>NC_052627.1:33978610-34289794 GCF_016161935.1 Mauremys reevesii | reverse complement strand
TGGGGTATCTAGAACAGGTGTTCATCAGTGCTTTGCTCTTTACCACGTGGCCAATGGGCTTGGTCTAAAGCCTACTAAAGTCAATGGAAGTCTTTCTATTGACTTCAGCGGGCTCTGAATCAGACTCTAATTTTGTTTCTTATAAGGAGAAATACTGAATCCCCATTTGCTGCAAGGCAAAACACAGAGAGAGAGACTTCTGAGAAAAGAAGGAAGAGATGACATCATTGCTAGAATGTAGACATGTCAGCAAGAAAAGCAGGACTAAAAACTCAGTCAAATTTAGCTCTCATATACTTGCGTACAACTCCCAGTGAAGTCAATGGAATTTGTAGGCACAAATCCTAGGACATAATCATTCTGATTCAGGAATGCAACAAAGAGAAGATAACCATGGAGCCACATTTTGTGTACTTTATGTAACTAATATAATTGACTTAATTTGGACTACTCACAAGCAGGATTTGGCCACTAAAGCCTTTGAAAGATGCTGATTGAACCATCTAATAAACCCAGTTTATCCACAGAATTCTTAGATCTTGCGTCTGTTGCTTTCATATAGAAAACCCATTGTGCTTGACGGATAGTGTCTCACTGTTACATAATGGAAGACATAAAGTAAAAGTAAATATTTTAAATTGCTGTAACTGTCACAGAAATAGCTTTAAACACAAGCCTTGTTGCGAGTGATATGGTAAAGGCAAAACAATGTTCTGATTTTTCTGCCAGAAGAACACTGATATTTTTCCCACTGTCACTGTGCTGTCCTACAAAATAATTGCATCCGACAGAGTGGGTATTCACCCACGAAAGCTCATGCTCCAAAACGTCTGTTAGTCTACAAGGTGCCACAGGACTCTTTGCTGCTTTTACAAAATAATTGTCTCCAGAGGAATCACTCACATTTTTAATGACTTAATGAGCAATTCGCACTGCCTGTCCACAGAAACTCTCCGGTGTTACCATGTGCAGCCAAACCCTGCTTGCCTTTTTTCATCTAAAACTTCCACTGAAGCAGGATTTGACTTGAACTGTCCAATATTCTCTCCATGCTCCCCTGTGCTTTAATATGGAATGACATGTCCTATCAATGTCATGCACACTTTTTTGTCCCAGCTCATCTCTAACGACCCAGCCCACTTTTGTGAGTGCCAAAATTCATATCTTATCAGCCATACATAGTCCTTAATAATGTAGACTTTGTGGAATGGAATCTTACAGTGCTCTGTCAACAAGCTGAGAACAGGAACCTCTATCTTGTTTATATTTAACATGCTCTGCGAAGCCAATAGCCAAAGTACCCTTTTTTTTTTGTCAGCACAATGGTTTATACAGTCTTCAGTGGGTATTCCTAGAAATCTTTGTACTTCAGCGCATGATCTGTGTGAGAGTTAGCAGTGAAATTAATTCTCCTTTCTGCTATCAACAAAAGCAAAAGTGTGTCTTTCTCATCTGTCATGCACTGCAATGGTAATCCTCTTGCATTACTGTCTGCTGCAGCATTTCCATGTGCACCTCCAGCATGTGCCACTAATTCTTGTATAAAGCTATAAACAAATAAGTTATTACAAAATAAGGCTTTCAATTTCTGTTGGCTAAGTGTCTTTCATTAAAAAATATGAGAACAAATAAATGAATTAAGTAAGACTAATACTACTAACAACAATTAACTTATTTACAGTATCACATAGAGGTCCAATGAAGATCAGAGCTCCATTGTTCTACGCACTGTACAAACACAGAACACGTAGTAAGAGAGTGAAAAACACACTTATGAAAGCACACCTGGCAAGCAAAGAGCACTGAAAATACCAGTTCTATCCTTCCATACACTGAAGTGTACTCCATTAAAACTGGATTAAAAAATAACAAAATACTGAAGACAGTAACATACAGGAAAAAATATAATGGTGGAAATGATCCTGGTTTTATTCTGTAGTTACCAATAACCA
Source organism: Mauremys reevesii (assembly GCF_016161935.1). Lineage (NCBI taxonomy): Eukaryota > Metazoa > Chordata > Testudines > Geoemydidae > Mauremys > Mauremys reevesii. The sequence continues at coordinate 34,287,842 of NC_052627.1, read as the reverse complement.
AAGCTCACCAGACTGGAATGCCACCCTCCGAGGTGGTTCTGCTATAATTCCTGCTTTCTGTAGCTCTGACTCACAGAGTTCCTTTTGCAAAATTTCTGCAATTCTCAAACACCTCACATGAGACCTTCCAATCAGTCTCCCACACCATCTGCATAGACTATCATTTTTACTGCATTGCAAGTGCTCAGGAATTTTTCCATTTAAAAAGCCTTCTCCAATCTCAGATATAACTCTCAGTTCTTTAAGGTGAAGAGTACCAATGCTGGAGGTCCAAACTATGAAGACCAGTAGCAGCTATTGAACTCCTATTTCCTTGTTGGTTTCCAGGTTGTCTTTTTTTTTTTTTCCATGCTGATCAATGGTGCATCTTTTGTAGAACTGAACAGAAGTGACTGTTGGATGTGGATCTGGTTTAGCTTCAGGATACAATTCAGTGTTCAGATTTGAGGGAGAATCAGGGGTAGAGTTTGGATTGAACAGTGATGAAATCTTGTGGGGAAACATGCCCTTTCCAGTTCTAGCTCTCACTTGGAGCCAAATACACTAGGCAGTTGAAATCCAATTTCAAACCTAAATGAACTTCAACCTCCCAAAATAAGCAATGGTTCAGATTTTAGGCTCACTTTTTCATTCACCTGTTGTCTTTTTTTCAACTTGACAATAGTTAGCTTTATATCCTTTTCAGTATTCTGACTTTCAACTTTATAGCTGTCCAACAGCAATGAATCAACTCAATCCATTTGTTGACTGTTTGTTCAGATTCCAACATAAATTTAGTACATGTAGCAGACCTGAAGGCAGTTGGCCTATCCAATGTATATTCACTAGTTAGGAAGGGTTATATTGTCGAGTGGCTCTACCAACCATGAATCACATGGACATATTCCATTCATTATCCCTGTGCTGTGTGTATAATGTGCCAGATTTATTTTATTAGTGAGGCTGGGACTCAGGGTATAAAATGTCAGTGCTGCTGAAGATTGATTTCAAATAGTAAATCTCTATCATTACAGGAGTAATAGCCAGATGATGAGAATTTTACTAACAGTCCTCGTGGAGGGGCACTAAGAATGTGTGGGAGAACCGTGGTCACACAGACTGACTGACCGGCCATTTACTATATTGTGACTAACACTCATTTTGACAAACTTCAAAGTTACTTTTCAATGGAGCTTCACTGAATAGATCCAGAAGTAGGCTAGGAAAGAGGCAAACTTTTTCTCCACCCATCCCTGCAGATAATTTGGGTAGCAGGTAGTCTTGCCTTTTCTAGCTGCAGACTGCAGTTACTGAGACTCTAAAACAAGAACTATATCAGGAAAGCAACGTTAGTTTAATGGGAAGGGAAAATAGTCTAAGGGAATGGTTTTGTGCTCCAGGCTCCATTTCCAGCTCTGCAAAAGACTTGTCACGTGACCTGGGATGAGTCATTTAATCTCTCTGTTCTTTGGTTTTCCCAGCTGGGTAAAAGCACCTAGACCTCAGACTAAATTAATCAAACATGTGTAAAGCTCTTTGGGAGCCTTCGGAGGAATGTGCTAGATATGTGTGAAGTGTCATCATGATTCTAATAGAGAGTGCCAATTATGGCCACTTCATTGGTGTGGTATTTCCATAAATCCCACTTAAAGGTGCAAATCCAGCCTGTGCCAAGTGTTGGCATTATTTTTAAAACTTTTGCATTGCAGTGGTATGAAGGTGCAACTAATACTAGATGTGGCACACAGGAATCAGCTTCTGAGATGTCTGCATCTCATTAATTGCTCCCACAGACTTTTTTGGGGGTTTTATTTTTTTGGAACCTGAAAATTACAGGTACAGATGGAAGAATTACAAGGGCAGAGAGAGCCCCATTATAACCCAAACCATCAAAACTTACGAAAATCAGGTCAAATAAAGATGAAATACACCAGGTATCATTTTTAGACAGCATGGTATTTCAATTAATACATTCATATAGACTTTAAGGCCTGTAGGGTCCATTACGATATGTAGTCTGACCTCCTGCCTAACACAGGCCGTAACATTTTACCCAGTGATTCCTGCATCATGCCCATAATGTCTGGATGAGTTATGGCATATCTTTTTAGAAAGACATCTAATCTTTATTTTAAAGACTTCAAGTGATGGAGAATCTACCAGATCACCAGATAAATTGTTGAAATGTTTAATTACCCTTTCTGTTAATTTTTTGCACTTCTAGCTTGAATTTGCTAGCTCCAACTTTCATCCATTGGATGACTTCTTCTGTTAGATTAAAGAACCCTCTGCTACCAGAAAACTTCCCCCTATCCATGTTGATGTTTATGATCAAAGTCATTGCACTTTAAAAAAAAACTTAATTGGGACAGCTGTTTAATTGGGATGACAAACACATCCCAGTTTTCCTAATGACTGTGAAGTTTACTGTAGTATAGAAAGATACAGTAGAACAATTCCACTTACAAGACATACCACTCCATTTTTGCATCCTTCTGAGTTGTTGCTGTTTGTAGTGTAGAAATATTTAGAGGGCCCAATTGAGATTAAGACTGTGCATGCACACAGTACAAAAATAGCCTGCTCCAGAGTTTACAGTCCAAACATGTGAGAGATAACAGGTGCATACAACAAATGGCAGAAGACAAGGTGACAGTGGATAGCATAATAAGCAACATCCTTATGGAGATGTCCATATCTTGATTAAGAGTAAGAGGCGCTATAGATAAGTATGGTGTATACTTTTAAAACAGCAGGGTGGATTTCATGGAGAATAGCACTGCCTTGCCTCACAGGGATATTGTGAAGATAAATGCAATAAAGATTGATAAATACAATAAAGATTGCATCCGAAGAAGTGGGTATTCACCCACGAAAGCTCATGCTGCAAAACGTCTGTTAGTCTATAAGGTGCCACAGGATTCTTTGCTGCTTTTACAGATCCAGACTAACACGGCTACCCCTCTGATACTTAATAAAGATTGAGGTGATCAGCTATGATAGTAATGGAGGCTATATCAGCACCATAGTTCTATTTAGGATCAATAGCAGGCGAGTTCCCCCACCACTAACTAATATACACAACTTTTGCATCACATGGTTTTATATTTTGTGGAGGGTTCTCTCATTTGACAGCCTCATTTCTTCCATCCTCTTGCCACAGGCTGATGGGCTACAGAGGGTTCTCTCCTTGTTCCATTTAGCAGATTTCAAATAATCTATGTTCTATATAATGCTTGCTTTAACTTCCCTAGCAAACAAAAAGGAGCCCAAACAAAAATATGATCTGCTTCTTGCAGACAAAATCCAGTTGATTTAAGAAGAATGATTTTTATTTGCATTAAAGAACAGAGGGTGAAAATGCCTTTGTTTATATTATTTCATTGCCGGTTTGAAAAAAGTCAGATAATGTATTGGTTATTCCTGATTGGTAGAAGGGAAAGCTGTGAGAAATGGAAGTTGAAATTAACTAGGTTTGGGCATATTACATCTTTCTGCCCTCCAGAAATGTTATAAACCTTACAACTTTCACTGTTTATACTTAGAAGTTTTCTTAATGGTATGCTATACAGTGAGGATATCTTAATTCATATACTGTAGTACTGTACACATTAGCTATGATTTGTTTAAATCTGTTGTGATACAGCAGGGCCAGAGAGCAGCAGGAGACTGGTCATATTGAAATTCCAGGGAAATGGGCAGGCGTAAGCCCACCCATGGCTAAAGGACCTTCCCCCAGCCTTTGGGGAGGATCCAGTGAGCTAGGGAACTACAGGGGACAACAAAAAAGAAAACAAGGGCAGGTGTGCAGGTCAGAGTCAAAAAGAGAGAACCTGAAGGGTACACTAAGCAGAGAACCGCAGACAGAGCAGGAGATTGGTCCTATTGAAATTCCAGGGAAGTGGCTGGGCATAAGCCCTAGGATGATCAAGGCCTTATTCCCTGGGGACTAGGAAAAGGTTACTACAGGGTAATTGGAGCACCTGGAGCCAATTAAGGCCCTGCCCAAGACCTAATAAAAAAAACCTGCTTCAGTCAGGCAGGAGGAGGGAAAGAGAGCTGACTAGAGTTTGGAGGAGTATTGCGGTTAACCAGAGGACCAGAGAAAGGGAAACCCTGCCCAATCGGAAAGAGGGTAAAAAGCCCATGAAGCTGAAGGTGCTGGGACCTGTAGTAAGGAGGCAGACCTGGGTCTCTGCCCCACTCCCTGACTCTCCCCCACTGGGGCACTAGTGGAGCCCTTGTTGCCCAAGAATAGGGGCAAAAGGTGGCACCCTGACCCACCACACTAACGAAAAGCATGGGACCCAGTACAGTAGCATTGGCCATTTGCCACCCTATTTTTCCCACAAAGGTCAGTAATAGCATCATATATTATAGCTCTGTTTGCTGACTTTAATACAAGTTCTATATTTTTTGCATATTATACATTTAGCTGCCAAACTCATGTCTAATCATAAATCCTATCAAAGAAATGTAAATTGAGTGAACTAAACATAAAGAAGTAACACCCCACACTGTTGAGCATTTCACAGTAGAAGCACATCGTGCTTTTATTTTTCATACAGTAAGTGAATGAGCTCTTCAGAGCTTGTGTTGCGCTCCCTATACAATCTTAAATAAAGCTACAGTTCCAATCTGTAATATCTACACTCCATCAAGTAGCGACTACTTTGAAAATAAACATTTACAGTTTTGGTGCCTCAGTGCTGAAGTTCTCAGTCAGGCAAAGCTCACGTTGATTTTAAATGGGAGTTTTGCCAGGGTGTATGGACTGAGGCACATCACCTTCTTTTGGCCAAGTTAAATAACAAACTCAATATATATAAACTATTTGCACCTCCAAGGGAAAGGGTTAGGGATCAGAGAGTTAGCCTCTCAACTGTATGGAAAGCCATCCCTACGCTTGCAGTATGATAGACCCCCTGGGTTCTCCCTTACAGCTAGTCCAGTTCAGTGAATGTGTGGTTTTGTTGAGACCCATGGTGCACATGCATTTATGAGAAGGTGGTGAAAAAACGCCATAACATATCTTGTCTGCTGTGGAAGAGGTGTAATCCTTCCTGACCCTTGCACTGATCAGCTCATACCATGAAACATGAGATTTGATTACTCCTATTTTATCATAACGTGCTCCATAATCTTTTAAATCCAGTTCTGGTATTGGACCGCATAACTTCTGTAACAGTGAATTCCAGAGGCTGACTAGTTTTATAATCTGACAAGGAATTCAAAGTACTTGTTTTGCACTAGGCCACCATTACATTAATATGCATATTTGTAAATGCAAATAACCCAAATGCTAGATTTTTAAAATAATCACTTTATTAACAAGGAATATCTTACTCACAGGTACCCTTGGTGCAACTCCACTGAAATCAGGGTAGTTTGGCAAATTAAGTAGACAGTCATCAATCTGACAGACTCCACTTCTCCAACTCCAGTTTATAAGCAATCCCCCTTTCCTGTTGTTTTGCAGCAGAACTTAGTTAAGGAGCCTGCTGACATCCCTGAGGTGAGTGAAGTGAATTAAGCAAAGAAGAATTTGTGTTTACTCCTGCAGCACTGAAAACATGATACAACAAAAAATTGCTTTTGCAACTGGAGGAGACAGTATAAGGAAAGAAGACAGTCTTAGTTTCAGTTTCCAAGATAATATTTCAAAGACTAGAGAGCAATAATAAAATCAAGAGTATATTTTTAAAAAAGGAATTGACAGGGCACCTATGAAGTGAGTTAGTACTTTTTTCAGTATACCAAGTTAGATTACATGAAAATCAAGGCACTAGTTAGATTAGATTAGACAGGACTAGACTGAGAAATTACCCTCAACTCTGAGTATGGGACAGTGTACATGTGCAGTGCCACGTGAGTTGCCACAGGAAGGAATTGTTACTCAGAGAATCCAATAACTTCCTTGTTCCCATGAAGAAATAATTTATTGCATCTCTATCAGGAGTATGTTTTACCATGCCTCCCACTCACTCCTTCCAACCTGTACTGGCTCAGCTGTGTTGGTTTCCAATTGGCTCTAATTCCTCAAAGTAGCACCCAGACCCCACCCCATCGCACCCCCTTGCTTATTAATGGCTGCCCGGAGACTACTTTCCCTACCCTGGTTAACCCTCTGCAAGCACACAGGATTGGTGGCCTTTATGTCCCCTTACTGCCCAGCAAGGCCACATAGGCTCTGTTACAACATAGCCCAGACAGAGAGCTGGCTGAATGTTGGGAAAGAATTCTCATTACATATTTCCTTGAAAAAGACCTAAAATTCACCAAATAAATTATATGATCAACAGACCAGTGAAATGAATGGATGGACAGATGAATCAACCAGGCAAACAACAGACAAAATATTTGTTGACGATGGAATTTTTAGAATGTCACAAAATCCACACAGTGAATTATTCAGCCAATCTTATGTGACCAGCTGTTATTACAGAGCGGTTTACCCAACAGAACAAGGCAGCATGAGAGCTCCATACCCACTAGCTGCAGTTTATGCATTCAGGAAAGGCAAGCATGTTCCTAAGAATATTTGCCGCATTCACATCCAAGGTATGTTCTCTGTACCTAAAAGAGAGCATAGAAACAAAAATATCCTCAAGGCAAAGAGGAAAGTGGGGGAGGGCAAGATTATTTCATCCTCTCCTCCCGCCCCACTTTGTACATGTCAATTTCAAGAATATTGAGGGAGTGGGTGAGCCAATAGTGAGCCTCTTCTTTCCACCCACAACCCTTACTGTGTTCACTTCTGTTCAATCATTCATTCATTCTCCCTCAGTTCCTCGCCCACACATTCCTTGCTGACAGCCCAGCGGCACATGTGTTAGGAATTACAGTAACTGCTTTTGCGATTTAACTTGGTATTTTAAAAAAGGAAGGGCGATGATGACCTATTAATTTCTAAAGACCATACAATACTCTCTGTTACGAGTTCAGATTACGTATGTGCAGTGTTCGAGCATTAGGCATGTGAGGCCTTTTAGGGAGTTCCATGCTTGTTCCTCAGCAACAGCCTCAATGGTGTAAGTTTGTTGCAAAACCTAGAGCTTCTGAATTTAGATCAGAAAGCAGTAACAACAGCAACCAAACACTGAAGCTGGGATTTTCAAAAGGGTTGAAGGGACTAAAATGTCTAATTGAAATTCAGTGTGAGTGAGGTGCCTAAATCTGGAGACGCTCTTAGCTGCCTCCGTTGTGCACTGACTTCTGTATCACCTCAGGTCCAGACAGATGAAAATTAAAGGGGAATATCTGTGAGGGCAATAGACTAACATCTCCCATGCCACATTATCCATCCTCTCCCAGCTAAGACCTTCACTCAGGTCAGTGCCTTAAATTTAACAGGAGAATCTTCTTTACTGAGTACTAAAGGAGGGTAATAGGTAATTAAAAAAAAAAGGTAATAATTGGAGATATACCAATCTCCTAGAACTGGTCATTGAGTCCAGCCCCCTGCCTTCACTGGCAGGACCAATTTTTGCCCCAGATCCCTAAGTGGCCTCCTCAAGGATTGAACTCACAACCCTGGGTTTAGCAGGTCAAGGCTCAAACCACTGAGCTATCCCTCTCCCCAGCCTCCAGTCATTAAGGGCTCATGCCTTAGTAATCTGCATTATATAAGCAAATTATTGAAACAATTAAATCTTAAAATTATTGGGGAAAACATAACTTCACTGGTTTCATAGTTATTTGAAAATCTTCCATTGGGGTGTGTAACCCTTCTGCCCCTCTGAGTTGGCAGCAACAAGGGCCGGGTTCAGTATCCAGGGGTTCCGTTTCAATAACACAATGCAAAACCGGCTCGAGCCCCCACCCAGTGACCTGGGACAATTACCTACCACCCCCCCGGGCGCCTCTAGGAGGCAATACTTAGTCTGAGTGTAGCAAAATCCTTTTAATAAAGGAGGGAAACAATGTGGCATCACGTTGGAGAGACACCACAAACAGGACTATACACAAACCATAAGCAAAACCCCCCTCCAAGTACATTTGGCACTGTCCTTAGGGTCTTAAGTCCAATCACCCCAAAGTCCAACAACCCAAAAGTCTCAGTCTCCGGTCAGTGCCACCCCAGAGTTCAAAAGTTTATCTGCAGAGTTTTACACCCCCCCCAGCCTGGGTGGAAATGGGGGGGGCACACACAGGGTGCTAGGGACACCTTACGTGGGCCAGGGCCGCCTGCCCCGCTTCTCCGTGGAGTTCTGCTGCAGCCTTCACCACGACTGGCTCCACTCCACCAGCTGTGCCGCTCCTCCAGCAGACCCGTGAACCACGTCAGCCGTCCCCCACAAACCGCTCGAGTTGGCAGCAACAAGGGCCGGGTTCAGTATCCAGGGGTTCCGTTTCAATAACACAATGCAAAACCGGCTCGAGCCCCCACCCAGTGACCTGGGACACCTACCACCCCCGGCGCCTCTAGGAGGCAATACTTCCCACTGTCTGAGTGTAGCAAAATCCTTTTAATAAAGGAGGGAAACAATGTGGCATCACGTTGGAGAGACACCACAAACAGGACTATACACAAACCATAAGCAAAACCCCCCTCCAAGTACATTTGGCACTGTCCTTAGGGTCTTAAGTCCAATCACCCCAAAGTCCAACAACCCAAAAGTCTCAGTCTCCGGTCAGTGCCACCCCAGAGTTCAAAAGTTTATCTGCAGAGTTTTACACCCCCCCCAGCCTGGGTGGAAATGGGGGGGGCACACACAGGGTGCTAGGGACACCTTACGTGGGCCAGGGCCGCCTGCCCCGCTTCTCCGTGGAGTTCTGCTGCAGCCTTCACCACGACTGGCTCCACTCCACCAGCTGTGCCGCTCCTCCAGCAGACCCGTGAACCACGTCAGCCGTCCCCCACAAACCGCTCCACACTGCTCACTGTTCCATGGGCTGCTCCAACGTGCTGCAAACTGCTCCGCTCTGCCAGCTGCTTGGTGATAGATCTTCAGGCTCTCCTACCACTTAACACAGCACTCAGTGATCTTAGCTTAGTAAGCTTAGCTCTTTTAGTGATTTCAACTTGTAGTAGGAGAGCCCCACTGCCACATGGCCCAACGTGAATTCAGGTCAGCAGCCTCTAGATGGACTCCTAAAGGATTCAAAATTAGCTCTGCTCTTTAACAGTGGAGAGAGGAGGAAGTGCAATTGGTGTTCCAGGCCCTCAAAAGGGGCCCATACCATCAGGTACACACACCAGTCCCCAGCCTCTCTCCCTTCACTGGGTTTTGGAACCCCTGTCCCTTGTCTGGCAAGTACTATTTAATGTAGGTTGAGTCATTTCTGTCATAAAGCAGTCTCATAGTTCCTCATTCACATAATTAAGGTAACAGCCCCTTTTTTTCCTTCCTGCCCCAATAACAAAGAAATTGGGGATTCCACAGTGTGAAAATAACCTTCCCATGCTGCTGTGTGTTATGCTAAGTGGAGTGGGTTTACCAATGCAAATGCACATTCCTAAAATTCCTTTGCCCACTCCTCATAATGTACCACCAGATGTCAGGGTAGGGCTCATCCTGACTCTGCTTACATCCTCCCCCCAGCCGAGAATTTGTCGTCCCGACAAATCACATTCCCTACTATACCAACTTACTGGTCCTCCAAAGGGCCTCAGATAGCCCACTTTAGCTTTCACAAACCTGTGTGCTAAAGGTATTGGCTCCTCACTAATCACCCCAGGTGCATCGTAAGTTAGCCGTTTCACTGGTCTTATTACTCTGTCTCGCCTATGAAGAAACTCTGTTGCTGTGGTAGGGGGGACATCCTCTGAGTGACGGATGGGGAGGTTTCCTGTGAGTTCCCCTCAGATACTGGCATAGGCCCCTGCATTTCTAGTTCTAACCGTGGAGGATCGAAGGTGCTTGGGACATCTTCCATCTGTATGTCGCCACTGTCCAATAATCTGTGTAAGTCATTACATGGGGGTTCCACCAGTGGCTCAGGAGTGTCAGGAATGGGCCTAAATACTTCTGCCATAGGGTTTAGGGCGGAAGAGGAGGTAGTCTCTTTTGATTCAGCTGATCGAGACTGCAATCTTGTCTTCATCCTAGGATACACCATGGTTGTGTCTTCCTCCTCAGATTCACTCTCAGATGTGCTGAGTAGGGGTAGGTTAGCTGCAGGAGGCTGGCTGTCCACGTTGGGAAGTGGCTTTGGTACAGCACCTTCGTTCTGCCCAATTGCCCTGTTGTGGCCCATCTCATAAGGGCTGCCTACCAATCCCACCAAAGGTTTCTATGCACGGTCTTTGTCTGCCCTGGACCCTCTTCAGGTTTGATCTTGTAGACCGGCAGGTCTCTAGCTTTTCCATCACCAAGTAAGGTATTGCCTTCCATCTGTCAGCTATCTTGTGTTTGCCAGCAATACCCAAATTTCGCAGCAGGACTCTGTCCCTGGCTGGAGCTCTTGCGAGGCGTACTGGCATCATATCGATGTTTGTTACGATCTGCATTCTTCTGAGCTGCAGATGCAGCTAAGTGGTAAGCATCCCGCAGCTTTTCTCGTAGTCGGGATACATATTGCTGATGGGTTTCATAGCTATCGCCATCCTCTGATACACCAAAGCACAGGTCTATGGGTAATCTTGGTTCTCGCCCAAACATCAAGAGATATGGGGTGACTCCCGTAGCATCATTCTTGGTGGCGTTGTAGGCGTGCACCAGAAATGCAACATGTTGGCTCCAGGTTGCCTTCTGCTCTGGCCGCAAAGTCCCTAACATATCCAACAGGGTTCGGTTGAACCTCTCTGGCTGAGGGTCACCCTGCGGGTGATAAGGCGTTGTCCTCGACTTTTAATTCCTGCTATCCTCAGCACCTCCTTCAGAAGGTGACTCTCAAAGTCTCGTCCCTGATCCGAGTGTATCCGGGCTGGGAATCCATAAACTGAGAAATATTTTCCCAAAGTACCCGGCGACAGTGGTGGCCCTCTGATCACGTGTGGGATATGCCTATAATGGTCGGTCACGACCAGAATGTTCCCAATATTCCTCTTGTCCACTTCTAAAGACAAGAAATCAATGCAAACCAGCTCCAGAGGTTTGTTGCTGGTAATGTTCTTCAGATATGCAGCCCTCGTGGGCAGAGTTTTCCTTTGAACACATCGGCAGGTCTCACATTTCCAACATCTTCAGCCATCCGGGCCAATAGAACCTACTTGGATAAGTTCCAGGGTCCTCTCCATCCCTAAATGTCCAAAATCATCATGCAGGGCCCTCATGGCCAGGCCTCTGTACTCTTTTGGCAGCACTAGTTGGTTCCGTTGCCTTTGTAGAGGGTCTGTGGTCACACGGTGTAGCACTCCTGAATCAGTTTTAGCTTGGTCCATTCTCTCAATAGTAGTTTGCCCTCTGGGGTAGGTGGGACAACCGCAGTTGGGCCTCGCCTCCCTTTTGGCAAGTAGCGTATCACGAATGTCAATATCTTGCAGCTGGGCTTCCTGCCAGTCAGCCGCATTGAGCACGGGCAAGGGAGATTGGTCCAAAGCAATATAGTTCACTGAAGCAGAAGGCACGCATTCAGGGGGCAGTCCCAAAGCTTCAGCAACGCATCCATGAAGGCTCTCATGGGCCTCTGGCTCTACACTGCAAATAGCTCTCACTCCATCCGTGGGTATCACAGCAACTCCTGGTGCTTGTGGACGCCTGGACAATGCATCTGCATCTACATTGCTTCTCCTGATCGGTATTGAATGCTGAAGTCATAGCTCACCCATCTTTGCCCTGTAGCATCCAGTTTAGCACTTGTTAACACATAAGTCAGTGGGTTGTTGTCTGTCCACACCTGGAACTGAGCACCATACAAGTAGTCTCGAAATTTCTCAGTGATGGCCCATTTCAAGGCCAAGAACTCCAGCTTGTGGGTGGGATAGCGTGTTTCACTATCAGACAGTCCTCGGCTGGCAAAGGCTACAGGTTTACGCGTGCCTTCCGCCCCTGGTACAGTACTGCTCCCAGACCCTCCAAACTGGCATCTGTATGCAGGATAAATGGTTTGCTTGGGTCAGCAAAGACTAGGACAGGGCATGAGTTAGGCAAGTAATGATTTCTCGAAAAGCCTTTTCACATCTCTCATTCCACCGTGGCCCAAAGGGTTGGCCATAGTGTCTCTGCACGGAAGGCCTTTTATTCCTGGTCTTAGATTTGTTCTTGCTGGACTGATATCCCTGGTAAGATCATTGAGGGTTTTACAATTGTAGCATAGTTTTTACAAATCTGCGTAGTAGCCACTAAACCCAAGGAAAGTCTTGAGTTCTCTGTAGTTGCTTGGACGTGGCCATGTAGTGAGTGCTTCTATTTTATCAGGATCAGTACTCACACCCTCTTGGGACACGATGTGGCCCACATACTTCACTGAGGTCCTGCAGAACTGGCATTTGTCAATTGAAAGCTTCAAACCATAATCCTCCAACCTATCAAGCACTTTAAGAAGTCTTTCTTCATGCTCTTCCAAAGTTCTTCCAAACACAATCAGGTCATCCAAATAAACTAACACTTGCAGTAAATTCATGTCTCCCACAACTTTCTCCATAAGACGTTGAAATGTGGCAGGTGCTCCAGAAATCCCTTGGGACATGCAACTGATAAAACCCTAATGGGCAGATGAAGGCTGTCTTCTCCTTATCTTCTTCACCCAGAGGGATCTGGTAGTATCCACTCCGAAGATCCAACACAGAGAACCACTGGCTTCCCAGTAAACAGTCTAAAGCATCTTGGACTCGAGGCATTGTGTACTGATCAACCACTGTGTTCAGGGTGCGGTAGTCAATACACATCCATTTCCCATTCTTTTTACGGACCACCACAATGGGTGAGGCGTATGAGCTGCGGGACTCTGTAATGATGCCATTTGCAGCCAGCTCTTGAAGATGTTGTCGCACATCTTCCATCTCGGAGAGCAAGCCTCCTAGATCTCTCTCGAAAGGTCGGGAGTCATGTAGTCTGATGTTGTGCTCTACTCCTTTTGCACATCCCACATCCCACTCATGCAGTGAGAACACCTTGGGTCTTTCACAAAGTTTCCTCCTCAGACGATCTTTCCACTCCTCCGACAATGGTGAATCTCCAAAGTCAAACTTTGCTGGGTCTATTGTCGGAACTTGAGTCTCACACTGGGGTGTCACAATTGATTCAGGCTCGAAGAGGTCTGCTATCTTTTGTCCTTGCTTCACAACAACATCTCGACTTGTTTCATTAGCAATCAGTATAGTCACCTTTTCCTGGGCTTCAGCAGGTAGGGTTATGACTCCACTGGGGACCAGCACTCCTTCCGAGCTCTCCTTCAACTGGCTGCTCTATCATTGCTAATGTCCCTTTACTGCCTTTCAGCCTGGTACTCATGACAAGCACCTCTTGCTCTGTCCTTGCGGGCACTACTGTTGTGCCCATGTACTTCAGTGCCCCAATCGGTAGCTCAGATGTCTCCGTTTTAGCACTCTCAATCTTCCTATAGGCTTCAGCACAAAGCGTATGGATCATCAGGGTACTCAGGTACTGGTCCCCAGCCCGTCGTCTGCAGTAATCCGCGAGCACCTTGAAGAGACTGGAGTTGGTCCCTATCAGCACAGACACATCAGAGGTCCCTTTAGGGTCAGGGCATATTAAGGCAGCTGTGTCTACCTCTTCCGTTACCCCAGCAACCTCCTCTGGGAATTCCAGGTGCACTATGACATACCCTTGGTAGGGGTATTCATCCATGCTGAGCCACACAGACCAATGCCAGTCAGTGGCTGTATAGGCAGGTGCCTAAGCATCTGTTGGTAGAATGACTGAAATATAATAGTCACTTGAGATCCAGTGTCAAGCACGGCTTTACACTCCACCCCTTCAATCCTCACCATGACCTCTGCTCGCGGCCCTATCAGTCCTGCAGGGATCCCAGCTGGACGGTCTCTTTTGGGGGAATCTTCAAATCCTGTAGGTCTAGGTGGTCTCTGTCCCCAGACCTTCCGGCCGCTACTGGGTCTCTCCCAACTGCTCCTCAGCCACTAAGGAGGGTTCTCTTCCTTATGGCAGTTAGTAGCACTGTGCCCATCCTGGCCACACCGATAGCAAAAGAATTGCCCTTTGTGGGACAGTGGCTCTAGATACTGACTTCTCCATTGTCACAGTCTGAGGCTCCTTATTCCTGGAAATCTTAGCTCGGTCAACGGTGCTTTGCAGCTCAGCTATCCGTTCTGTCAGGACCTGCATTTGTTGGGCAAGTTCCTCTGTAGTGCTCACCATCAGTACACTGGCCATTTGCAGTGGCGTTGTGCTGGCTGGTTCCAATGTTTGGGCTTCCCAACACTCGCTGGCAGCCTGCCTTTCTTCCTCTTCCTGACCTCCTTTATCAGCTGGGAGTAACTTGGGGGATGATCCTGCCGTTCTCTTAGTCGGAGATGAAGTAGGATCGGGTTCTGATACCAAGTCCCTCTTACAACTTGAGCCAGTCTGGTCTGATCCATCTGCTCAGCAGTCACTGCTCCCCTCATAACAGCTCTCTGAAGCAGTCTCTCCAGCCTCTGTATATAGGCTGAAATTTTCTCACCCCTTTCCTGTCGGGAATCAAGGAATTTACAGTAACTGTCTTCAGGGCTCTCTACGCTCCCAAAGGTATTATCAAGGGCCTCTAGGCAGTCCTTCACACTGACCTTAGGGTCAATGAGCTTCACATCTAATGCTGGGCCACTAAGGCTCTCTATTAGACACCGCATTTCAGTGGTATGCTCCAACCAGGGTTCAAACTCCTCTTCCCCAGCAAATAACCTTAACTTACGACAAGAGTTTGACGTAGCATAGGCCAACACAATCTTTTCCAATATATGCCCCAGTGCTTGTGCCCAATCATTGGCTGAGGCTGCCTGAGCTAGGGGCTGCAGGACTGGGGCCCAACAAATCACATATTAGCCATTATACAAACAGTAATTCCTCAAAATATAAAGACAATTGTTTCCCAATACAGTGGAACACTCAACAGGTGCGGATCCTGGACGAGCCCCCAAAATGTAACCCTTCTGCCCCTCTGAGTTGGCAGCAACAAGAGCCGGGTTCAGTATCCAGGGTTCCGTTTCAATAACACAATGCAAAACCGGCTGAGCCCCCACCCAGTGACCTGGGACAAAGTCTGAGTGTAGCAAAATCCTTTTAATAAAGGAGAAACAATGTGGCATCACGTTGGAGAGACACCACAAACAGGACTATACACAAACCATAAGCAAAACCTCCAAGTACATTTGGCACTGTCCTTAGGGTCTTAAGTCCAATCACCCCAAAGTCCAACAACCCAAAAGTCTCAGTCTCGGTCAGTGCCACCCCAGAGTTCAAAAGTTTATCTGCAGAGTTTACACCCCCAGCCTGGGTGGAAATGGGGGGTGCTAGGGACACCCTTCTCCGTGGAGTTCTGCTGCAGCCTTCACCACGACTGGCTCCACTCCACCAGCTGTGCCGCTCCTCCAGCAGACCCGTGAACCACGCCAGCCGTCCCCACAAACCGCTCCACACTGCTCACTGTTCCATGGGCTGCTCCAACGTGCTGCAAACTGCTCCGCTCTGCCAGCTGCTTGGTGATAGATCTTCAGGCTCTCCTACCACTTAACACAGCACTCAGTGATCTTAGCTTAGTTTTAGTGATTTCAACTTGTAGTAGGAGAGCCCCACTGCCACATGGCCCAACGTGAATTCAGGTCAGCAGCCTCTAGATGGACTCCTAAAGGATTCAAAATTAGCTCTGCTCTTTAACAGTGGAGAGAGGAGGAAGTGCAATTGGTGTTCCAGGCCATACCATCAGGTACACACACCAGTCCCCAGCCTCTCTCCCTTCACTGGGTTTTGGAACCCCTGTCCCTTGTCTGGCAAGTACTATTTAATGTAGGTTGAGTCATTTCTGTCATAAAGCAGTCTCATAGTTCCTCATTCACATAATTAAGGTAACAGCCCCTTTTTTTCCTTCCTGCCCCAATAACAAAGAAATTGGGGATTCCACAGTGTGAAAATAACCTTCCCATGCTGCTGTGTGTTATGCTAAGTGGAGTGGGTTTACCAATGCAAATGCACATTCCTAAAATTCCTTTGCCCACTCCTCATAATGTACCACCAGATGTCAGGGTAGGGCTCATCCTGACTCTGCTTACAGGTGAATCCATCCCACTGTGTGACAGATTCATGCCATGTCTCTCTTCTGTACCCTTTTCTATTAGCTTCTCTTCTCCCTGGGTAAAGAGCAGGACAGATATTGAGACAGGAGGTTTTTGCCCGTCTGGAGCTACAGAGAATTAGTAAGATTTTTTTTTTCAATGAGAGGTACTTTTTTGTAATGTGGCCTTCATTTGGTGCAACCACAGTAGTGGTCTTTATATATGGCTGACATTTTAACCAGCATTTTAGGCTGTCCTCAGCCTGTCTTCTGTTAGCAGAACTGGGTCTAACATGACTTGTTATATACAAATGCAAGGGGGAAATGACATACAGATATTGCATATAACAGCAAGAATGGCCTAATTTTCTTACTGTAGCTCGGTGCTATTAAAATATAAATGAATAACAGTAATAGCAGTATGTCTGTCTCCTGAGACAATCCCACTGGATCTTGTGCCAAGAGACAATTTTACTCCAGTTCCTGACTCTTTGCTTACTCAGAATTCCTTAGGCACTTCTCCATTGGGGAGTTGCTGAACTAGTTGTTCAGGTTTCAACTCGGTCATCTGTACTGGCTTTTTTATTTGTTTCTTCTTATTCTTCTTTACTACTGCCAAAAGTTCCATGTCTGTGTATATTGGTTTCAAGAAGCAAGTTCACAAAATGAGCAGACAGGGAGATTTTCTCTGTGTTGGCTTGTAATCCAAGATGGGCCTTAACTACAAAACTCAAATCTGGATCTGGATTTTGACCTTCCCTCTGCCAAAGTTCAGGATTGGTTCTAAGGATTTAGTTCCGGCCTACCTCTAGCTGCAATTATTTGGACAATGGGATTCCTTCAACAGAGCACATGCTTGTGTTCCTACGTCATCTCATCATGCAGTAAACAAAATGAAAAGTAACCAAGAAGGCACAAGTCTGTCATCAGTGAGTGAGTTTTTATTAATTTAAAAATAAATTAATTCCTGCATCTAATGGGCTGGGGAAAATGACGGTGCAAATACTAGAGTTATTTTCATTCTGATTAAAGGTACTTTGAGCCCATCTTTTAGCCAGCCACATCTAGGGCCTCCGATTTGATTCTTGTGAAACACTTGCAGACACAGAATTTAATACAATGGTTGAAAATTTGATTCTTAGTGTACAATTGTAATGAGTTATTTACTTGGCTGTTTCATTATCAGAAGGTGTAGCATCACTCATGTAGTTGCTGTATGCCAACGGGAGAGAGCTCTCCCATCAACATAATAAACATACCTAAACAAGCGGCAGTAGCTATGTCAGCAGGAAAAGCTATGCACACGAGCGCTTATGCAGGCAAAATTTACATTGCTCGGGGATGTGGGTTTTTTTGGGGGGGAGGTTCCCCCCACATCCCTAGGCAACATAAGTTTTGCTGACATAAGTGGTAATGTAGACATGGCCTTAGTTTCTAACTTGGTTTCAAGTATGGTATTTATCATATGTTACTTTTTAGCACTAGGTAGTAACATTCATGACTAGTAAGGTACTACTCAGCCTGAGTTACTAAGGGCCATCTTTAAGCATATTGAGGCGTACTTTACCTTACAGTTACCCCCATTGACATCAGGGGGTTATTTGCAAGATAAGGTGCTATTCCTTGTGAATAAGGGTGATAGTAGCTGGCCTTCAGTAAAGAACTTAGGCTGTTCCAGTAGCCTAAGCAGAGCATCATTAAACTGTAGTAAGGAAAACATGCATTTTCATGCATAGGATCTGAAGAGACATTATGGCATAATGTTGGCAGATTCTAAAGTGTCCTCCCAATGTCCTTGGCCAGGACAGTGGGCTGCAATGTAGAGTTTGAAAGCTGAGGAGTACTGAGGGGGAAATAGGGGAAGGGTCCTTTTTCACTTCATTTGGATCATTCATTTTTGACCTAATTTGATTGGATGTTGCTGGAGTGCATGAGCTGCATTCCACCCTAGAGATGGCTGCATTCCAGTGGTGGATAATGGATTATATTATCTATGTCTAGTACAGCCTCTTGGAGTCCAGGTCATCTTTATGAAAGGCACTATGTGAATGTGAGACATTATATTTTGAGCAGCAGCAGCAGGGGAAGAAAGTAATTGGAAGGAAAGTGCTTTTCAGTTGTGTAACGTGGTTAAAGAAATGAGGAGGCTTAAAAGCCATTTATTGTGAACCCACCGCTGCAATTGATTAACAAACTCTAAAAACCCGGACTTGTGGTGTTCTCTGGCTTTTGGGCATACAGAGGAAAATTACATTAACCTTCACTGTGTTTGTTCATATTTCTAAGCTGAGATTTCATAAACTACTTTAGGTACAGGATTCTTTGCAGGTCTGACGTCAATGTGTTTGTTTCTCCAGATGTCCATAATCCATGGAGGACAAGCTTTGACTTATCTTGCCTTAAACCAGGGTCCTTCTCATTGCAAATGCTGCCAAGTGTGAATTAATTGAGTAAATCAGCAGCTGTGCTAGCAAACTATTTTATAATCTAATCATATTGTCAGGAACCCCTGTTGTGTCCCTCCCTCCCATGTTCAGACACCAGCCTGGAGTTCTGCAAATCTTGGTTGATTTAATTGGCAAATACTTCAGTGTTGAAAGACATTTGAATGACTGTACTTAACTCAGACACTGTTTGTATTTCATTTAAAGAGAATTCAGGCTTATTATATAATACAACTGTAGTGTAGGGAACAATACTCAATTGGTGGGGGCAACAGAATGGACAAAATGACTTAAGTGGTCTTCTCCATCATTAACTTCTATAATGTAAAGTCTAGTGAGTATTCAGTTGTAAAGCAGTACAGAGGGTAGGGTGATGAGGTAACAGCTATAAAAAATCATGACACTTTCTTTTGGGGAGGGGGGTTTTAGCTGCATATATAAAACAAAGTCCCTAATACCAGGATGGTCCTGATAATATTGGGACATCTGGTCACCCTAACAGAGGATTCCATGCAGTAATATCTGGTGCATTTCAAAATCTGTCCTGGCTACTCATCAATATTAAAGCTGAGAAAATAATTAGTATTGAAATTTTATCTGTCAAATTTTGTCTTCTTCTGTTCAGTAATTGTCCATGAGCTGTTCATAATTTTCTTGACTGTATCAGTTGTTCAAAATCACTTGCGGATTAGTTTGAACAAATCATTCTTGGTCTCTAGAAATGGCCTCCCCTTACCTAGAGTGAACTTCAAAAGGGTGGTGACTGCACAGTAAACCCCACTATCCCCTCCTATTGACATTTTTGTTGAGGCAAATAGATTATTTGCTCCTCCTTCATGGATCTTCAGGCAGTGACCAAGTAGCCTCTGACATTCAAAATCTTAGTGGATGATGCAAAATTCCTTAATTACTACAGTCTAGAGGGGGTTGTGAGGAACTCCAAAAGGATTTGACAAAGGGAGGTGAGTGGGCAGCCTGATAGCAGATTAAAGTCAGTGCTGACATGCACGTGGTAATGCATGTCAGAGAGAACAATTTGGCTATCCACACAGTCTGATGGATTCTAAATTGACTGTAACCACTGAGGAGGAAGACCCGGGTGTCATTGTGAATAGCTCGATGAAAGCTTCTGCTCAGTGTGCTGTTGTCGTCCAAGCAGCAAACAGAATGTTAGGCTGTATTAAGAAAGCAAGAGAGAATAAAACTGAAAATATTATAATGTCATTATATAAATCAACGGTTCACCCTCACCTTATATAATGTGCTGTTTTACACATGCACCCATTCACTCACCCAAACACACCAGTCTTCAAAAGGATATAGCAGAAATAGAAAAGGTCTAGAGAAGGCCAACAAAAATTATTGGAAGGATGGAAAGACTCTATTGGGGAAGAAATTGAAAAGGCAGAGAATGTTAGTGGGGACATGATTATACCAGAATAATGAACACTATAGAGATTGTAAATTATTTACATCCTTGCCCTCATAATACAACAAGGGGGCCTTCTGTGAAAATCAAAGGCAACAAATTTAAAAATTATTAAAATTAAATACTTATCATGAGGAACTCATTGCCACAAGATGTCACTGAGGCCAAGAGCTTAGTAGAATTTAAAGAATGTATTAGATGTATGTATGAATGCTAAGAATATCATCTACAGATACATAAGATGGATATAATGGGCGCTTCTAGCTGCAGGGGATTAGAAAGAAGCTTCAAATGAGGGCAGGTTGCTGCATAGTTGTCCATTACGGAGGTTTTAAACTTTCCCCTTAAGCATCTGGTACTGGTCAGATTCAAAGAAATAAAACCAGACTGGATAGAGACAGCTATTGGTCCCACTAGCACTGCCTGCATCCAGTCCTTCCTATGTCCTGAGACCTGATACATCTCTGAATGCACTTGGGAATAGAGAGTCCTGATTCTGTTTAAATTCTATTGTGTTCTGCATTGAATTGCTTAAAAGTAGGGAGAAAAGAGAGCTTGATTAATATTGTACATTCAATTAAACAATTCAAAAACAACACTGCATGCCATGATAGCCAGTAAGGTGCTTTTCAGTGCCCCTTGGAAATCTATCTGAAAGCAGGAGATACAGCACTGCTTTGTTGTCAGGCCTTAACGACAGGAATAACATTTTGAGACCAACCAGGGAAAGCAGGTTATAATCACCAAGGGGCTTTCTTTCATTGGTATCAGCCCTGCTGGGCACAGGCTGTGGTGGGAAACTGCTTCTTTGGAAAAAGCTTTTTGCAGAGGGAAGAGCACACAGCTGCAGCATTGCACCCAGCTAAGCTGTGACTCACCTATGTTGGTAAGGCTGCTGTACTTTGAAAGAGCAAATCGGCTACTGAACCTCTAGATAAAATCAAGCAGCTGATAAGTAAACTAAGAAAAGACTGAGCAGAGGCACTCAAGCAGCTCCCATTCAAAGCAAACTGCAGAGCTGAAGAGCTGTTTGCCTCCTACACTGACTGTTTTATAGTTTGGAAGATGTTAACATTGTGATTATTTGCTATATAACTTTTTGGGTTTTGTCCCAAAGGCAAGTTAAACCGATTTATGATCACACTATAACTATTTACAGGATAACGCAGTTAGGCTATTTTGTAGAGAGTTGCAACAGAGTTCCTGTTAACTATTAAGGTTCAGCTTCTTTTTTTCTTTATTTTTTACATCCTGTAAACGGTATCCTGTTAGCCTCTGTCCTTTTCCCCAAAGGTGAGTTATCTCAAGGAGCCACCTTCATGCTGTCTTAATTAAGTGCAATGTGAGGCAACTTGTGGCAAGAGATTTAACATGTACTGTGGCTGGATATAGTTGTGATACTTGCAGTAGATGCCTGATGGATGTTCTTTTACTTTGGTGCAAGGGCTGGCCTGAGAGGACTTCTTTCCAGACAGCTGGAAACAGGGAGGAAACACAAGCTATGAGTTGCTTCCTTGTCCTCTGCTTCTTCAGAAAGTGATACAGGCACCCTAAAAGTAGCAGACCCCGTTTGGTGGGCTGGGCTCCAAAAGCTGTTGCTTCATTTGTGTTTAAGGCTGATTTTAACTGTAACTTGTTTTTTTCTTGACTGCCATTAGTCCTATCTTATTATATAAAATCAATCAAAAGAGTGTCTGTCTGATGTTCATTTGAGAGGTAAAAGACATCCACCTGTCATGCATCTTTTGATGAGGTGGAAAGAGAGAAAGTGGTCAATAACAACAAAGGCTTAGCTGGATACTTGCAGTAGGTCAACAAATCTTCATTTCTTAAACATTATAAATAATGTATTTCTAGATTGGGCCTGATTACAATTTAAAAAATACAGAATTAGTGCCCATATCTTTCAATTCGTTTTCACTAATGCTTTTTCTGTAGATTCCCTTATTTTTAATGTTTCCTATATTGTGTAATTGCCTTGTAATCTTAGGGTATGTCTACACTGCAGTCAGGAGGGGTATGTAATTGCAACACTTAGATATACCAGAGCTAGCTGTCATCTAGCCTAGCTCATGTGTTGATCGCAGTGCAGTACGGCACCATGGGCTTCAGTGCAGGCTGGACAAGTCCACCTGGGACCCTGGGTCGCCCAGTGGATAGCCCGCACTGAAGTTCCTGCTGCCATAGTTGGTTTCATTGCTATTGGTATGGGAGCTAGCTAGATTACAGCTAGCTCAGGTATTTCTGCATATGCTACAATTACACATCCACTGTACCCAGTGTACACGTTCCCTTAGTATCTGTAATCTTCTCAGTGAATCTAGGGTGAC
Source organism: Mauremys reevesii (assembly GCF_016161935.1). NCBI lineage: Eukaryota > Metazoa > Chordata > Testudines > Geoemydidae > Mauremys > Mauremys reevesii. The sequence goes on along the minus strand of NC_052627.1, from coordinate 34,265,550 downwards.
CAGGTGTCCAGTTTTCGACCAGAACACCGCTCGAAAAGGGACCCTGGTGGCTCTACTCAGCACTGCTTGCTGGGCCGTTAAAAGTCCAGTCGGTGGTGCTGCAAAGCTAAGGCAGGCTAGTCCCTACCTGTCCTGGCTCTGCACTACCAGCAGGTCCGGCTCCTAGGTGGGGAGGGGGCACGGGGCTCCATGCACTGGCCCCGCCCCAATCACTGGCTCCGCACTCCCATTGGCCGGGAACTGTGGCCAATGGGAGCTGCAGGGGTGATGCCTGCAGGCGAGAGCAGTGTGCAGAGCCACCTGCCGTGCCTCCACATGGGAGCAAGACCTGCTGCTGGCTGCTTCCAGGGTGCAGCTGGTCTGCAGCCTGCCTTAGCCCCCCTCCTTGCTGTGCTGCTGACTGGGAGCTGCCAGAGGTAAGCCCATGGTCCAACCTCCTGCCAGCCCTGAGCTCTCCCCCCTCCAAACCCAGAGCCCCCTCCTACACCCCAAACCCTCATCCCCACACTCCCCAGAGCATGCATCCCCAGATGGAGCCATCACCCCACCCCCCGGCATCCCAACCCTCTGCCCCAGCCCAAAGCCCCCTGCCACACCCTGAGCCCACATCCCCAGCCCCAATCCAGAGCCCACATCCCCAGATGGATCCCTCACCCCCCACCTCAACCCCTGGAGCCCTTACCCCCTGCACCCCAACCCCCACCTCAACCCCTAGAGCCCCTTCCTGCACCCCAAACCCCTCATTTCTGGCCCCACCCCAGAGCCAGCACCCCCAGTTAGAGCACTCCCCCCTCCCACACCCCAACCACCTGCCCCAGTGCAGTGAAAGTGAGTGAGGGTGCGGGAGAGCGAGCCACTGAGGGAGGGGAAATGTAGTGACTGGGAGATAGGCCTCGGGGAAGGGGTGGGGCTAGGGTGTTCGGTTTTGTGGAATTAGAAGGTTGGCAACCCTAAGTGAATCTCTATGAGCCTTAATGCTCTCCCTCTCTCTCCCCTTCTTCTGCCAAGAATACATGTAATTCATTATCTGTATCTTAAGTTAGAAGAACAGAACTCCCTAAAAGGCACGTTACCAGCACAAGTCCATTACAGATGGGTCTGTCCGTCATTAGCTGGTACAAATAGGAAAATGTGTAATTGCAGCCTTAGGGCCAGAATCTCCTTGCCTGGCACTTTGTGTAGTCATTCAAACCTGTGCAAAATGTGTGGGTGTAAAATGCTACCACCCATGTAAATGAGAGGAGGCTTCTGACTATGTATCATTTTATATCCCCTTTGCACAAAAGTGAATGTCCAGCACAAGGCAGTGGATAATCCAGGCCCTTAGTTTTCAGAACATCAGTTACAAGTGTTACGATACATCATAATGTTGCTGTGTAGGAAAGTCAGGTTGAAACATCAGAGAGAGGAATCTGTGGAACTATATGAACCAGAAATGCCGTGGAGGCTAAAATGTTGCATATTTGTACCAATAAGCTGGAGATCCAACCCACTTTAATCATCAGAAGAGGGAAATGGGAATCATAATACTACTTCTGATCATGGTTCATGATTTCTAGATCCCCATGTTTGCCTCCTGTTCTATAAATGGTTTGGTTTTGATCTGAATGTAGAGGGACCAAGTTCCTCTCCCTGACAAACATAACATCTAGTCACATCTTCCTTTGTTTCATGGGATCTCACTTATGAGTTGAAGCTTTGTAATCATCTTTTGTCATCCACTCCCTTTGCAAAGTCTGGCCCAGAATGCAATCCATGTTTATCTGTAAGTTTTTCTCGGTTCCTTTTCAGGAATAAAATTGAAAACACGTTGAAAAGGGAAGAAAATAATTAAATGCTCTCAAGTAAATTTTCAGTTAGCAACCAAATTGTTGTTCCCAACACGATTATCACTTTAGCACTATGTTATTCAGCTTTTTTCACATACTGTACAATAAGGTTTGTTTTTCTTTCTTAACTCTCGTAAGTGGCCATTGTGTAGCAGTAAAGGCGTTGGAGAATGGAGGCACAGGTTGCATTGAAGGTGGATGAACTGAGTGGTGAACTTACCAAACAGGTCAAATATTATGTTCTCTGAAGATTCCAGAGTGCATTGGGCTAAAGGAACCCCCGGATATCACCTCAAAGTAGGGTTCTCCTTAACCCACTGCAGTCTTGATATCTCAGAGACAGACATAAGGGCCCAGTGTATGCGTCAGGATTCCATTCCTACTGCCACTGAAGTACAGAGAGAGAGACAGGCTGCTCTCTCTCTAGAAGATGTCAAAACCTAGGATGTTGAAATGGGGCATAATCCTAATAGCTGGTACCCTCAAACAAACAGAATAAGAGTGGGCGGGCCAACCAGCCAGCTCTTGAAGACTGTCATGAGGGAAGAGAAAAATTTTGGACGGATGGATTGTGTCCCAGACCTGTACATTAGACTGAGATTTGGAGGGTTTGTGTATTTTTGTGATTCAAAATTCCTGAATGTTAGGACTTCCGGATTTGAATAATAGCTAATCATAAACCTCTAGTGCTTTTAACCAGTAGAATCAGAGACCTCTAAGAAGCTAGACTGGGGCAGGGTGACGGGGCAGGTAGGACTTTATAAACAGGATTCGGCCTTTTAGTGCAGTTTTTAAATTCCTAGTAAGCTCTTTTTTTGTTCTTGGGATCTTTCGATTATTTTTTTTAATGTTTTTACCGTCTTTATTTCAGGTTGAAGAAGATAAAATTGAATAATGGGTGTATATGGGTAGTCATGGCCCATTACCTAAGGGTTTTTTTCTTTATACATTGTTACAAAGTTTGAGTAATTGTCTTGGTGGCCATGGAATGCTAGAATGTGTTTAATTACAGAGAGGCCATCAATCATTTTTCCTGGAGTAGTTTTTGGCAGCATGTCATTATATTATAGCTATTTCTATATTCATGTGTTTGTAAAGTTTTTTGGTTTCAATTAAGCTTTTCACTGTGGCCGTGAGATGTGCATACTAATTTTGCTGCTTGGTGTGATGTATACTAAGCTACTTATTAATCTTTGACAGTGTATGAAATGTTTCACCTTCCAGTGAAAACCATCCTTTTACACCAGATAAATTTTGCTGTGCAAAGACTTAATTAATACTGTTAAAGTGAACCACTAATTGGATAGAGGCCTTTGACTCATAATAATACAAGGTTGGATTCTGCTACCCTGACTCAAGATGAGTTGCACCTTTATTTTATGAGTAGTCTCACTGATGTAGACTGGTCATAGAGTAAGGTACTGGTCATAGAGTAAGGTACTCTTCACTGAGAATAAGAATCGGACCTGTGGGGAGGAGACAGAGAACAAGTTACAGGGTGAGTATGGGATGGAATATGGACAATATTCCATACTAAATTAAGGTGTTCAGAATTGAAGCCTAACTATGTACAGTCTAGTACCCTGTCCCGTTCGTCAACATTTCTGTTTCTGGCAATCACTTTTATGATAGGGTGGAAGTAGGGACATAAATGTGAGCCGCTCAGGATCACAGAGCTACTGAGAATGTGTCTTCTTTATTCATTCTTTCTCTCCCTTCACTTCCTCATGTCAGTGGTGCTGGAACACTTTTTAGAGTGGGGGTGCTACACCCCCCCTTACCTCTGTCTGCACCCCACATCACTTCCTAAAGCTGGGGCCAGGAGCAGGGCAGTGGCTCTGGGATGGGAGGAGGATGCAGACAAGTAAGGAGGCTGAGGCTGGAGCCACAGCTGGGGGCAGGTGCATAGCCCTGGGCGCAGGACTGGCAGCCGGGACCTCATGTAAAACCTGGGGGTGCACCCCCAGTTCCCGTGCCTATGCATCATATTAGTGAGCTTCCTTTCCCTAATGCAGGGGACTGGAGAGGCCCCAAGGTCTATGAAATGTTAATTACGTTAGAAGAAAAAAACCAGACCATGTTTGACATTTGAGTTGGACTTTGTTTGCTTTTGTTTAGTTTTTATAGTTCGTAGTAAAATGATGTGACTGCAGCAACATTACATACACTATAAGACCTGTTCAGGATCATGTTATCCCTGTGGATGTCTTCAGAGTCAGATTCAGATTCACCCTGGACCTTGCATGTGTGTATGTGAAAGCACAAGGAGCTTTCCCTTCCTTGCATGCCTTTCCTGAGCAAGTCACACCCAGAAAGCAGAAGGCGCTGAGGGAGGGAGGGAAGATGATGGTCTGAAACACAATTCCTTCTAGAGCTCCTGTTGTGGAGATGTAGCTGCCCGTACATCCCACCATGAGTCTGTGCCTTAAAGCCATAATCTGAACATAACAGTTGCCAGATTGTATCAGACCCAAGGACCATCTAGTCCTGTATCCTGTCTCTGACAGTGGCCAACACCAGCTGCTTCACAATAAAGGGCAAAAATCTCTCTAGTGGGCAGTTTTGGAATAATTTCTTCCTAACCCCTGGATTAATTACAGGTTGGTTTATGCCCTAAGTGAACTATCAAAGTCATTGTGATGCCATTCTGCAAATGACCTAAATGTTTGAAAAATAAGTTATTTTGTATTACAGAGCACCCAATCAAGATCAAGGCCCCATTGTGCTAAGCACCATACTTACAGAGAGCAAGAGACAGTGCCTCCCCCAAAGCTTACAGTGCAACCAGACAAGACAGGGAGCGTGGGAGAAAGGGAGTATTGTTACCCCCGGTTTATACATGAACAACTGCAGTAAAGTTCTAATCAAACCAAAGCTGTTTAATCTTTGCTGAAGTCGTGCATGTAACCAATTCTTTCTGGTTCAGTTAGACTTGCCCTTACCAGTGTCATGAGGAGACTGAACAAAATGATCAAGCTATAATTCTAGCTACTTAGATTCTAAAGGAGTAAGGCCTGGATCCCCAAAGGGACTTAGGCATAGCAACACTCAGTGTCATAATGGATGATTTTTAGACCGAGGTAGGCAACCTATGGCACGGGTGCCAAAGGCGGCATGCGAGCTGATTTTCAGTAGCACTCACACTGCCCGGTCCTGGCCACCAGTCCGGGGGGCTCTGCATTTTAATTTAATTTTGAATGAAGCTTCTTAAACATTTTAAAATCCTTATTTACTTTACATACAACAATAATTTAGTTATATATTATAGACTTAGAGAAAGAGACCTTCTAAAAACATTAAAATGTATTACTGGCACGCGAAACCTTAAATTAGAGTGAATAAATGGAGACTGGGCACACCACTTCTGAAAGGTTGCCGACCCCTGTTTTAGACACTTATAAAATCACAGGACAACAAGTCCACAAAGCCTGAATGAGGTAGCCAGGCTCCCTTTACAATGAATGGGGAGAGTTAAGCACCTTAGAATAGTCCACAAGAGCCAGCACACAGGGTAGGAGCCGCCTAAGCTAGCCAATGGGAGATCCTGACAAAAGTAGTGTGTGATAAACCCTGCCCCTTTCACAGAGATAGGCAGTAGGTCGAGGCTGCAGGGAGATGCTGTCTCTGCTTGTGATCCATGAACTTGGGGAAGATAGCGCTCCTTTGGCTAACTCGTGTGTGGGGCCTGAGCTGGTAGGTGTGCTCAGAGCATGCTTAACTATATGCAAAATACTGGGGGGGGGCAGCAAGAAGGAGCTCCCTTATAACCTTCAGCCCAGTGGCTATGGTACTCCCTTGGGATGTAGGAGACCACTGATTCAAATCACACCTCTGCCTGATGAGGAGAAGGTATTTCACCACCTCTGAGGCATGTTCCCTCACCACCAGACTGTTGGATATTCTGAGCTTGGGCTCCCAATCTCTCCTATTCAAATTGTTCCACTTTAATTGCATAATTAAATATTAATTGGGCCAAAGAATGAGACTCACTCTCTATAGCCCTCTCCCCTCCCACTGTTGTGTGTGCAGTTAGGAGGTATCTGAGGACGCCTACTGGCTTGGGCCTCATATGCAAGTTAGGCAGAGGAGTGCCCATCTTCCCACTCCTTGAGCAGCATGCATGCCCAGAGGCAGAAACATGGGATCTTTTTACTGCAAAACCTTAGGCACCAAGTAAGTTTAGGCGCCTGCTGGACTAGATGTTTGCTATGGGGACATTTTGTGAATCACAGTGGAGCCTAAAAATGGGACATAGACACTAAGACCCTTTGTGGATCTGGGTCTTACTCCCCAATAAATTTTCAAGCTACATATTATGGATGCTGACAGCCTAAATGTTCTTCAAAAATTAGCTCAAGCTGGCCTTCATGTGTAATTTACAGTTATTTTGTATACAATTTGTATTAAACAGCATGGAGAAAAAAGCTACAACAGTCCTTTGTACTGAAGCAAAATACCTGTTTTAATCCATACTGGTCTCAGGGACCTGGAACGTATGATAAAAAGGCATTGTAGTGTCTAAAAGCCAACACAAAAGAATACAAGTGAATACAAGAATACATATAAAAACTAATCTTCTTCTGAACAGATATGGAGCCAGACAAATGTAAATCCACCAGCTTTAACAGAATCACACCAGCGTAACTGAGATCACAATCTGTCACAAACACTCTGTCTAGAAGCTTGTGATCATATTTGTATACAGTCAATACTCGACATAGTTTACTGTTTGAGGGGTTAGTTTTATTTTCTACATAAATTTTGTTTTGCAAATAATTGTTTTTATTTTTATTTTATAATGCTTTTGTATTGTTTGCCAGCAAGAAATAAAATATTACAGTAAGAGTAAAGAATGGAAAGCATATTGAAAAATATCCAATGAGGAAAAATTTCACACTTAGTATGTACTGAGGATGAGATTGGTACAGAGTCTATATTTATATACCGTGATCTCATTGAACATAAAATCCAGCATCTCCATTGAACCAAATAAAAAACAAGAGAGGTGTAAAATAATGTCAGTGAAGTCTTTAAGGGCCAAAGGTTGAAACCCCCCCATCAATTTTCTCATAGGTGTAGAAGGTACTAAATCCAGTACTGTGGATCTCTGTTTCATGTTGCCTCTCTTCATGACTGAGCAAAATGGATCTGGAGACATAATGGGGGTAGTCCAGAGAGGGATAGAAAAGTGGCTATTGGATCTATTGCTACATGGTTCAAAAAGCCTAAATGCCTCTTCAGATGAGGTATGCAGAGACCCGAGTTGCTACTACAGGCCATCAACTGTAGTTGATGCAGCAATGTGTAACTGCTGCACACCAAGCTGTAAGGTTAGGTGGGAAAGCTTCCTTTCCCAGCAACCCCTCTTTGATCCCCTGCCCAGAGCCTATTTACTCAGACTTTGCACATGAGAGCATTTGACCCTAATGCCTTTGTGTCACCAAGGGCTCATGGCCCTGATGTCGTTACAACACATTGGGGTTGGTGGTAGTGCTGTTGTCCAATGTTTTTATTAGTCAATTATGTAACTTCTCGCAGTAGATATTATGGTAGCTAGTTGTGAATTTATGTTTTTCCCTTTTCAGTTCCTGTACAAGTCTATAAAACAGCCCATCTCATAATTGGAAGGTTTCTATAGGAGTCACAAATTTGTGACTTGAAATGCCATCTGCTCTGTTTTAATCTTGCTGGTCCAAATTCATCCTTGATGTAATGCCACTGAATCCACAACCTCTAACAACACCTACTCCTTGTGAGCCATCTTATTCCAGAATTCTTGGCTGTCATTATAATCTCAGTTGTTAAGTAATGTTCCAAAGTCAACAAGAATATAAACGACCCCATCTTTTTTTTTTTTAATGGTTGCAGGTGTGGCTTTCCCTTTTTTTCCAACTGGAGGTGGGTCACAAGCTACAAAATTCAGATCTAGATCAAAGTTTGGGAGCATTCAGATTTAAAGTGCTAGCTCATCCCCATCTCTAGAGGCAATTGTAAACCCTTTCTTTAAAAAAAAAAGGGCAATAGAATTTCAGAAGTTTCTAAAAAAATTACTCCTTGAAATGACTGATAATTATTTAATTGATAACACCTTAAAATGCTCTTCAACAAACTCTAACTTTAAATAAATCATCAAGTCAAAATGATTAAGTAATTTTATTACTAGACTTGGTTTGGACTTTGAGTAATTTTTTACCAAGACATACAAGTAATTGTGTAATTAGTAATAAGTGTATCACTCCTGTAAGTGGTTTTCTTAAGAGTAATAAATTACAAGGTTTTCTTCTTTCCTTTACTTCTGCAATCCCATCTCTTTCATTTGTATCTCTCCTCCAAGTTGTCCCATTAATTACAACTTTAGGCACTAGAGAACAAAAAGATGTATAGTAACAAGTAAGATCATTGGTCCATTTAGTGCGATGTCCTGCCTGCTGCAGCTGCCAGTGTCTGACAGATCATTTCTGAATGCAGCACTGCACTCACTGTGAGACAAACTTGAGAAGAGACTTGTTTCAGAGACTGAAACGATCACTCTCTTTGTTTGCCTGATTCGATAATAGATTTGAATTAGAGAAGCCAAAAGTCTATTAGATTATCTACAGTAGTTGTAGTATGCGTGAGTGAGTAATGTCACCCACTAGTGACTGCCTTGAGAGACTCTAAGTGACCTGCTACTACTAGCCTCTAAAGGAGTTTTTCTTTATCATTAGTGGGAGAAGCTTGTGATTTTGGAGCTGAAAGAACCAGCGTTCTAGACATGGTTTCTGGTGTCTGTATGATACAGTAATTTTATCTTATCTACAGTGCATGTGTCTCTTACAAAGGCCATCCTGTGCCAATGCAAGATTGTTCCCTGCAGCATATTGTTCAGACCATTCAGGGAGAATAGAAATCAATGGCCTTAGGCCCATTGACCACATCAGAAAATGTGGTCCCTTGAGGTTTGTTTTGTTAATGAGTGGGCTGCCTGTTCAAAGTGCTTTACAATCATTAACAAATCCTCAACACCAGAGAGAGTTAAGTGGGTGAGAGCCCCACATTCAAACAAACCCAGAAATTGGTTTGTTCTACCTGAAACCACAAACCGACTCAGATTCACGTAGCTTATAGTGAGATTGGACCAAGTGCTATTTGCACTCATGACAAGGTTCACAAACTTTCCAGTTTGTAACACTTCTAAACCTAAACCCAATCAAGTTTCACTAGCTTTCAGGTTCTCCTACAAAAACTTCCCACAAGAACTTCAGCTTCCAGTGGACCAGGATCATGGCTTATTCTACAGCATTTGCATTGGGGTTCCATCCTGCTCCCACTGACATAAACAAAACTTCAATAGGACTACATACATGCTCTACATTAAGCATGTGCTTAAGTGCTTCACTGGATTAGGGAAAAAAGCAGCAGGGAAAAGAAGGCAGAGTCTATGGGACAGTCTAGGGAAGGTTTTATAAACAAAGTCCGTTTAGAACTGGAGCCTGGAAGAGAAGAGAGTCACTGAAGTTAATTAGGGCTGACGGTTTATATAGTGACAAGTTTCAGAGTGGTAGCCGTGTTAGTCTGTATCAGCAAAAAAAACAACAGCAAAAAATGAGGAGTCCTTGTGGCACCTTAGAGACTAACAAATTTATTTGGGCATAAGCTTTCATGGGCTAGAACCCACTTCATCAGATGCATGAAGTGAAAAATACAGGAGCAGGTATAAATACATGAAAGGATGGGGGTTGCTTTACCAAGTGTGAGGTCAGTCTAATGAGATAAATCAATTAACAGCAGGATACCAAGGGAGGAAAAATAACTTTCGAAGTGGTAAGAGAGTGGCCCATTATAGACAGTTGACAAGAAGGTGTGAGTAACAGTAGGGAGAAATTAGTATTGGGGAAATTAAGTTTAGGTTTTGTAATGACCCAACCACTCCCAGTCTTTATTCAGGCCTAATCTGATGGTATCCACTCTGCAAATTAATTCCAGTTCTGCAGCTTCATGTTGGAGTCTGGTTTTGAAGTTTTTTTTTGTTGAAGAATTGTCTGTTATTGAGTGACCAGAGAGGTTGAAGTGTTCTCTTACTGGTTTTTGAATGTTATGATTCCTGATGTCAGATTTGTGTCCATTTATTCTTTTGCGTAGAGACTGTCCGGTTTGGCCAATGTACATGGCAGAGGGGCGTTGCTGGCACATGATGGCATATATCACTTTGGTAGATGTGCAGGTGAACCAGCCCCTGATGGTGTGGATGATGTGGTTAGTTCCTATGATGGTGTCCCTTGACTAAATATGTGGACAGAGTTGGCACCGGGGTTTGTAGCAGGGTTTGGTTCCTGGGTTGGTGTTTTTGGTGTGTGGTGTTTGAGTATTTGCTTCAGGTTCGGGGGCTGTCTGTAAGTGAGGACTGGCCTGTCTCCCACTCTGTGAGAGTGAGGGATTGTCCTTCAGGATAGGTTGTATATCCTTGATGAGGCGCTGGAGAGGTTTTAGTTGGGGACTGTAGGTGACGGCTAGTGGCGTTCTGTTACTTTCTTTGTTGGGCCTGTCTTGTAATAGGTGACTTCTCGGTACCCTTCTTGCTCTATCAATCTGTTTCTTCACTTCACGAGGTGGGTATTGCAGTTTTAAGAATGCTTGATAGAGATTCTGTAAGTGTTTGCCTCTGTCTGAGGGATCTGAGCAAATGTGGTTGTATCTTAGAGCTTGGCTGTAGACAATGGATCATGTGAAGTGGTCTGGATGAATGCTGAAAGCTGGAGGTGTGTAGGTAAGTATGGGGGGAAGGGATAGCTTAGTGGTTTGAGCATTAGCCTGCTAAACCCAGGGTTGTGAGTTCAATTCCTGAGGGGGCCATTTAGAGAGCTGGGGCAAAAATCTGTCTGGGGATTAGTAATGTAATAAGTGGAGATATACCAATTTCCTAGAACTGGAAGGGACCTTAAAAGGTCATTGAGTCTAGCCCCCTGCCTTCACTAGCAGGGCCAATTTTTTTTGCCCCAGATCCCTAAGTGGCCCCCCTCAAGGATTGAACTCACAACCCAGAGTTTAGCAGGCCAATGCTCAAACCACTGAGCTATCCCTCACCCCCCACTTTGAGTAGGGAGTTGGACCAGATCACCTCCTGAGGTCTCTTCTAACCCTGATATTCTATAGCAGTCAGTAGGTTTCCAGTAAAGGGTGGTATTTGTGTGACCATCACTTGTTAGCACTGTAGTGACTCTTCCTTTTAGGTGTAAAGTCAGAAAAAGCATTCCTCGCATTCTGGAAACTAGAGAGTTGAGACTAGGGGACGGAATAGACAAGGGCATTGCAATGGTCAAGAGTAGAGGAGGTGATGGTGAGAATGAGGATTTCAGCAGACATGGAGTTGAGAGAACAATAATAATATTCACATTTCTATAGTTCCATTCATCCCAAAGTGCATTACAAATATGAACTGCATCACTTCAGCTATCACTATGGAAATGTAGCCCTTTCTGATAAGAAATGTAGCAATGGTTTCAGAGCACATAGCAAATACTACAAAAGGAAAAAGAATGTAATAACCACTTGAGAGTATAAAGACATTTAGACAGGCAGAATGTAATTTCCCAAATTAAAATATGGACTGAGGGATGTTTCCCAACTGCAAAAAGTGCTGTGGTATTGGCACAGTCAGTCACAAAACAGAAATAACTTCTCGTTATAATTTTTCCAATTAAAAAAAATGCTTGTTTACCATTTTCTGATCATTTGGCATGTGACATTTTTCACAAGCATTTTCACTGAAATTTGGCTTCCAGTTTTCTGACCAGCTTGTGCAAGTGGTCAGGATCATATCTCATCCACACAAAGAAGGGTAAAATCTCCAACAGCCCAGTGCCCCCTAGACACTTCTCAGAGCAACTCTTCAATATGAAGTCCTTTTACAAAGGGAAACTGGAAAACAGATGATCAGAAAATTTCTGACAGAACAGTGTTTCAGCCTGTCTGAAAAAGAACCATTCTTTTCATGCTTTCCCTGTTCTGTACAATATCACTTTCGTGGTTGTGGCACCATAGATAGATAGTCCTGAGACATTAGCGGCAGTCCTAAGGGTCTGAGGCTCCGAAAGCCTCAGTCTAGGAAGCATGTAATAGGGAACAAGAATTACCATACTGGATCAGACCCCAGGCCCACCTACTCCAGTATCCTGTCTCAGACACTAGCCAGTGCCAGGTGTTTCTGATGAAGTTTTTAGAGGTCTGCAGTAGGCAGCTGTGAGATAATCTGTCTGTGATTGGGTGTGCAAACCCTGCAATAGAGAGAAGGGGGTTAGGGCCCAGGCAGCTCCACTGTGCCACACCTGCAATCCATGCATAGGCTGGGGAAGGAGCTTACCAGGGGAGGGTAGACAGGCAGTGAAGGTGGATTTCTGTGCTGAAACTCTGCAGAAGGAGCGCTGTAAGTGCCCTAGCGGTGGGGCTGGGCACTGACTATTGTTGATCTACTCTATCCTACTGAGGGAAAAGGACTCTGAAGCTCTGCCAGGTTGGAAATGGCTTTGATTTATTTTGTTTGTATGTCTTTGCTTTTTTTCTCTTTTTTGGGGGAAGATAGTAGGAGGCAGCTGTATAGCACTCGAGGATGCAACTGCCTACCTTCAGGCCCTGGATTCGAGTTAGGTGGAGGGAGAGAGTAGGCCTGGATTCAGCCCCTGATGGGGCTAGAGGTGGTTGGGTTTGTTTGTTTGTTTGTTTAAAAAAAAAAAAAAAAGCGGCCGTATCCAATACTAGACACTCAGGACTAGCAGGACCCCACATTCTAGAGAGTTCTGCCTCTGGAGCATGAAGCCCCTCATTGGGCAGTGGAACTAGCCTTTGTTAGACTCTTTATGCATCCTAAAAGGGTTGGACACAATCCGTGACCTGCCAGAGGGCTGAATTCCAGAAGGGAACAGGCTACTGCAGGGTTGGAGATGGGGCGCTGGAGCAATTTGTATAATGGGGGTGCCGAGAGCCATTGAACCAAACTGCAAACCTGGTATCTAATGGAAACCAGTTCAAGTAGGGGGTTGCAGCACCCCTAGTTCAAGCACCTATGGGTTGGCGTGGCTATCAACAGAGGGTGCCAAGGCAGAGGGTGCTGGTCATACCCTACCCTACCCCAGGGCCGGCTCCAGACCCCAGCGCGCCAAGCACGCGCTTGGGGCGGCATTTTGCTGGCAGGGCGGCAGGCGGGTCCAGCGGACCTTCCGCAGTCATGCCTGCGGGAGGTGCACTGGAGCTGCGGGACCAGCGGACCTCCCGCAGGCATGACTGCGGAGGGTCCGCTGGTCCCGCGGCTCCAGTCGACTTCCCGCAGGCATGACTGTGGATGCTCCACCGGAGCCGCGGGACCAGCAAACCCTCTGCAGCTGTGGGAGGTCCACTGGAGCCGCGGGACCAGCGGACCCTCCGCAGTCATGCCTGCAGGAGGTCCGCTGGTCCCGCGGCTCCGGTGCACCTCCCGCAGGCATGACTGCTTGGGGCAGCCAAATTCCTAGAGCCGCCCCTGCCCTACCCTGACCACTAGGCAGTACATGTGGGGAGCAGATCCCTTCACACTACCCCCACAGGTCTCATCCTGGTCTCTAACAGTTAGAGAGTGGCTTAACCCCTGAAGCACAAAGCTTAGCATGCCTCTCTGATGTTGTTTTAATTCATTATGATAATCCTGGATTCTCTTGATCTGTATAAATGTCCAATCTTTTCCTGAATCATGTAAATTCATGAGGTGAACCACTTCCTGTAGCAATGAGTTGTGCAGTTCAGACACGTGCACAGAGTAGCAGAATCAGTCCTTCAGTAAATACGCCACCACCTACTAAATCACCATTCCTGCAGCACCCTGGATTTTTCTAGTAGATAACTAATCCTAACACTGACTGCTTAATTTAGTAGCATTGATAACATCACACCTAAACCAGGCACAGCTTCAGGCAACCTTTCCATCTCCATTGCAGTCACGACCAAAACTTCCATTTGTGTCAGTGAGAACCAAATCAGGCCCTAAATTATTTCTCTTGTGTGCCATTTAGACACTTGTTCTATAAATATCCAGGAATAAGTTCTTCTCGCCTTGTATAGACACATTCTCAATGGTTGCTGAGCTCCTTTAATATAGATGCAATATTTAAAGCATGGGTCGAGAAGATAGTATTATACAAACTATTTTGTTAGGTGATTTATGATAGTTTATATGGTACTTAGTAAACCTGTGATTAGTATTGCTTTTACTGCCTTCTGACGGAGGACTACCAAACATAATAATTAAAATCCTGCAGGTTTGCTATGGGGCTTAATTGCAAATTCATTGTATCTGAACACAATGAAATAAAAAGCAACAAGTTACATTCTTTGTATGAACTAAGTTTGCTGATCAAAATCTTCCACCAGATCTATGTTACTATATTTCACCTTAGACTATTATACAGTTCTAATACTTTATTTCTGTTTTATTCTTTTAAAATAAGAAAGTGGGTGGGGGTAAGAAAATGGATAATATTGTAAGAAGGTTTCAAATTATAGGCAGAGGTGGTAATGCCCCATACACTTAGGTTTGCCTGACACTCCTGATTATAAAACCCTGTTTTCAGTTGCTTATAACTTTGTCAAATTTTAACTGCATTAACTGAAAAGCCCATGAGGAAGTTAATAATTCCATATTAAAACCAGAGTTTAGATAATATGCAGTAAATAAAGCCTAGAGTCACACACTGAACAATGAGGATAAAACAAAATACTGAACAGCTGATTATTCCATCCTGTGCACTGAAGGAGGCAGGAGTCCTATGGAGAAAAGTAGTATATGATCATGTCATAAAACTGTATCATCATGCATGTGTTCAAGGGGGATGAATTGAGGTTGCACAGACAAAATTAGTTCCCACATTTCCTAACTATTGACTGACTGACTCTGACCTTAATGTTCTTTTAACATAGGTTTTGGTTTGGTTGGTTGGCTTGTTTATGTAAGAAATTGGCATAATAAATGGCCTGAATGCAATTCAGGTCGAATCTCTTATCATTTTGGGTGTTGATCTCCCATTAATGTGAATACAAGTCTCTCTTGAGCAATGCTTTGGCTTTAAGACCTTTCTAAAATAGTATATTTTACTCATCATTGTGCAACAGCTCCTGCAGAACCATTACAGATAATAGGAAAATACATGGTTACTGCGTATTTAAAACCTGATATCTTGCTCAACAGTCTTTCATTGCCACCCCCTTGTGTATAGGCACTGCTGTTGTCTGAGTGCAGAATGTTAAGTATAATATGTATTGCTGTCGGAGAGATCCAGACTACAATAACAGTTGCATGCTCTAGAACTTTTGGGAAGTTCTCATTTGGCTCTGAATGTAATGGCTCAGATTCACCTGTCATTGCAATTCGTATGCATGATTACAATGAAATGCAGTGTTGCTGACTCTTCTGATTTTTAGTGTCTCACAACGTTAAGTGTTTTTCTTAAAGCCCCTGCTACTGGAGTCATGTGATCATGTAACTCAGCTGTCATTTTAAAACAAGCAAGTTTCTAGCCTTCATTGCTGTAGAGAAGTTTGAAAACATGACCCAAGTACGCTGCCAAGGTTCATGCGCCAAAAGGCAAAAAACACAATGTATTTTTTGTGGGGCGAGTCACATTTCTTTTGAGTCACAGTTTGTGCCTCATGTAAACTTAGAGGGCTTGATCCTGTACAGTGCTGATGTCAAGTGTAGTGCCTATTGGTACAAGGCAAAAACGGGTGAGCAGGGCCAGGAGCAGAGGAGAATGTGATCCAACATCAATGAGTGCCACTGCAGGGACACTAAGTTACCTTGATTAGTAGCAGGAGAAAGGAGGGAAATGTGTAGGTATGCCTTCTTAGTAGGGTGCTAGTCTTACTTAAGCTCTTGTCTTCTCAAATGCAGATAGATGTTCTCCACCTACCCCTCCTCTTTCCTACCCTGTGCACTTCCAAGTAAGGTACTGAAATTGTAGATTTTAATTAGATCAAAACTTTTCCAGACACCATCTGCTAAACTTTCAAGTTAAGCCACATGATACAAAATGAAGTCAAAGCCACAATGTTTATTCCCCCATGAAAACTTTTTTGTAGCGTTTAGGATCTAAAGAGGTAAAGTAAAGGGGAATGGATGGCCAGAAACAGATACCCCATTGTATCCAGCACTTAAGAATCTTGCTTTGCATGCCAGTAGAACCTAGGTTCTTGTCAGTTTCTCCTTCTAAATGCTGCTGCTGTTTTTCTGTACTTTAAACAAATGCCACTTCATTTTAAACACAAACTGTGATTCCCTTCTCATATCACCAGGAGAAAACTACTTAAGCAGTGTAAAGTTTTAAAGCTCATTTTCCAGTGTAAATAACAATTTGCATGGGTGTTAACTGCACAAGTGTCCAGGCAGTGGAGAATCAGGTACACAAGTTGTAATGTACAGGAGTTATTCTCTTACCTGGCTAGATTCATGGTGGTACTCATTCAGTTATGTGAGTAGTCCCATTCACTTAATGGGATAGCTTGTACACCCACATGAGGCAAGGATGGCCACTTCCTTCATAATCACTTAATACCTGCGTAATTGTTGGTATTTGAAACAAACCAAGAATAATTTCTTAGATTACAGTTGATCTCTAAGTAGGACCCAGAGAGCATGCATGACTTTGGGGAATGGGGCTTCTGGCCAGATAACCATATTTGTAGCCTAGAACGTCTGAGGATTTCTATTCAATGGAGATGACGTCTTACAAAGATGTACAGTTATTTCAGTGTCTTTATTCCAATCTCAGTTGGGGTTTGGTGAGGAAAGTGGTTAGTCACTAGCAATCAGTATACCACATTCATTACATTTTTTAATGTCTTTTTGAATCATACCCTGCTATAAACAAATGTAACTTGTTCTATAGGGAGACCCCAGTCTCAGCAGTAAAGCTATGGTAGGCTAGGGGATGACTTTGTTGATTGTGATAAATGTATAATAGCTCCGGGCTTTATTTTTGCCTTGAGAAGAAGCTAAAGTGCATCTCAGTCCTGTAATTAGTGTCTGGTTTTTTAACCCTGAGTTCTCCCACATTGAAGAGTAGTGTTTTCTCCCAGTATGAAAGGGGTCTGATTTATTTGGTGTGGAGTGCTGAATGCTGGTTCTTTACCAACTCAGAAGCTGTTTTCCCCGCAGATCTAGCCATGATTTCATTTGCTAGCAATTTGCTGAAACGTTACAACAGGCAAATTTCATAGACCAGAGCAAATTATGGTGGATAATTCATTTTCATGGATCTCTAAAGTGTGAATTTCAGCAGAGTTTAAGCAAAACAAGTCGCTGTACGTGATCACAACAAAATTCCTCTTTCTGCATGTAATGTAAAGAGAGAAATTTGGTCATACATTTGCCAATGAGAAGGATGAACTAGCTTTTACTTCAGGCAATGGTGCTCTAGAGACAGCAGTACAAGAGAAGTGATGGATAGTGCCAGTGTGAACTAGCCAAATTTCTCAGCCTTGGTTTATGACAAACACACAGTTAAGTTAATGACTATGGCCCTACCAAATTCACCACCATGAAAAACACATCATGGACTGTGAAATCTGGTCTTTTGTGTGCTTACCCTGTACTATACAGATTTCACGGGGGAGACCAGCATTTCTCAAATTGTGGGTCCTGTAGGGAGTTGCAAGGTTATTTTAGGGAGGTTGCGGTATTGCCACCCTTACTTCTGCACTGCCTTCAGAGCTGGGTGGCTGGAGAGTGGCGGCTGTAGGCCGAGCGCACCGCTCTGAAGGCGACGCCCCACCCAAAGCAGTGCAGAAATAAGAGTAGCAATACCATACCATGTGGGCTGCTAACTGAGGGCCCGGCTCTGCAGGCAGCAGCACAGAAGTAAGGGTGGCAATATGATACCATGTCATCCTTACATCTGTGCTGCTGCTGGTGGTGGCTCTGCCTTCAAAGCTGGGCTCCCATCCAACCACCATTGCTCTCCAGTCTGCCCAGTTACTATTCCCTCAAAGGGCATCAGTTCAAGAGGAAGGAGCTTCACGTAACTGGGCTGTCTCCCACAAATGGCTGTTGTCTGTTCCCAACCATTGCAGTCCCAAATGCTGTCATCCCCAAAGGTGGAGAGGAGGCCCCTATTGCAATCTCCCTCCCAGAAGCAAATAATGTCACCTCCACTACTAGGGGCCTGGCTGATAACAGCTTTCGGGTGGGAGGGGAGGCAAATATAGCTTTGGTTCTTTTTACAGGATGGCTATTAGATTTTATTTGTTGAGTTGGTTTAATTTTATCTTGCTATAATGGTTCCAAAATTATGAGTAAATCATTAGAATCTTTGTAAAGGCAGTCTGGTTGTAGCAGGGGAGGGAATATCTCATGGAAATTCCCCCATATGCTTGGTTGCATTATTCTGGGGAAATTCTTTATGAGCATATGCATCTTCAGATACTACGTCAAACATGGTCAAGATGGCCATTGACGCTATGGAGCAGAGATATGATTCTAGGTTAGAATCACTGAGTCCCCAAGACTAAATAAGAGAAAAATCTAGTGTGTCTATAGAGGTGAAGAATGGATGAAAATCTTCTAGTTCTGGTTGTACAGTGTTGATGAATCTGATCCTATTAGCCTAACATTTGTCTCTGCTACGATAAATAAAGAAAATGCTGAAGGTTATAAACTCTAAAATCTAGAAGGAGGAGCATCATGATGGTATGTCTTTAGGATGTTGATGGTAACCAGAATTCAAGATACTGAATCACTTTAGACTAATTTGATTTTTAAAACTTGCAATACAATTATAAAAACACTGAAAAATAGAAAGCTCTTGGGTGGGGAAATTTTTAAGTTAATTGTTTACCAACGGACCAAACAACCAAATAACAGACACCTAAAAATTATTGGTCCAAATCCTCTGTTGGAGTAAATCAACTGAATTGGAGTTCTAGTGACTTACTCCAGCTGAAGATCTGCCCTATGATCTCCACAGATAGCAAAAGTGAAGACAGACCCATATGGGAAATCCATGGCAAACTTTGTGAAACAACTTGCTTCCTCCTTGACCTTCCTTGCACACTACAAGTAGCTAAATATTTTTTTATCATTCTGTTTGTTTCTATCTTGCCATGAGGTGGCACTATCTCCACACTTTGCTTCATCAGATGGAGATTCTAGGGGGTGGGAAAATCTCTTGCTCTTTGATGGAATCAATTTATAACTTACCAGGAAAGAGTGTAGGGAATCTGAGTGCCTAGTCCCCCATCCCTAAGTAAATTCAAATTTACCTTTTAACATTCACTACCAACCTGGCCTCTGTATAGTCCTCCAGGAGCCATTTTTCAGTAGAAATCTTAAGCAGTGGGTTTTCTTCTTTCCCTCCCCACTTCAGTCACTAGGAAGTATATGTATTAGGAGAGGAAAGGGAGGTGGCAGATGTAGTGAAGCCTGTTTATCCCCCTCTCCAGGCCTCTGTTCAGCACTGTCCCTGCTGTTGCTCCTCCTCCTCCTCCCAAGGTGCTTGATCTTCAACTCTTGTCTCCTCGTTCTCTCTCCCTATTACGCACCCCATTCCCAGAGGTGAAAGTAAGCTGGTACGGTACGGTGTACCGGCAAGAGCTGGTACGCCGTGCCGGACTGGACCGGCTTCCCCGTTGGTGATTTAAACGGCCCAGGGTTCCAACCACTGTAGGGAGCCCCGGGCCCTTTAAATCACCGCCAGAGCTCCGGCAGCAAGGTTTGGGCAGTGCTTTAAAGGGCCCGGGGCTCCCCACAGCGGCTGGAGCCTCTGGCCCTTTAAATCACCACCAGAGCTCCGGCAGCTGGGCTCGGGCAGGAATGTAAAGGGCCCAGGGCTCCTGCCGCTGCGGGGAGCCCTGAGCCCTTTATTTCGCCCCACAGCCCTGGGGCTCCCAGCCACCTCTGCAGCTGGTAGCTCTAGGGTGATTTAAAGGTCCTGGGGCTCCCAGCCACAGCCCCAGGGCCTTTCGGTTGAGGTCACGCCCCCACTCGGGACTCTGGTGTACTGGTAAGTCCTTTCAGTTACTTTCACCCCTGCCCATTCCTCTTGCTCATTTACAGAAACAAATTGACGAGATGTTGTTGTCCTTTTTAATGCTGAGTCTTTTTGTCACTGATGACAACTGCCCATCTGCTAGCCCAGGACGTTCTTTTCTTTTTATGCATGTGTGTGTCCGTGCACGTGCACACATTTGTTCCAAGAAGCACCATACAGCATTGATTTCATCTCAGACTAACAAATTATTTAAAGTCACATCCGCCCATGATTTCACTGGTGTGTCAGGCTTTACATGAGTGGTACCACTCTTGTGCTTAAAGCTAAGGGGGTATACAAGTATTTGAGCAATCAAGACCAAACATTTTTGTCTTGTTATGGTTTAAATGTTGAACTTTTTTTTTTCATCAGACTTCCTCTTCATCAGAAACTCCAACATACTACATTAAATTCAGCTATAGGGTAAGCAGGTACAGCTCTATTGACTTCAGGGGAGGACTTATTTACACCAAGATTGTTTGGTCCATTCACACTAACCACATTAATTCAAACTAACAGGTAAAGAGCCGATGAAAAGGTTTTTTGTGCAGTTTGCCTCTGGGGGAAACTATATTGGCTATATGAAAGTGCTGTTCCATGGAGTCTCTTCACAAGCATGTCTTCAATGGAAGATTGAAGAAATCAGGTCACTCTTCTTTGGGTCTAAATATGGATTTTTGGAGCCTATTCTGATTTGGAAAACTGGCTCTTTGTAATTCACTACAGTAACTGTTCACTTTCCAGGATTAAGTTAATGAATGGAAGTCATAGGAATGAGTTAAAAGAATGGGGAAACCGTCAAAGGCACAAAGTGCAGTTAGGTGTCCAGTTCCTACTGACAGTCAGTGGGAGCTGGGTGCCTCCTGTTTGGGCCCTCTGAAAACTTCCCCACCATGAATATACTGTTCTAATTGCTTCAGTGAGAGTCCTAGGTTGTAATGCCAGAAAACTGTTAGAACAGCTTGTCAGATCTCTTGTAACATAGGACATAGAATTTAATACAAATGGACTGCACATCCTCTCGAATTCACTGAGTTAATTATATCTTATCTAGCCACATTTATTTAGTTTTATGTTCAGTCCTTTAAAAATGAAATAAACATTTTATATTAAGTAAAAAGAACACAGAAACTGCCTAACCCGGGTTGCCTTAGACTAAACCTGGTAATTAATTTACATAATCTTGTAAACTGATTATTTACCATTTTGTCAACGGCTAGCCCCAAGTGCTATTTCCAGTTAAGCCAGCCTGGAGAGAAACTGCTGACTGGCTGCTGCTATCATAGTAAATGCTGCTCATCTTACTTCTGGGAGTAGTCCCAATGAAGTCAGTGGGAGAGCTCTCAAGAGTAAGGAGAGCAGGATTTAGCCCATCATGTACTGTGCTCTGGTGGCAACACTGTACTTCTGAGTGTGAAATGGCAACTTTGCTGTCACTGTATCTGAGGGACAGCTGTGGATGTGAAGTCAGATCCGTGGGTTTCAAGCACAGCCCATTTAAATCCATATTGCTATGTGCACTAAAGCAATGGTTCTCAACCCGAGGTATGCATACCCCGGAGGGTATGCAGAAGTCTTCCAGGGCGTACATCAACTCATCTAGTATTTGCCTAGTTTTACAACCGGCTACATAAAAAGTACTTGCGAAATCCATACAAACTAAGGGTATGTCTACACTACAAGAGTAGTTCGAATCAACTTAAGTCGAATTTGAAGAATCGACCTTACAAAGTCGAATTTGTGTGTCCACAGTAAGGACACTAATTCGACTTTGTGAGTCCACACTAACGGGGCAAGCGTCGACATTGGAAGTGGTGCACTGTGGGAAGCTATCCCACAGTTCCCGCACTCCCCGCTGCCCATTGGAATTCTGGGATTTCCCCCCAATGCATGCTGGGGGAAAAACTGTGTCGAGGGTGGTCTTGGGTAACTGTCAGCATTCAACCGTCACTCCTGCCAGCGGGAAATCAGTTCGCGCACTTTTCCTGTTAGTGACAGCGCGGACGCCACAGCTCGCCACTGCGATCATGGAGCCCGCTGCGATCATCGCTGCACTTATGGCCGTTGTCAACTCCTCGCACCTTATTGTCCACCTCTTCAACAGTCAGATGCTGAGAAATCGGGCGAGGAGGCTCCGGCAGCGCGGTGAGGACATGAAGTTTCAGAGTGGCACAGACCTCTCAGAAAGCACGGTACGCCGCGCCGTGGAGATCATGGTGGCAATGGGTCATGTTCATGCTATGGGACGGCGATTCTGGGCCTGGGAAACAAGCACGGACTGGTGGGACCGCATAGTGCTGCAGGTCTGGAATGAATCACAGTGGCTGCGAAACTTCAGGATGCGTAAGGGCACTTTCCTTGAACTCTGTGACTTGCTGTCCCCTGCCCTGAAGCGCAAGGACACCCGCATGCGAGCAGCCCTGACTGTGTGCAGAAGCGAGTGGCCATAGCCCTCTGGAAACTTTCAACGCCAGACAGCTACCGGTCAGTAGCGAACCACTTTGGTGTGGGCAAATCTACCGTGGGGGTTGCTGTGATGCAAGTAGCCAACGCAATCGTTGAGCTACTGCTCTCAAAGGTAGTGGCCCTGGGAAACGTCCAGGTCATCATAGATGGCTTCGCCGCGATGGGATTCCCAAACTGCGGTGGGGCTATAGATGGGACTCACATCCCTATCCTGGGACCAGCCCACCAGGCCAGCCAGTATATTAACCGAAAGGGCTACTTTTCAATGGTGCTGCAAGCAGTGGTGGACCATAGGGGACGTTTTACTAACATCAACATCGGGTGGCTGGGCAAGGTTCATGACGCGCGTGTTTTCAGGAACTCTGGTCTGTTTAGACTCCTGCAGGAAGGTAGTTTCTTCCCAGACCACAAAATAAGTGTTGGGATGTGGAGATGCCTACAGTGATCCTCGGGGACCCAGCCTACCCGCTAATGCCCTGGCTCATGAAGCCCTATACAGGTGCCTTGGACAGTGACAAGGAGCTCTTCAACTACCAGCTGAGCAAGTGCAGAATGGTGGTGGAGTGTGCTTTTGGACATCTCAAGGGGAGATGGCGAAGCTTACTGACTCGCTCGGATCTCAGCAAAAGCAATATCCCCATTGTTACTGCTGCTTGCTGTGTGCTCCACAATCTCTGTGAGAGCAAGGGGGAGACCTTTATGGCGGGATGGGAGGTTGAGGCAAATCGCCTGGCTGCTGATTACGCTCAGCCAGACACCCGTGCAATTAGAAGAGCCCAGCAGGAAGTGCTGTGCATCCGGGAGGCTTTGAAAGCTAGGTTCCTCAGGGAGCGGGGTAACCTGTGACTGTTCAGTTTCTTTACAGAGAAGCTGAACCTGCCCCTGCTTCAGTTACTGTTGACTTTCTTCTGCGGTTACATACCCCATTCACCACGTTTTCCCCCTTCCAACACACGTTTAAAAATAAAGTTAATGGAATATTGTTAATTAGCAACATTTTCTTTACTAATGAATTCGTGTTAAAGGGTTGAAACAGGGACGCAGACTGTGGTGGGTAGGGTGTGCAGTGATGTACAGACCGCTTCTACACTCGAGGAATGACAGGCTCCTGCCCTTAGAGCGGTCTGCACTGCCGGACTGGTTGTTTCAACAGAGACTGCCATCCCTCCTTTTCAGGACTCTGTGTGCAGGGGCTATGTGGCCTTGTGGCGGGGGAGGACTGGGGGCAGGACATTTACAGGTGGGTGTGCAGGAAGGGGTGAGGGGTGCAGGCTCTGGGCTGGGGGTGGGGGCGTAGGAAGGGGTGAGGGGTGTGTGGGAAAGGGGAGGAGGTGTAGGGGGATGAGGGCTCTGGCTGGGGCTGAGGGTTTGGGGCATTGGAGAGGCTCAGGGCTATGGTGGAAGGGCAGGGTAAGGGCAGCCTGCCTTGCCATTTGTGGGTGGCAGGCGCTAGGACCCTGGGACACCAGACAGCATTTCTGCGGGGAGCCGCTCTACTGTCAGGCAGATACGGAGCACGGCGGGGCGGGGGGAGACCCGTGGGGGCCAGGGCCCGATCCAGGCAGGAGCGGGGGAGAGACCCAGCTCCAAATATAGCTGGAGCAGGGCACCTTCCGCCTATGCACAGAACATGAAAAACACCTCCCAGACTGACCAGGGTGCTTAGTGACTCCACTGTGTGTGTGACCTGCTGTAGATCCTGCCCCCGTGTATGTATCCAGGTAATGGTGACCATCCTATGCAATTACCAAACCTCTCCCCCCCTTCACACAAAGTCTTCTGTAAAGAAACATGACAGAAACAGTAATGAACAGCAAACTATTTTTAATAATCAACTACACAGTGAGGGAACGAAACTGGGATTTGGGCTTGGGTGATCCAGGAAGGGAAGGACTTCTCAAAATTTAGGGAATGAGAGCTTTTTGGTACTTGAGCACTCTGCTGGGGTGGAGTGACAGTTTTCCCGGCCCCTGGCACACCCCCTTCTTGTTGTTTTGGGTGAGGGGGGTATAGGACTTTGTGGCGGGGGGAGGGCGGTTGCAGATACACTGCAGGGGGGCTCTGTCCTCCTGCCTGCGGTCCTGCAGAACATCCACAAGGCGCCGGAGCGTGTCCGTTTGCTCCCTCATTAGTCCAAGCAGCGTTTGAGTCGCCTGCTGGTCCTCCTGACGCCATCTGTCCTCCCGTTCGCTGCGTGAGCGCTGCTGCTGAGAGAGGTTCTCCCTCCACTGTCTGCTGGGCCGCCTCGGCTCGGGAGCAGCCCATAAGTTCTGCGAACATCTCGTCCCGTGTCTTTTTCTTGCGCCGCCTAATCTGCGCCAGCCTCTCTGAGGGGCATGCTGGAGCAGGTCGGGATACAGGTGCAGCTGTGTGATGGGAAAAAGGGATTGACTTCCTTATAAAGATACATTTCTGCAAAGAGGAAACATAGTCTAGTCAGTCTCTGTGAACAAGACCATGCACAGCACTCACTCAGGGAAAGTTTGAATTTTCGGAATTCGCTTTCATTGCCTGGGGGATTGCACTGCAGACCAGACAAGGGGGGCGGGACAGCAGAATCCGTGGAGCAGCCAGGCATGGTAAGCCAAAAACTTTTGGCTGCTTAAAAGTCAATGTATACCACTGTCCTCTTGCTACAGGCAATCCTGAAAGCATAAACTCTGCCCCTGTTGCACCCCCTCGCATCTGTTCCCTGGGAAAGATCCCTGTATGATGTCACTCTGCAGCCTCCACCACGTGGCTGTAAAGTGACACTCATTGTTATGCAAAGGAACAGTGAAGCACTCCCAATACTAATAGTACACAAATTACTGTAATTAAATGCAGGAGTCTCCGAGCGAGATCACCCTGAGGAGGGTCACTGAGGCAGATAGAGAGCGCACTTCTTCGGATGCATGGAATGGAACGTATATTGAGGAGATATATATACACATACAGAGAGCATGAAAAGGTGGGAGTTGTCTTACCAACTCTGATAAGACAACTCTCAGAGTTGGTAAGACAACTCCCACCTTTTCATGCTCTCTGTATGTGTATATATATCTCCTCAATATACGTTCCATTCCATGCATCCGAAGAAGTGGGCTGTAGCTCACGAAAGCTTATGCTCAAATAAATTTGTTAGTCTCTAAGGTGCCACAAGTACTCCTGTTCTTTTTGCGGATACAGACTAACACGGCTGCTACTCTGAAACCTGAGAAATAACTGACAACCACAATCAATCAAAGTTTGGTTCTTCTGTTCTTGTCCAGGATAGCATTTCTCCCCCTGGTTTCAGAACCACTATTTCTCTCTTTACCATCTCACATACCCTCTTTTTCTGTCCCATTTCACATATTTTAAATGATTTTGGGGGACAAATCTCAAATATTTTTTCAACATGCATTCCCCAGCTCACCTAAGCTCTTCTCTAGTTTGCTTTCCTCTGTGGTTTGAAACCTTACCAATATTCCCCTTTGCTGATTTGTTAAGAACATCACAGATGCTCTCCAAATCAGAGAAGTGCTCCATCTAGTCCAGCATCCTATCTCTGACTATAGCTAGTACCAGATGCTTCAGAGAAAGTACAGAATATCTTAGGGTGAACAATGACATTTCTTCTTAACTACATCTTAACTGCTGTTGACGTATTCCTAGAGGCATACAGTATGCTACGATATGCCTTAACTTACATAACTGTGGATATTCTCATTATTCATATAAATACCTAATATTTTTTAATCCTCCTATGGTCTCAATTGTATCTTGTGGCAATAAGTGCCCCAGGTTAATTATGTGTGGGTTTTTTTTAATAAACAAATCAGTTTTAAATATCATTCTTTGTTCCTTTTTTGTTCTAGCACTTAAGCAAGGGTGGATAAGAATGCCCGATTCAGCTTCTCTTTATCATTGTACACTACTATGCTGTCTCCTGAGTCTAGATCTGTATACCTCTGCATTATCTGGCATGCTCCTTCTGTCATGTTTTCCAAAGGTAGCCTTTTTTTAGATATAAAAGCTGCTGGATTAGTGACAGCAATGGAACATGAGCCACAGGCATAAGCAGCAAAACACGTGGCAACAAGTTCTTTCTTTCTGATTCTGTGAACAGCTGACTGTCTTTTAGGGTTTTGTTTCTTGGTGCACATCTACACTGTGTGGGGTGGTTTTATTTTTTAATTAAAAAAACAAAACAAGGCAGCAGCACATGTGAGCCCAGGTCAACTGACTTGAGCTCCAATTACAGGACTAAAAATAGTAGTGTAGATGTTTCCATTCAGGGTGAAGCCTGGGCTCTGGAACCTGGTGAGGTGGGAGAATCTTAGAACCTGGCCATTTATACTATTTTAGACCCAAAGCATGAGTCCAAGTCAGTTGACCTGGGCTCTGAGACTCATTGCTGCAAAACTAACTTTTTCTGTCTTTCTTTCACCATAACTTTTGGTGCTTCAAAATGAGGGCCTGGGCTAGGGGACAGCTCCTGTATTCCTTGTTTGCAGTTCACTTATTGTTCCTAGTGCTGTTTGTCAAGAATGGGCATTTTACTAACAGTCAAGTGAGAACTCTTTGGCTGGGCACATCAGTGGCCCAGTATAGGAACTGATTTGGGCAGTGTCAGAAGCAGCGGTGTGATCCTCACTTTAACTATTGAAAGCAAGCTTTGATAGTTTGGGGAGAACTCATTCTCCGGAGCCTAGAGTGATTCTAGCTGCTTGCCCCACCATTGGCTTCACTTTTGTATTTGTTGGCTGGAGAATTTCACTGTAGATGCACCAGAGTGGGTGCCTCCCCATTATCCCAACCTACAACTGCAGCACATCAGTCAACCTTTACAATGCTCCCACTGCCTAGTTCCACACTTGCATGGCTGCTGTGTAGAGCCATGTACAAAAGGGATTGCAGAGATGCTATTTTCAGGGCTATTTATTTATTCAGAGAGCACAAACTGGAAAAACATTAGAGCTTTAGACCATACTTATCAAGAGGAAAAACATCATTTCTGCTCCTCATGCAGGAGCAGTAATCCTTTAAGAAGGAGAACTCCTTCCTATTGTCCCTTGCAGATCTGTTCCAGGGCTGCCAAGCATCATACATTTTATGTGACATTTAGTCATTATTCATCCACCCAGATGTGAGCATGAGGCGCAGTTCCCAGACCAGTCACCAGATGCTTCAGCCAGCATCTCTGGCTCCTATATCTCCACTGGCTTGTGGGAGGGGAAAGGCCGGTGAGAGAGGGAGTCTGGAAGGGGGCTGGGAAAGTAGAGAGAGTGGGGGTCATGGCCTGAAAAGAGACTGAGGGAGAATGGAGCAGTGTGGCTCTGATCTGTCATGCCCAGAACAGCCCTCTTAGGCTCCCCCAAAGCCTTTGAGCTCTATCCTTTCCTCCCTCTTCCAGATTCTCTCCTCCCAGGAACAGCCTTGCATCTCCCCCTAAGTGCCCTGGTTTCCCATCAATTATTCTGTTACCTGTGGGTTTCCCTAACACGCGCCCCTCAGGGCTTCTGGTTCTCTGAAAGCCCTTTCATGATTCCTTTCTTGGGTCCCCCCCACCTTGTTCCAAGGGGAAGTGGTCTGGGCCAGCTCTTTTCCATGCCCTCCTATACAGGAGAGGAGAAACAAAGGCCCCCCTCCAAGCCCACTCTTCCTTCTGTACACACAACATTCATCTAGGTAATCCATGCAAAGGAAGGGATGGGGGGTGCTAGTTTCCTGCTGTGGGCTAGCAACCCACATACAGATGTGGGGTCCCCAGCAGACACCTCGTGCGGCAGCTATCTCATGCTGCCACATCTTCACAACTATTGCCACCCATGCTAGCTAGATTAAAGGAAATGCAGCTCTGCCTCCCTATGTACAACTGCACATTAATTTGTGATGTAATTGCAAGATCTGGAGCAGGATCTTGTCTTTAGCTTTTTCTGTTTAGCACCTACCACTCCTTTGGGCACCCAAACATAATAAGTAACAACTTGGGGAAGAAAAAGACAAGCCCAGGAAAATCACAGACAGTACAACTGCCTGATTGCACCAGCAGTGCGTTCTTACTGCACTTCTGTCCTTCCTTCTGCAGCTGAAAGATGGTGTTTTTCCATCATTACTTCAGGTGTGAAAGTATAGAAGTAATTCCTTAGCCATGTTAGGAGAGAAGTAACTGTTCTCAGTGCTAGGGAAAGCTCTGCTTGAATCATCTTTCTTTTCACAAACTACAAATCACAGTGTGTCCAAAATGTTAATTACAGTATTTAGCACAGAATTTATGTAAATAGAAGTAATTACAATAATTACAGTTACTGTGGTGCAATTATATTGGTAATTGTGTCCTGGGAAATAATGAATTGTCCTGACTTTCGCTTCTGATGTTGTTGTCTGTCCCTATATGTCTTTTTGCTCAGAGGGGAGAAGAAAAATAAAATTCAATTACTTTAGTCTTAATCAGCATTCCTTAAACAGTGTTTCACAGCCTATTGCCATCCGCTAATAGTAAAATTGTCATCTTGGATCTACTAAGTATATAAAAACTGGAATGTTAGTGTAAACTTGCTAGGCTGTCTATTCAGGACACAAACATTGCAGGCTTATAGACAGCACGATAGCTATGTTTAATATTAATAGACATAGTGAAGAAGACTGTTCCCCATGAGTTTCTTCCTCAG
This sequence comes from Mauremys reevesii, assembly GCF_016161935.1. Taxonomy (NCBI): domain Eukaryota; kingdom Metazoa; phylum Chordata; order Testudines; family Geoemydidae; genus Mauremys; species Mauremys reevesii. The sequence goes on along the minus strand of NC_052627.1, from coordinate 34,236,597 downwards.
GCTGTGGCTGTGTGGCTCAGGGGAGAGGGCACTAGGCTTGTAGTCAAGAGAGATGAGTGCCTTCCCACCTGTGACCCTAATGTGATGTATGACAAGCTAAGCATAGCTGAGGCTGTAGTCCAGCTGGTGAGAAACGTTCTGTGAAAAGTGATGGCTCAATCGGTGGTATTACAAAGTCTATATTAAACCAGTACCACATTATACTGATGTGCCTTATCCTGCAGTGGGCTTTATGAAAGGCACATTGCTTTTTCAGGTGTGAAGATGAGCACGTATATCTTTAGGGACCAATCGTGCATTTCCCTGCACCCTCAGAACTCCCACTGAAAAATAGTTTTGCTGAAGTAAAATTGCAGATTTAGGCCCTGCACTGTTGGCAATATATGGAAAAGCTCCTTTCTGCCAGCATATATGGGCTACTAGGTGATGGTAAAATATGGTAAGACAAACAAGCATAGATTTAGTAATCCACTGAAAGAGTAAGTGTCACAATGGGACTGCAAACAAAAGAACTTCCACAGATTTGTACTCTTTCAGATTAACTTGATAAAAACAAAGTCCGGGCGAAGAATGTACACCTCACTTACTTAGCAATTCAATAGCAGCCCTAGCTTTGATTTCATTAACACAAGCAAGGTGAAAAATTATAAAAGCTCTGGTGAACATAGGGTGATTACTCTTTTGGCACGGATTAACTAAATATCATCATGTAAACATTAATCATGATGGATTCTTTCTCTGCATCTGGTCTGATGCATGTAGTAAGGATTTTCAGACAAATGGCACTACATAATTTAGCTTTAATTAATGCTTAGTTATTGTAAAGTGTTACAAGCATTTTACAACCAAAAGGCTGGGCAGCTGTGTTAGCCTACAATAGCTCATTAAAATGGTCCAGACTAGCTAGTCCATTAAACTGAAAGAAGTATTTAGAAAACCAGGGGTGGGTGAGTGGGTAGAAAGAGACTGGGAGCTAGTTGGCTCACCCTGAGATTGTTTAGATTAATCAAAGGAACTGATTTCAATAAGTAACCTGAAAAAGGAGTAATACATATATTTAAATCTGCTTCACACAAACACAAATAACTACATTTATTTCACTATCAAACATGAAAGAGAAAAATGACGGATATTGCAGTTACCTGTAATATAACTTAAAAAGCATATTGAATTAACCTTATCTATCTCTAGGATCCTTTGTATTAAGTGAATGACTAACGTATTATTGTGGGCCTGGATAATCAAAGGACTGTATTGAATAATGTGACAGACAAGAATGGACTTTGACAAACAGTGTCAATTGGGTATCTCTAGTGGTAGGTAAATGCAAATTCCCACCTCTGTTTATGCAAAAACCCAGCCTTGTGACACTTATCTCCTAATTACCTGTTCCCAGAATCTGAAGATCTAAGGCCCATGCTGTATAAAGGAAAGACTGATTCATGGTGTGCTTGTTCTGAGCTAAAGCTTTTATGAAATTAGAACCACTGAAAAACCTGTTTGTGGTGTTTGAAGGACTGACTCCTACCAAAGCCCGTACTGGAGTTGGGGGAGGTACAGGCAGAGGTATGATCTCTCAGAAGCCTATTAGCATCCATGGCTTGCCAATTACAGAACCAGTTTCTCCTCCCTTGGTTTTCACACCTCAGCTGCTGGAACAGGGCCTCATCCTCCCTGATTGATCTAATCTCGTTATCTCTAGCTTGCTTCTTGCTTGCTTATATATACACACCTGCCCCTGGAAATCTCCACTGCTTGCATCCGAAGAAGTGGGTATTCACCCACGAAAGCTCATGCTGCAAAACGTCTGTTAGTCTATAAGGTGCCACAGGATTCTTTGCTGCTTCTATAGCATCCATGTAGGCTTTTATTATTTTTAATGTTTTCTCTATAACCCTTTCACCTCAAGAATAAATGCGCTTGCTTAAAGAGCTAAGTGGTGACTTTAACTGTGGGCAATCACATTGTTTATAGCCTTCAAAGAGAGCAAAGTGCAGGTACTAGCGTGTTTAGGCAGTCTGGTTTGCTGGGAATAACGGAATGGACAGGAAGGAAAGCCTGTGGGGAAAACCCTGGCCAGGAGGGAGGGAGAGAGGTCTTCACCCAAGAGCGATGACAGCTTAGAAGTGGGGAGCATTAGAGTCCTGACTCAACTAAAAAGGGGGAATACAGGTTCAGTTGCCTGGAACTGTGATGAGATGTATAGGTCTGAGTTAGCCACAGTGGTGGACAGGCATACAACCAGATTTTACTAATGAACATCAGTCATGACCTGAAGCTGCTGGTGAAATTCTCCTCCAGAGGGGTTGCTGATCATGTTGAATTGTATGGTGTTTATTTTTAACAAAAATCTCTGCACTATATTACTATGGATTAAAATGATTTCTGTAGTAAGTAAATACACCGTATACTTCTACTTTTGGCTGAGGGCTACTGTCAAGGCTGGTAATGCTTCCTCTGTCTGGAGACACTAGCAGAGCTGAGTGATGTACAGTAATGTTAACTCGTAGTTCAGGTGCCTGTATATCTGTTAGAGGGGTCTCATGACAAGTTAGGAGCTTGATTTTTTTCAGAACTACTGAGCACCATCACTCCTGTTGACTTCAGCTGGACATGCAAGTGCTAAGTAACTCTGAAAACCAGCCGCTAACTATTTGGGACTGCATACTACCTCACTATCTCGAAATGTATTGGAAGAAAATGTACTACTTCTGTACTCAAAACAGAATCCACATTTGTAATGTGCCCATATCACTGCTCCCCTTCCATTTTTTTCAAACCATAACTTATTTTTTTCATGGGAGTACCTTGAATTTGTGAAGACAAATTATAGAATACTTGCTGTAAACAAGTTAACTCTTTTTTTGATATATACTTAATACAAAAAGCATAGAAAACAGTGCTGCTCTAACCTATCAAACAGTAGTCATGGGGTGAGAGGGGAGACTTTATACTGCTTCCAGTGAAGTGAATTTCAAAGCTCTCATTGACTCCAGTGGGAATATGATTGGGTCCCTCTATAGCTATTATAGTACTTTACAAATAGGCCCAACTTAGGGTGAGTGCCCCAAAACTTGAAGTGTTGTGAAAATACAATAAAACAGTAATATTGCTTTTAATTTTCCAAGTATTTTGCAAACAAGCTGATTACTTGGTAATGGAAACTCGATATAAAAGTACATTAGGCCCCAATCCTGCAAACCCTTTTGCATGGGCTAATTACCAAGACAACTGAAAATCTTCAACACAAAACATGAATTCAGAGAAAATTCCAAACAAAACCAGCTGAGATAACAAAGTGCTTTCATTTTTATTTTCCAATTCTCCTACTTTCTACGGCAGCCTGTTTTAACAACTTGCAGGATGAGGTCCTAAAAACTCTCCCCTCCCTTCTCAAAGAGGGGTAAAGGGTGCTCAGCACTTTACATGAGCAGCGAATTTCAATAAGACTGTCAGTTGTCTTGGTAGTTAGCCCATTTCACAGAGGACGAGGGCTTAGAGGCATTTCTTCCATTCCCTCTGTGATATCAAAAACACACGCATGAAGCATTTCATAGATTTTTTTTTTAAATATATAAGCTGTGTGGCAAAGATATTGAATGCATAGATATAAGTAATTACATACTGTTTTAAAAAAACAAAAACCAAAGCTCTTAAAATTCTCATTTCCTGAATGCTTTGTAGCAGATTGATGGAACGAAGGCTAGGTCAGATTTAGGGCCTTTAAGCTTGCCCCCTAAGAGCATGGAGCTCTAAGCTATTGCTGGAGCATTGGAAGGGTGTAAGAGGAAGTTCATGGAAGAAAAAATCAGGGCGAATTTCCAGGGGGATGGGGCTTTGGCTGCAGGGAGTCCTGACCTGCTCCACTCCTCACTTTTGGAGACTGTCTGATCATTTCCCAAATATATACTTCCAGCTTGGAGTGACTTATACAGGACTTGATTTATTAAAGATTTAAAGGAGTATAATAAAATTAATACCCATCAATGTGGATTCATGGACAATAGATATTTGAGAAAAATTACAAGTTGGATTGATTAAAGGTAACTGTTTGAGCTAATACTTCTGTAAGGCACTTAAGTTGTCATGCAGAATCAAGTTTTTTTTTAAAAAACTGCAATGATGTAAAATTAACATGCTACACATTGAATGGATTAAAAACTGGCTAACTGATAGGTCTCAGTGTAAGTATGAACAAGGAATCATTGTCAAGCAGGTATCTTTCTAGTGGTGTCCTGGAGGGATTGGATCAGGGTCCTATGCTATTTAACACCTTTATTAATGACCTGGAAGGGAAAAAAATCATCATTGGATAAAGCTTGCGCATGACACACAAATTAGGGAGTGGTAAACAATGAAGAGGACCAGTCACTGATTCATAGTAGTCTGGATCATTTGGTAAACTGGGCATAAGCAAATGCATATTGTTAAATATGCCTAAATGTATAAATCTAGGAACAATAATAGGCCATACTTACAGGGTGGGGGACCCTATCTAAGCAGCAGCGACTAAAGAAGATTGGTGGTGGTGGAAGACTATCAGCTTAACATGAGCTCCCAGTGCAACACTGTGGCCAAAAGGGCTAATGCAATCCTTGAATGCATAAATAGTAATAGTAGAGAGGTTATTTTTCTCTCTTATTTGACACTGATGCAACTACTAATGGAATTCTGTGTCCAGTTCTGGTGTCAACAATTCCAGAAGGACGTTGATAAATTGGAGAGGGCTCAGATAAGAGCTGCAAGAATGATTAAAGAATTAGGCTGTGCCTACACTCGACACTGTAGCAACACAGTTGCACCACTGTATCGTCTCCTGTAGCCGCTCTATACTGATGGGAACACTCCCAACAAGCAGTGGTAGCTATGTCAGCAGGAGAGCGTCTCCCGCCAACATAGCACTGGCCACACCGCTGCTTCTGTGGGTGTAATTTATGTCAGTTAGAGGGGTGGGTTGTGTTTGTTTGTTTTTTCACACCCCTGACTGACAAAAGTTTGACAAAAGTGCTAGTGTAGACATAGCCTTAGAAAACATGCCTTATGATAGAGCACTTTGAGTCTGTCTATTTAGGGTAAGGGGTGAGTTGATCAGTCTAAGTACTTACATGGGGAACAAATATTGAATAATGGGCTTCTCAATCTAGCAGAGGAAAAGTAGAACACGTGCCAATGGCTGGCAGTTGAAGCTAGAAAAATTCAGAGTGGAAATAAGGCAAACTTATGAATGAGAGTAATTAACCATTGGAACAACTTACCCAGGGTTGTGGTAAATTCTCCATCACTGGCAATTTTTAAATCACCACTCACTCTTTTTCTAAAAGATCTGCTCAAGGAATTATTTTAGACATTTTATGGCCTGTGCTACACAGGAAATCAGACTAATGGTCATTTCTGGCCTTGGAATGTGTGAATCAACTGTTTGAAAATCTGCTCCTGCAGTATGTAATCGGAATGTACATTGAGCATTTATTGCACTAAACAAGCATGTTTTCCTAATTTGTTGACTTCAGTAGTCTCCCTAGTATATATTCAATCAGATGGGCCTGTTGCCTGATACAAACCATTGTGCATCAGGGATTGTTAAATAATCAGTTTTAGCCCCAGTTCCACTAAATAGATTTGCCCACCCTATTCCAGGGAATTTTTCTTTCAAATGTTGTGGGGAAAAAAATTAGAAGGGGAAAAAGCCTAATGCTGGCAACTGTGATCTTGAACCTGATGATACTATAAACTAAAATATGGATAATCACAGGCCTTTTGATTTCAGGACTCATTACCTCAAAGAGCAATTCTGCAGGCAGAATGAAAACATTGAACCAGTGAATGGCACATCTCTGAGCTTAATATCTATCATTTTTAAACCACAGGTCAGGGAGTCTACAAATTGCATTTGCATCTCAGATGTTCTGCAGCACAAAAACAAATGTGGTCTAGTGGTATATGCCATTTGTTTCAGCGCACGATCCTCTTCAGACCTAACTATAAAACTAAGATTCCAAAATACAAACACAAATAGAACTGAGGTTCCCTTTGGTCCTGCTAACAGAGGAGCCAAAGCAGAAGACTTGGGGAGGAAGCAGTGGTTCTGCTGTATCCTCTCCCTGGCCTGTCTCTGCAGAGGACAGCAGTAAGGGGTTTGCCTGTGAGTCAGGGGCACGTTCATTGCAGACAAGTGGACTTCACATCCACAAATAGCATATAGTCATTGGGCCTACATAGCCCAGAATTAGTGTAGGAACCAAGCAGGGCCTTAGTGCTATTTTGCAGTTGAAGACTCCACCTCATTGCTCATTTCATCTTACAGTTCCCCCAGCTACAGCGGTTTTGCTTGGGCTTTGTTCACACAGGACTTAACTGTGGCATTTAGCCACTAATGCAGTGCCTGGGAGAGATGCCAGTGCCTGGCCCGAGTGATGTGGTGAGCAAGGGAACTGTGAAGTTACACTATACTCTAGCGTACATAGCTTGTTCCCGGCCCTACACCTTGCCTCTTACACAGATTGGCACAAAAGGATGTGGGATCACTGGGAGACGTTGCACTGCTGGCATTACAGGGAGTGCAGTTTCTGAGCTTCTTGAGTGCAGAGACTGCAATTGTGACAGGCCTTTTGTACAATCCTGTGCTGAGGGACATGGCCTCTTACTCACCCCAGCACCCTATCTAGCCATGTATGGTCCCATCTGCCACAATCCAGCCCCTTTTCCACACCAATCTTGACAAAACTGTTGCTGCTATTGTGCTCAACACCTACCTACACATGGGGTTAAGAGGGATGTGGAACTGTTCCTTTCATTCTCTTCTGTACATTCTACACAGAAAAATAGCCATTCTGGATTGTGAACTAAAAGCACTAGGAAAGAAAATAAACTTACTTTTCATGGGCGTTCATCCTCTAGGTCAGGTAAACCCAGAAGATTAGATTCAAATTAATTTAAAGTCTGGCATGAAGACTACGAGGTGCAAATCCTCAGCGTTCAAGTGTGTACAGAAAACAGGAATCTATCTGACAAACCTGAGCGATTTGTTAGCAATGTGGTAGTTACACTGAGGTTATGTCTACACCAGCAGCTCACACTACAGCAGTGTGAATTGCTGCATGTGCTAGCATGCTGCACTATAACTCCTCTGTGTGGATACTGTGGGCATAAACGGAAAGGTACCTAGTTACATTAACATAGTCCTGTTTGCACCCGCAGTGTCCATGTGGAGTCTGAACTATACACAAGCTGTGCATTAAATAGGGCAATGAATAAATAGTTCTTGGATATCTGTAATTGGCGTTAAACTAAAGCAGAACTTGGCCAGTTGATTAACTTTTTCAGATTTTGAAATTAATGATTTCAATAATATTCCCAATATTTGGAAAAGTTGACAATATTCACAATTTTCCCACCCCCTGCTTTTCAACCAACTACAGAGCTGGGTTACAATAAAAAAATAACTCCAGTTTAGTGATAGTGGTACTGAGAATAAAAACACACAAGTCAGGGGGTCAGCACTGACGTTGTTTTCAATGTCTTAGTTAGGAAACTGTTCTGTGTACAGATTAACTCTGTCTTCTGTTTTTTTAAATTGTTGCACCTACTGTGCAATGGGAACTGCAGTAGTTTTGACCAGTGGATTGAAATAACAGGAGTGAATTTAATGTAGCTTCTGTAGCCTTTGCATACAACCTATTTTATAAAATTGCATAAAAACTTTCCTTTGCTAGCTATGCCTGATAAGAATCCTGGGGACATCTAATATTATTGGACTATTTTTCTCGTGGAAGAACGTCACCATTGCATAGCTTCCTCCAAAGAATCAGTCCAGGTGGAGATGGCATAGGATGTCTATACTTTAAATGACTGGCTGCATTTAATTCTGTTTCCAAAGTCTGAGGCACTATGACATAGCTACCTACTCTGTGTTCAGCAAAGCAAAACATCTGGGGTGGTAATCCTCTTTAAAAGCATTTATAGAAAAGCCAGTTTTTCATAAAATGAGGTGGGATTATCAAAAATCAATAGTATTATGTGATTGCTCCTCTGCCGGCAGTGTTCTCCTAGCATTGCTAAGGAATGCCATCCAGGCATCTGATATTCCTTTCCTCCTCCCCAGCACTTGCTAACAGCATGAGTAGCGAGTGGGAATGGAATGTGTGGCTGCTGCTCAGCCATGAGTGACGGATGAAATGCCAACAAAAGACAGCCAGCAGCAGGGGCGGCTCCAGACATTTCACCGCCCCAAGCACGGTGGCATGCCGCGGGGGGCACTCTGCCGGTCGCCGGTCCCGCGGCTCCAGCGGACCCTCCGCAGGCACGCCTGCAGGAGGTCCACCAGAGCCGTGGGACCAGCGGACCCTCCACAGGCACGCCTGCAGGAGGTCCACCAGAGCCATGGGACCAGCGGACCCTCCGCAGGCATGCTGCCGAAGGCTGCCTGCCTGCCGCCCTCCCAGCAACCAGCAGAGTGCCCCCCGCGGCATGCCGCCCCAAGCACGCGCTTGGCGTGCTAGGGCCTGGAGCCGCCCCTGGACAGCAGCACTGAGAAGTTGTAGATTTAAGGAGTTTCCAACCTAAACCAGGAGTCATTCAGAAATTATAAGCTTTCCCAAGTATGGAAGGACTGGATTTTATCATTGGAGAATGACATCTTTCACTACTGTAAAGCAATGGTATTTGATAGATATGTGGCTCCTACTGCCATCAGTGTCAGTTGCGGGGAGTGCTTTGAGAGAGTAAGATGACTAACACTAGAGAAAGGGAAAAAGTATTTGACCGATGTTACTTTTGGGGCTGTTCCACTTCATAGATGGTCTAGTGGGTAGAGCAATTGAGTGCAGTCAAGAAACGAGCATTCTGTTTCCAGTTCTGCTGCTGGCCTGTCACCTAGGGAAAGTCATTTCAGCTTTCTGCTGCCATTCCCCTCCCTGTGAAATGGGGTTAATGGTACTTACCCTCCTCTATGCATTTTAATTTTTTTAATCCTATTGATGAAAAGAACTATATATAAAGATCTGAGTATTGTCATTATACAAATTTTGGTACCAGAATTGTATTCATAGTGGATTTCACAAGGACAATTCCAACAGAAATATTTTACATGTAAAGCACAGGAAGGAACCAAATCTGAAAGCAAGTTGGAGATTTTTTAACTTGAGTGGGTTGTTGCTTCAAAATCAAGCAAGGATATTGGCAAATATCCCTTCCCCCATACAAGACTGGATCACAAGATAAACAACTGGATACAGATGCCATTATCCGACTAGTTACTAACAATCACTAGTTTAAATTCTGAGTACATTTTCCAGACCCGAAGAAGAGCTCTGTGTAAGCTCAAAAGCTTGTCTCTCTCACCAACAGAAGTTGGCCCAATAAAAGATATTACCTCAGCCACCTTGTTGCTCAGTTAAATTTACACAAATGTAATTATGCCACATTCTTTCTATGGATTGCAATAAGTGTAAAGATACTGTATAGGTATAAGAAGGTAAATGTATTGGGAATGAAATCCCAAACACATTGTGTAACTAAAGTGTGGGCAGATGCTGCTTTTGTTGTATCTATCTCTAGCTGCCAGGAGGCCTTCTGTCTGCTTTTGATTTTAGCCATGGTCATTTAACTTGTCAAACCAATATATACTGAATTGTGAGATAGTAGAGGGAGTTTCCGCTAAACTCTACAGAGAGAATGAGCATCAGGTACTGCCGGAGTTGATAAGGCAGCTATGCTAGTCTGTGAATCTTGTGGCTCCATTATAATGGAGCCACAATCTGCCACTAGGTATAAATGTACACAACTCAGATTGGAATCAACAGGGGTATGGTGGGGTAGGGAGTATTAATGTAACAAAGAGCTAGATTTGGTCTTCTCATACTGTGTAGATTGGTAGCAGTTTGTACACTGACAATCAAAGTTAGTATCTCTCTTCTCAAATAACATGTTCCTGTAAATAAATGCTTATCTAAGGGCCAAATCTTTCCATCTTTATTCAGTCCTCACTCCATTGAAGTCAATGGGAGCAGGCCTAAGTAAAGAATTCTGAGTAGAATCCTTAGCAAGCGACCAATCAGCATGTTGTCCTGTCATGACACTGGTGTTTTTGCTGTAAGTGGTGGTGGTTTGTTCAGCCCAAACATCTGAGGTTGATCTGCCATATTTAGTAATCATCCTAGATCAGATTACCACTCATCTGTAGAGGGGGGCTCCTTTGCCTCTCTCATTCATGTTCTAAATTGCTTACTGTCTGCTTTGCAGACAAACTGGATTCCAAGGCAATTCTTGGATTGTTTAAAAAGCTGTTTGACTATTGTAAGGAACAATTTGAATTCAAAATGTCTGTTGGACATTTTAAATACCAACTTAATGACCAGCTTTAACAAACATGTACACAATCATATAATACCAAATTAAGTTACAGTAGCATATCTGGGGCCGAAATACACTAGTGCGACCCTGTTGACTTCACTGAATTTTCATTTCATTAGGATTGCACAGGTGAGAAACTTGTCCCTTTTCTAAAACTTTTGTCCCTGCTAAGATTTATGAGAATTCACACAACTCAAAATTCATGATCAGGCAAAACTAGAAACTTTTAATAGTGTGTAAGACCTCTAAATATGTAAACCTATTAGTATATCTAAAGATGACACCACCAGCAGTTTCAATAGGAAAAGCTTTGCTGTCTGAAATGTACTTTTGTATTAGTATAAGTGGTACACCTCTACCCCGATATAACATGGTCCTCGGGAGCCAAAAGTCCTTATCGCATTATAGGTGAAACCCCGATATATCGGGGTAGTGGCAGCAGGGCTCCAGTGGTGATTTAAAGAGCCCGGGGCCTTTAAATCACCACCTGAGCCCCACTGCTGGAGCCCCGGAGTAGCAGTGGCAGAGCTCTGGCTGCTGCGGGGAGCCCCAGGCCCTTTAAATTGCCATCCGAGACCTGCCACTGCTGCTCTGGGGTAGCAGCGGCAGGGCTCCAGCAGTGATTTAAAGAACCCTGGGCTCCGCCTGCTGCGGGGTGCCCTGGGCCCTTTAAAGTACCGCCTGAGCCCTGCTGCCAGAGCCCCACGGTTACTATGCTATATGCGAACCCGTGTTATATCAGGTCGCATTGTATCGGGTTAGAGGTATAGGAACATAGACATGCTTAATCCTCCACTTACCTGAGTGAGAGAACACTGAGTAGACAGGTGACCATTCATTGCCCAAATCATGGTAGCACTGATCATGATTCCATAGTTACGGTGGAGTCAAAAGTTCAGTTTAACAGGTGCATTAAATGAATTGGTACAGAAAAAATAAGTTCAAAAATCTCAGACTTTTTTCCACAGGCTTGTCACGCTTTCTTTGTACTCCTATTGGAGGAAATCTGGGACCTGTCTTTTGTCCATATTGTTGCTTCGCACATGCCAGTTGGTAGTGTTTGTCTGCGGAGCCTCTTATAGCTTTTTAGCCATAACTGTGAACATGGCAGCAAGCTGGATCCACATATCTAGGGTAGTGCCAACACATCATGAGAGAAACATGCTGAGGCCACTGTCAAGGTGGAACATCTTAGGTGGATGGATTGTGTGACAGATGTACTGATCTGTTGACATGTGATATAAAAGCATACGAGGTCACTGTTAAGGCTTTGTATTAGAAGTCAGGTTTGAAGCTGAGGTACATATTGTTTTCAGGTATCTGTTGGACCAAGTGAAAGCTTTTAAGGAGCATTGGAGTGTATTATTGACAGTGTTGTAGGCAGTATGTAAAAGTGGAAAGAAATGTACAAGTCTCGTCCCTTGATTTTATTTCCATGTTTCCAACATGATGGTTAATGGGGAGTGTCCATCCACAGTCTTAAATTGTCAGCTTTTGTTTAACATGTACCTGTATCAAATGACTAGCCCTGCTATCACACAGAACTGAATTAAATCAAGCCACTTGGTTAAGTTGTTATATTCCAGCTGTAGGCAGTAGGGTGGTTCAGTATATAGGCCATACTTAGCAGAAGTGGGGGTCCCATTCTAGAAAGCAGTGACTGAAAAAGATTGTGGGGTCTTGGTGGATAACCAGCTGAATATGAGCTCCCTGTGCAGTGTTGCAGACACGAGGCCTAATGTAATCCTTGGATGCATAAACAGGGGACTCTAGAGTTGAAGTAAAGGTTGTGTTTACCTCTTGTTTGCCCTTGGTGCAACCACTGCTGGAATACTGTGTCCAGTTCTGGTGTCAACAGTTCAAGAAGGATGTTGGTAACAGAGAGAACGATTATAGGATTAGAAAAAACATGCCTTACAGTGATTATGTTAAATAGCTTGAGCTCTTTAGGCCTAAGGAAGAGAATGTTAAGGGGTGATTTGACTACAGTCTAAGTATCTACATGGGGAACAAATGTTTAATAGCATCTTCAATCTAGGAGAGAAAGGTATAACATGATTCAATGGCTGGAAGCAGAAGCCAGACAAATTCAGAGTGGAAATAGGGTGTACATTTTTAACAGTGAGAGTAACTAACCATTGGAACAACTAAGGGTTGTGGTGAATTCTCTCTATCAGTGACAACTTCTAAATCAAGATCAGATTTTTTTCTAAAAGATATGGTCCAAGAACAATTTTACAGACGTTCTATAGCTTGTTATACAGGAGATCAGACTAGATGATCAGTGACCCCTTCTGGCCTTGGAATCTATTAATCTAGGCTGTAAGTCAGACCTGGATCTCTTCCTGGCTCTGCCATTGACTTGCTGTGTGACCTTCTGTTACCTCACCAGTAACATGGAAACAGTACTTAATCTCCTTTGTAAAGTGTCTTCGGCTCCATGGATGAAAAGTGCTACATGAGCATATAATTTGATCAATGTGGAATGATCACCTGCATAAAAACTGTAGCTGTTCCAGGGACTGATCACTATGCAGGCTTGCTCTGTCTTGTCATCACACACAGTAGAAGGAAATAAAACCAAAAGGAGCCAATAGATTGATTTAAAAAAAACAAATTGAGAGAGAATATTGGGTGATGTCCAGAGACCTGAAATTTGGATGGCTGATAAATACAGTTTTTTTTATAGCACACTGTACAAAATATTTATATTGTATACATATTTCTAAAATCAAGCCTAACCAATAACATTTAGCGTTCCCATGCAGTTTGCTTTAAACTTGTTCCATCTTTCAGCAACCTTGAAATATAACATTTATATAATGTCATTATAAACCAAGATACAATTAAAATATTCAAATCAATTTTATTGCCTCAAAGATATATTTTAACAAATGGGGAAAGTCCAATCTCTACATGTAGGAAGTGAAGTGGGAAAATCTCCAACCCACAATACCAGGCCAGTTATGTTGTTTGGTTTTTTTTAAAAAATGAGTTCTTGCAAGCATGATTTTGGAAAACTGATGCAATAAAAATTAATGTTTTGAGAGTCCAAGGAATGTAGGATTGGTCCTTCAAAAATGTATATTTTCCTTGCTACACTGAACTTTTGTACAAGGAAACTACTCATTACAGAAACCCTTTGATTGCTGACAATGGTGGTAATGAGACCTTACAAAAGTTAAACCAAAAATTGATTTCCCCCCCCCCCCCCAGAGTTGGTGGCGGCTGTAGCCATTTCGCCGCCCCAAGCATGGCAGCACACCACGGGGGGCGCTCTGCCGGTCGCCGGTCCCGCAGCTCCGGTGGACCTCCCGCAGGCGTGCCTGCGGATGCTCCACCGAAGCCGCGGGACCAGTGGACCCTCCACAGGCACACCTGCGGTAGGTCCACCGGAGCCGCCTGCCACCCTCCCGGCGACCGACAGAGTGCCCCCCGCAGCTTGCCACCCCAAGCACGTGCTTGGCGTGCTGGGGCCTGGAGCCGCCCCTGCCCAGGGTAATATCTATGGAACTTGATATATATCTGAATATAAAAAACAAACATTTCAAGGCAAAGTATTTGTAAAACTTAAAATACACAATCTTTTTAAAACTTTATAGAATTCATAAATTGTCAAATTTAATACAAAGTTTACTTCTAAAAAATTGTTCTCAAAATAAATCCACAATCTCTTAGTGCACTTAAAGAGAAAAGATCAAAAGCATTACTGCTATCTTTCCTTCCAGTGTTAATTAGAATTTAGAATCATTTATATCTATTCTGAAATCATTTGGGGGTTTTTTATATGCTTACAGGGAAACCCTGCAACACAAGTCATGAAAGCAGGCAATTTCCAAGCTGATTTAATTTTAACTGTGATGAAAACTAGAGTATGAACCTTACTATTTTCTTTTGTACTAATTTCCATCTTGACGAACTTTTTTTTTTAAAGTCCAAGTCATATGGAATACATATAGCTGCCGCCCGCTTCATTCCACTGAATGTAACATCCTCTTTTTACCATTGTGCAGGTACGTCTGACACCTTCAAGTGTTTGAATCCATTGCTTGTAATACTCAGAAGTTAATGGCCCATTTTATAGGACTGATTTGGGAACCCTAAAAGAAAAGGCTAACTTTCTGTGATTTGCAGAAGAAAACAGGGTCATTGTTTTAAACCAGGTAGATTAAATTAAAGTCCCTTTATGGATTTCAAGAGTTCTTCCATTTCTAATTTACTAATATCCTTCATTATCAGTGCCATCTTCAGAATCTCATTATTCCAACTCAATGTCTCCTGCATACACGGTGATCAGCAGTATAGCAGCAAATCCTGTTAGTAAACCAGCATTCTGAATGAGGAAGAAGGTTAAATCTGTTCTCCTTCCAGTCACTTTCTCCCTCAGCATGTCGCTCATCTCTGGGAACTAGGAGAGAGAGATTTATTTTTTAGGTAACTGTTGCCATCTTGTGGTAGAATATGTAATTTAGCATCTTGATGGTGATTTTTATTTTGTACTTTATAGCTGTGTTTGGATCTTAAACCTAATAGAAAGGAGAGGTAGTGGTAGGGATAGGTCAAAGGGCCCATTTCACCAATGATGGGAAAATTGAAATGGTGGTCAATTCTCCTGTACTGTAATCTAGAGATGTTATCCACATCTGAATCATATGACATCAGGAATTAATGGGGATCCATCTACTAGGCCAGATGTTAATACAAGCAGCTGCTGCCATCTTGCCAAGTTACACAATTAGAATAAAAAGAGTGTTGTGGTCTGTCATTTCAAGCACTGCTGCAGTCAAGCACCTCTCTAGGCTCTTTTGAGGAATGCAAAATAAGGCTTCTGGGGGCACAGCTACAAAATCACACATCCTTTCAGAACTGGAACACCTAAGTGAGCGTTTAGGTGCATTGATAAGCTGGTGGTGAATCAGGGCAGAAAGGGCAATGACTCTGGTGAGATTTATCCCTTCACCTAAGGTACAAATGCACTACAGGGACAGGCTCTAATAAAAGATGTATTTTTAATCAAACAGTTTCATGTAACCATAAGAAAGTATGGTAATTCAACAGAAGACTGAAGCAACATACTATAGAATTAGTTGAGTTTCCTAGCAGTCAATGAAGACTGTCATCAAAGGTGACAGGAGACCTTAACACCCATGTCAACACTCCCTTTAACCTAGAGCTCCTCACATCCATGTTATCACCTATAGGCTGTTCTCAGGTTCCACCCACTTGTGGCCACACATTGAATATAAGGTTCCATGTGAATATGTATAAAGCCAACACAAAAATGATATTGCTACCATGTATGGACCACCATCTATTGCTAATGGTTACCAGAACACTTCCTCTTACATAACAAGGCCAAGCTTTCTTAATAAGTTTCCACTGTATTCTTACACAGCCAGATAGTCAAGGCACTGATGACCTAATACGATGCTATAATCACAAAATATCCACTGCTAGTGATATTGGCTTCTAATCAGCACCTCCCTTCCTACGCATTCACACTGCCTCCACTGATCTCCCAGGTTCTCAGCCCAAATACAGGAACTGTTGAAGGAATGAGACCAAGCAGCCACTAGCTAAAACACACCTGAAGATGAAGGTCTCTGGGACAAGAAATTCCTTCAGACTTGCTCCAGTGTCCTGTAGAGACAGCCACTTTCTCATCAGCCATAGCTAAATCAAAGTCTATGTCCAGCTGAGCTGGAGTGTACATTGTTTAATTTAAACCTGTGGTGTATTCCAGAACCCCCAAGCTCCTCCACAAACTGTTGAAGAAGGATCCACCTTCTCTGACCAAGTTGTGTGGAAGAAACAAATAAGCATGGAATAGATAATGCCATGCCTCCCTTAAGGACCATTCAAACAGCAGGAGATCCTGAACATAGTTCCTTCCCTATGAGCCACTCCCTATAATTCTGAATCATACTTCACAGCTGTGAACATTTAGGCTCTCTAATAACACAGGCTATTAACTCCTTCTTTGAAAAGTAGGCTACTACCTACCTTGAAAAATGTTGTTGTTCCAGAACCACTCCCAACTGCACTGCACTGCACTGCACTGGCAAACTACAGGCAAATAAACTCTAACTTCCCTTTCCTTGGGATGGATTATTTCTAAATTGATCAAAGGCAGCCTCATATCACCTAACAAGAGCTAATTTCCCAATCAGGCTTCAGTTGAGAGTATGACATGGAAATGATACTGGATGTCCCGATGAATGTCTCTCTCTCCTGGCACTGCCAGTCAAACTTTTTTTTCCTCTCTCTCTCTCTGCAGCAATTGAAACGTACATCATGAGATACTGCAGGACTGGCTTAGTGGCAGTACCCCCAAACGTTTTCATCCTTCCTAACAGACCACACCCAGAGGATAGCAAAGGTTAACAGCACTTCTGCAACCAAGGGCCTAGTTTCTAAAGTTCCACCACGCTCCTTTCAACCTTATGGAATGTCTAGATTAAATCCCTAGGGGAAGATTATCAGATGCTATTGCTTTAAATGCCAGGAGTATGTGGATGATACTGGGCTATTTATCCCTTTCACCTCCCCTATAAACTATACCACCTCCAGCTATCCTGCACCTGAACAACATCAGATCTTAGATGAGGAGCAGCTGGCTGAAGGTGAACCCAGGGAAAAAACCCAGGACTAATGCTAGTGGGGTACAGAGAGAGACTTCTTAGAACTAGACAACACCATCAATACGGGGTGCCTACCCCACCATGCAAAGTATGCAACCTACAACGCTGCATGGAATTGATACAAGACACCAAAATAACGGAAAAGCTTATTTAAACCTACAACATGCCAGGAGACAATGCCCTATCCTGTTTGTCCAGATGACCTTCTAGCATGTCAGACACAAACCTCTAACCACAGTGATCCATTCATTTGTGACTGCCAGGCTCACCTATTGCAACCTGGGTAGTTGGAAATAAATCCAAAATCACTAAACTTCAATGGTGCAGAATGCAGTTCACTTGCTGACAAAGACAGCCCAGCAGCTGCTGCTTCTCATCCCATCCTCAAATCATGGCACTGGCTACAGTCAACTGTTGAATCAAGTTTAAAGTTCTAGTCTTGGTTGGTTGTGGTGTTTGTTTTCTGCAAAACTCTCAGTGGGGTGATATTAAGTAAGCTCAAACTGCCTCTCCCTTCATGACCTCCCAAGGCAAGTGCAATCCCCTCAAACAGGTTAATACTAGTGGGAGCAGAAGACAGTCTTCTCAGAAGTAAGCCCATCACTGTGCAAGTCCTTCCCCTCCCCCCCACACACACACACTTGTGCTCTCTCACCCACACGTGCAAGTCACTAACAAAAGCTCTGCTCTGCCTGCTCTCAGAACAGGGGAGAGAAGAACATGAAGAGAAATGAAGTTCTAATTAATCCTACCTGCTTCTAGACAGAGGAGTGTGAAAATCAGGAGAGAAGTGGAAAATCAGACCTCTGTATAGAGCACCCACATATTTTTTTTTTCAGATACAATTGTAACAGACAACCTAAAAACAGAAGAGCAATGGATATGGAGACAGGGTGTTCTCTATATAATGGGTTTAATAACAATTGTTTTAAGTTGAGCTACTCTAAATGTAAGGACAATTCATGAATTTTTGCATGATATTCATGTTACATGAGTACTTACATTTATGATCTCATATCAAGGAGCATTTGGAGTGAAATTAAACCATTTCAGGAGTTAAATTGTTCTTGTAGAGGTTACTAAGCTATTGTGAGTTTGAAGGACTCTTGGTGTGCTGGTTGACTCTAAAATGGCCTCAAGTGCTACCTGTGCAATCATATCTTGTTGGGCTGTAGCTGGAGGTGGACCAAAATTGTCACCTTGCTCTGAGGCCCTTCAAATTCTGGGAATTTGGAGGAGCTTCAGGTTTGAACTCTGGGCTGTGAACCTGCATGAACCAGATGTGGTTCAAAAATCAGTTCCATTTCAGGAGAATAGCTGGTCTAGCAAGATTTGAGCCCAAGATAGTGATGTTTATGAATGGTAGTTAACAAGATTTCTGAATGTTGTGATTTAAAATCTCATCAAGGGCAAATCATGCCTGACTAACCTAATTGCCTTCTATGACAAGATAACTGGCTCTGTGGATGAGAGGAAAGCAGTGGCCGTGTTATTCCTTGACTTTAGCAAAGCTTTTGATAAAGTCTCCCACAGTATTCTTGCTAGCACGTTAAAGTAGTACAGGCTGGATGAATGGAATAAAAGGTGGATAGAAAGCTGGGTAGATTGTCAGGCTCAACGGGTAGCGATCAATGGCTCCATGTCTAGTTGGCAGCCAGTCTCAAGCAGAGTGCAGCAAGGTCAGTCCTGGGGCTGGTTTTGTTCAATATCTTCATTAATGATCTGGAGGATGGTGTGGACTGCACCCTCAGCAAGTTTGCAGATGACGCCAAGCTGGGAGGAGTGGTAGATACCCTGGAGGGTAGGGATAGGATGCAGAGGGACCTAGACAAATTAGAGGATTGGACCAAAAGAAATCTGATGAGGTTCAACAAGGACAAGTGCAGAGTTCTGCACTTAGGACGGAAGAATCCCATGCACTGCTACAGACTAAGGACCAAATGGCAAGGCAGCAGTTCTGCAGAAAAGGACCTAGGAGTTACAGTGGATGAGAAGCTGGATCTGAGTCAGCAGTGTGCCCTTGTTGCCAAGAAGGCTAACAGCATTTTGAGCTCTGTAAGTAGGGGCATTGCCAGCATATCGAGGGATGTGATCATTCCCCTCTATTTGACATTGGTGAGGCCTCATCTGGAGTACTGTGTCCAGTTTTGGGCCCCACACACTACAAGAAGGATGTGGAAAAATTGGAAAGAGTCCAGCAGAGGGCAACAAAAATGATTAAGGGGCTGGAGCACGACTTAGGAGGAGAGGCTGAGGGAACTGGGATTGTTTAGTGTGCAGAAGAGAAGAAGGAGGGCGGATTTGATAGCTGCCTTCTGCTACAGACGCTCCCCGACTTACACAAGCGTTCCGTTCCGGAACGCCTTCTCTAACTCAAATTTTATGTAAGTCGGAAACATATACCCAACAATTCTGCACCGCCCCCCCCCCAAAAAAAAACCCACAACAACCTATTTCTAGCTTGCAGAACTTTCTCTGTAAGTGCGGATTTGCATAACCCTGGGGGGCATCAGTACCTGAAAGGGAGTTCCAAAGAGGATGGCTCTAAACTGTTCTCAGTGGTGGCAGATGACAGAACAAGAAGTAATGGTCTCAAGTTGCAGTGGGAGAGATTTAGGTTGAATATTAGGAAAAACTTTTTCATTAGGAGAGTGGTGAAGTACTGGAATGGGTTACTTATGGAGGTGGTGGAATCTCCTTCCTTAGAGGTTTTAAAGCCCTGCTGGGATGATTAAGTTGGGGGTTGGTCCTGCTTTGAGCAGGGGGTTGGACTAGATGACCTCCTGAGGTCCCTCCCAACCCTGATATTCTATGATCATAATAAAAGCTCACATGACTTTGATGCTAATGAGTCCAAACTGCAGCTCTCAAACACAAGCCCCAGTCTAAAACTTATCTGTCTCCCCAGCCTCAACACCTTATTTATGAAATAGGTAGGCCACGGAGCCTATTATGAAGGCGAAGGTTAGTACATTTGTACTGAATCAGCAAGTACAGAAGGGAGGGTCTTCACTCATGGCTGATGTTTGCTTTTGTGCCATTCTTATTTTTTTAGCTGTAGTAGTTACAAATAAGTGGGCTGGGGAACACTTCACTATCAAAGCCCTAAACTGAATAAAAAGCACCTCAAAATGCAACAGGTGAGATTATTGACAAGGCTTTTTAATAACTTAAAGCATGATGCTAGAGTTGGAATAAAAAGTCCCCTGGAAATGATAAATTAATGCTGACCTCAAAGGTTATTGTTGCTCATAACTTTCCTATTCAACTAACAGTTAATGAAAGATGTAGGATAATATTCATGATATACACAAACTTGTACTGAAATATAAAGAATTGTTGAATAGTTAAAAAAGGGGGGGGAGTTGTGTTTAGTTTAATGTTAATAGTTTGATTATGTATAGTGAATGAGTTTGTATAGTACCTCTGCTAAGGCTTTGGCCTAGCTTTTGTCTTACCAATCTTTCTCTTACCTAGACTTCTTTCAATAATGCTTACAGCTGACAGGACAAAGGTGGTGTTGTGTTGGAGGACTTATGCTAATTAACTTCTTCTTACCTGATACACACAATGTAATGCTAAGTCCCTATATTGGAAAAACACGAGTAAGATAACGAAGACATGAAAACAGTATAGAGAGCAAAAGTTTTGTAAATTGAAGCTTGCATGTGCATATTGTAACAGTTACATAAGACAATGCTTAATGTTGAGTGAAGGAAAGCTAAAGAATATGTAATGTGAAAAGGTACAAGTGAACAAGGCTCAAGTCTCAGAAATACCAGACCAGAGACTTGAGACAACCATCATGAAATGCAGAAAGGCCTCCTGGTACCCTGGAACTCAGTAACTTGGGCCCCTACCTATTCCACCTTATCTGTTTTTTGTCTGGCATAAATATGATCAAATTATAAGTGACAATAATTCTGTCTCAATATGTATAAATTTGGGTGGATTTGTACTGTTTCCAACCTTACAAGAGGATTTTTTCTTAATACAGATTGCTGCTAGGGTAAGAGAATTTTTCTCCAGTCATTTAGTGTTGCACAGTTGGTTAGGAGCACTAAGAAAGTTTTCACTTTGATATATTTGCTGTGACATTCTGTGCCCCAAAGCAATATCCTGACACCCCCATAATTTTTACCATGGTGATATAATTGATATGTTTTGTGCAAACTATGCCTTGCAAGGTATCATTCTAAAAGTCTTGATCTGTTAAACATTAATATCCTGTTGGATTGTATGTGCTGTCATTGTATCTAAAGCTATTAATATTGACTATGTACCAATATTTCAAATGTGTTTGCTCCGGGAATGACACCCACAAAGCAGTTTTATATCCAGACTAGCCAGCACATTGTGGAAGAACCATCCAAGGTAATTGCCCATTAAGAAACACAATAGGCCATAAAAAAAGCTTATGTTCACCTGATGGTCTTTCCTGTGGATGCTTCAGCCAGTATGGGGGTAATGGCTTTTCTATGAGTCACTGAAGCATGCAAGGGCATGTGACTAGATCATGTGATACTGGACTATCTTATGCTTGTACTTTTCCATAAAGTGGGCTGGGGACTTTGCTTGGAACAAAAGTTCTCCCCACATGACGGAAGCTATAAACAGAGGAAGTGACATCACTTGGTCTCACTCCCCTTACAAGTGAACACCTGGAAACCCCTTAGGAACAAAGACTGAACCAGGGATATAGTCCCAGGCTGAAGGAAGGGATTTCTAGCCTGTGTATGGAAAATTTGTGAAATGTTTGCACTATCAGGGTGAGACACTGCTTGCTTCAAATCTTGTCTAGTGTTTAGAGCTTAGACTGCGATTTTGTTTTATTTCTTGGTTAACAACTTTGATCTGTACACTCTTACTTATAATCACTTGAAATCAATCTTTCTGTACTTAATAAATCTGTATTATTTTTTATCTAAAACAATGTGTTTGAAGTGCAAGGGGAAATCGGCTCAGGAACAGGGGCTGGTGCATTGTCCTCTCCACATTAAGGGAAGGGTAGACTGGGAAATAAATTTATACTGGTCAGGCTTTTGACCAAGGCAAGACAGTACAGCTCTGGACTCCTACTCTGGAGGGGAACTGGTCAAAGCCTCTCTATTGTTAGTTCATGAGTTGCTAGGAGAAGCATTCATGTAACTGCAGGTGGGTATGTCTCTGCTTGTGTAGGGCTGTGTAAGTGCAAGACCTGGAGAGAACTGCAGCTTGTCATGACCTCACAGCTTAAGAGGGGGGCCAGGTTAGTGAGACAGAGCTCAGCAGTACCCCACTTCCCAGTTGCACCCCAGGGAAGTCAGTCACATCCCCTATCAGGTTCAGAGGGCAAAATACCAAATTGTAGTGACTGAACCATTATTTAGTTCCCTAGTGGAAATTCCTATATTCTTATGCATGCATAAATAAATAAAATGAAATTGTATCTCACCATATCTGCCAGAGAAATGTAGAGGAACATACCGCCAGCTATTGCAAAGATAATGTTAGGAGCAAAGTTGCTGCCCACTAATATACCAAAAGCCAGACCAATGTAGCAAGAACATGCCGAAATAAAGTTGAAAAACAGAGCCTGGTAGGTGCTCATTCCTGCATTTAGCAAAATGACAAAATCCCCTGGGGAAAAAAAAGGGGGGGTGGGAGAGGATGTTCAGTGATTATTTTCTGAAGGTTTGAAAGGAGATTTGTAACTTGTATGAAAGTTATAAACCAGCCCTCTTTCGTGTAAATACTGAAGAACATTTTCAGTCAGCATTAACATGACTGACAAGTCAGTTAATGGAAATATCTTACCCAGTTCATGAGGAAACTCCTCACATAAGATTGCTATAGATGTACTAAGTCCCTGAAGCAGAGACAGGGTGAAGGACGCACCAATTGCCAGACCATCAATGAAGTTGTGCAAGGCATCACTCAGCGTGATCATCCAGGCAATTGTTCCAATCTCTGACAATGTGGGTCCCTTTAAACAGTTACATAAGCAGCTTTGGGTTTTCTCTTCCTGCAGAAAGAATGTAGCAATTATGTGAAGCATTAAACAGCTGCAAATAAGCCAATGGATTTTTCCCTTTTTTAATGTAGCGCTGCTACAAGGTAAAGTAATAATTGTTATGAAGACCAAAGTTCTTTGTCCCCAGAGCTGACACTGAACAGGTACCAGCTGCACACACTTTGACCCAAATGGGGAGGGATCACCACTCTGACTGTGAAATGGCATCTCAGTGCCCATTTAGCCCTTGGTTCATCTGAGACAAACACCAAGGGTGAGAACTGGGGTAGTGGATTTTACAATTCACATACCAATCCATGAAAAATTAGACAGAATACAAACTTGGTGTTCACATAGGGTACTAAAAGCCATCACTCACTCTCACTTCAAACCACTTAATTTGAAATGAAAGGGGGCTATCATATTACCAGTCCCTGTAATTCTTACTTGGGCATTCAGATACCCTGCTGATGGGCACCTATATAAAACCTAGATAGCCATCCAGGAGCATCATAGATTGTTTCACTTGTAAGTTTGGGCCCTGCAAGTCACGTCCTGGGGTTAAAATCAGTTTCTAAGGGGGGCATGTTCAATATCATTGCCAGTAAGTAATTTTCACTGTGCTGCTGAATGGTTCTAAGTTTAAAAAAAACAAACACAGCTTAGTGCAGAGCTGCTGAGTATGAACATTTAGGACCCACTCCTGTATCCCAGAAGTAGAAACAAAAGTCTGGCACCATTTAGTAATGAACCCCTTCAGGTAGATAAAGCATAAAATGAACTGTCTCCTTTGAAAAATTTGTGGTTTCCTAGGTGTTTGCACATACAATTTACAGTAATTGTGCTACTACATTTATAAACACAACATTTGTACATAAAGGCTCTTGGAAATCAATTAACTAGTGGCTAGTGCTTGAAATGGATAGTTCAATATATATTGAAGTTACAGAAACACCACCCTTTCTCTTTAGCACACTCCGTATACATCAATGTAATACCATATTCCTCTGATTACAAGAAAACTACAAAAATAGTTGTAGGAAGTGTTTAATTATAAACTATTTAAAAAGGGGGGGGTTGCTATGTGAAAGATAGAAGCTACTGAACAATTAAAATTTGTTGTTAGTAAATGAGAATATAAAATACTGATTCAGATCTTACCTGTGCTGACATTGCCATATGTTAGTGTTGACTTGGCAGCTAACAAAGAGAGCATCACTGACTCTGCAACCTTGCCAAGATAACTTTCATATTGCTCAAGTGAGTTGTGAGCTAGCAGTTTATAAAAGCTTCTCTCTTCTTCCTAGATAAGCTTATATAACCAACTGAGAAACATTGTTTTATTTAATGTTCGTACCTGAGCAGAGACCACACTAACTGTGTCAAAACTGAGGTTTCCATTAGGCTCTATTATGGCCGGATTTGCATAGCATGTTATCCCATTATTAGATTTCAATGGTATGGGTGGATTACCCTTAGCCTGAGGAGGATTCTGTTCATGATTTTCAAAATGAGTGTGGCCAGTCTAAATGGGGAGAGAAAAAACAAAAAAACCATAAAAATACAGACTACAAAATAGGAATGTGTCTAAATACACTGTTCAAGAAAAATCAGCTTGTCCATTTGGATGGACATATAGATGTCTCTGTGTTTATTATACTGTTGGGCAGAACTTCCCAAACTAGTCAGAAGACCACTGGTAGTCCACAGAGCATTTGCTGATCATTAATGGAAAGCTTGCTCTTCACAAGGCGGTGCTTTTTCTCCTCTCAATTCCAGCTGTTAAGTTGCACTAAAGACAACTAAAAATACATTAGCAAGTACTGAATGTTCCTGTTCCATGTATGTAATCAGTAAAAATTCCACAGGGATGTTATGCAATTGCATGGACCATCTCCCTGTTGTAATTTTCAACAGCAGGGGAGATAGGGCTGAGGGATCTCCCAGGGAGAAGAGGAGGCACACCAGACAGTTGAGGTGTGATTTTAAACTCTGAACAAGTCTGAGATGCCCTGCTCTGAGAGACATCCTGTAGACAGTACGTGAGCACACAAGACAACAAATACAGTGTGATAGGGGGACGAAACTGAGAGCCTGTGCAGAACCCACAATTCCTGTTAAAGTTTTTGCACTGGAACATGGAGGGGATGTGGGGATATTGGCAGTGAGGTGAAAGCACAGTCAGTGTAGAGTCACTAGGCCAAAACCTTGATGGGTGGGAGTGTCTGGCTGTATCTGCTTATCCTCCTTACACCCTACAATATCTGCATGAGTGCCCAAGGGAGGGCTCCAGGGTAGAATGCCCTTATGTATTTTCACCAGGCAAAACCCATTCATTCAGGCTTTGCTCACCGGATTTGGTCCTTGAGGGTGAATAGAGTGTGGCCTAGTGATTAGAACAGGAGATGGGAACTCAATTTCTGGGTTCTTTTCCCAGCTCTGCTTGTAATTCTCTGCGTGAGCCAGGTTCGGTTACTGAGCTTCCGTTTAACCAAGTATCTCAGAGGGGTCTTGTAAGACTGAGATCCGTGTAAAATATTGTATATCATCAAACTACCAACTATCAAATAAAAATGTAACAGCTGTTTCAAACCAAGGCTCAATTCTGTAATATAAAAAGCCTACTGGTAATGTAACTTGCTGAAATATACCAAAATACATCGGTCCAGTTAGCTACCTGGCCATAGGTCTTCAGTATCATTTTAAGAATCCTTTCCACAAAGAAGAGAATATAGAATCCACCGAACACAGCTACTGCTTTCTCAACATAGTTGTCCGTTTTAGGATCAAATCCAAATGCCTAGAACAGCAATTCAGGTTAATCAATCTTAACACACTTTCAAGAAAAAAAAAAATACACTAGTTGGACTGGATCCTGTGAAGGACTGAGTGTCTCCTACTACCCATTGGCTTTAATGGGTCCTAAGTTATTACTCAAACCTAAACTTTTAAGTTAGGCCATCAATAGTTGGGCTGATGTATTGAAATGGTGCAATTTACAGACAGAGTGTAGAAGTCACTCACAAAAGTCTCTCCATTTACTTCAATAGGCTTTGTTCCCAGCAAGCAATATTTACTGTCCTAGAACCATTATATATTTGCCAACTATTGCTTTTGTTTTGGATGCTGCATGCATAGAAAATAAATCCTCCCCTTCCAAATACTAATTTAGGTACACGATAGTCATAGGTTAAAATGAAATAATGACAAGTCACTTTAATTACTAGATGGTAGAATGTTGCAAGAACAAAAATCCCAAACACAATCCAAATGTGTGGAAAATTATATATAAATGTGTCTGTTTCTATAACCTTTTTCCACAACAGGTAATTTAAATGTATTTCTCTACATGTGCAATTTTGATATTGGTTTGCCTTTATTTGATCTAAGTTGAGTCTCTTGACCCATGATAGTATTTGAGGAAGAAACAGGTATTTCCCTGACAGCTAAAATCCCCACTAAAACTGAGCCAGGAAGAAATTCTGTTTTTTAATGGTTATTTTTATGGGGGAGTGGAGGGCACAAGTCTGCTTGCATGAGGACCTGTCAGGATACAGACTTGAAGGGGAATTTTACCGGCTTAAAGTAAGCAGAATTTGGCTATAAGGGCCTAATTTAACCCTCAAAGATACATGTGCAGCTCTCATTGCCACCAGTAGTAATAGCATGCATTCTGAGGACCAAATTCAGTTATAACACTTTAGCTTGCCCAAGGGATCTGAAGTAAATGCAATAAAGTAAAAATTACCATGCTGACTTTAACACCTAAATTACTATTGTCAAAAATTGAATCAAGTGCCTAGGAAAATAAGGCCCCAAGTCTGAGTTTCACTCCTAAGTGCATATGAACTTTTCCATATGCCTGATTTAGATGCACAAAATTTACTGTGCTGGCATGTGCACTTAGATATCTACACCAGGCATACACAAAAGTATCTGTACAGTCAGCAAAATACCTATTGGAAAATGTAGGTCCAATATTTTAAAAAATGCAGTGTTAACCATTGGTTTTTTTAACTATTGTATAAAATCCCTTGATTCAGATTAACTTTCCACTAATATTTATTCAATGAACTGAAATAAGAACTGCAAGCACTTTGATAAGTGACAGTAAAAGTTGCCTGTTTTCCTGGTGGATACCTCTTGGGTCTGAGACTGCTAACACTAACTTGAGTAGACCCCTTTCTGTCTGTGGGACTGATTGTCTTACAAACTGTTGTTAATGCAAAGTTCCATTATTGTTACTTCTTGCAACATTACTACACAATGAACTACAACAGACATTCCTAAGCCTTCTACCAGTATAGTCACAATACAAAACAGAACTTGAACAAATTGCTGACCGTTGTAATTTTGTTAACTTCAGAATTACAGAAAGTATAACTTAGGGGAAAATACATTAGACCATTCTCCAGTGATGGAAGCATAGTGTAGTACAGTGGTCCTCAATCTCTTCCAGGCCACACCCTCATGTTACAATAAAGTAGGGGGGTTCCCCACCCATCTAGCCATAAAGACAGATGGTAATCAGGCCCCCCTGAAATGTGTTCACAATTCCCCTAGGGGTCATGACCCACATATTGAGGACCCAGGCTATACTGCACTTCAAAAATGACAACACTTTGGAAATGGATAAGTGCCACAGCCAGAGAATGAACACCCTTCCTTACCTCTGGAATTAGCTGGAAAATCGCATTGGAAAAGAGCGTCCCAATGGCCAAGCCCACAAAATAGGTTAAAATCTTGGGGAAATATGGCTTCTTCAAGAGAGGAGTTAAAACCAATCCAAGGAGTGATGCCAGGTTGATGATAGTCACAGCAAGGAACCCATACCCCCAAACTGTGAATGAGAGCACAGCAGAAATACCAAGTGTTTTAATATGATATACAACGTATTTTTAACAGATGAATTGACATGAGTATAAAAATCATGTTTGAACTGCAATTGATTTTAGAACTTACAAATAGAGAAATCGTAAAAAGTACAGTGTGACTTTAAAGGACCTGACCTGAACTCTCAAAAACAAGGAAACCAAAACACTAGAACTAATTTGTTCCTGTCTGGAACCAGTCACATCAAGGATTGAAAACACACTGGGGTCTGAAGTCCAGGATTTGGTGGGCCAGATTGTCAACTGATGCAAATCCACTTTATTCTGAAGTAAACAGAGAATCTAGCCCTGCTATATTTAATCTGGGACTAATGCTTAAAAGTGAAACCAGAGGCCAGTGTAGTCATGACATAGGAATAAGACTATCTTGCTAGCCACCATGGCTACATTTGAATATCATTTGCCATTGGAGAGCTGAGAAGCGGCCAGAACACTTGTAGGTCCCTTCCTCACAGATCTCTAGGGTTGGAAAGCTGCACTGCTTGATTCTTTATCCCATAATCCTTTCCCTCTGAGGGAAAGATTTGTAGGAAATCCCCAGTAGTGGGAACTTGCAGCTCCCTTCCTCTGTTGACTCTCCCAAGTTCCTGTATGGGGAGCATATAGTAAGCTTCTCTGAAATGGTTTCTGCATGTCAAGTCCTACCTGGAAGTAGTATCTAAATATCTCAGAATGGAGCATATGTATCAACATTTGTATCTCTCTATCCTATCCACCACACACAGAGAATGGAACAGGGCCATGACGGAGAGTGGGGTGGACAATTTTTTTTTATTTTTAATTTCTTGTGAGTAACTGTCTCTGTGGTTGATGCCATTCTCTGTAGACATCCAATGTAATAATGAAATAAATCAAGGAAGGTGCAGATTCTCAGCTTGTGTAAATCAGTATTATTTGTTCAAATTAATGAGCTATGCTAATTTACACCATCTTGGGAATCTGGCCCTGAAAGTATTGAATATTTATAATTTACAAAAATAATCTTGTGCTAAGGCCTTGTATAACTGGAGCAAGTTTAAGTGAACAGCATATTTACACAGAGAAGGTTTAAACTACTCCTAAAATAGGTTTCATCAGATATTAACATATTGTCTGTGTGTGAAGCACTTTGGCCCTATTAACCCATGCCCCACACCCACATGAGGGAAATTTACATGGAAAACACCATGTGGTTCATGGTGTGAAGTTTCCAATGCATTATTCCCTTCTGAAAGGCAATTTGACTTACAGAAGGGAAGAAATCTATGAATCTCTGAGGAATTCATGCAGAGAGCCAGCCGGTCTCTTCTCCTCTACAACAGCACAGTACACTTATGGCCATGAGCTTACCACCCTGAGCAACAGGAGATAGTACCACGTATAGCAGCTGCCTCCACAGAATGACTCTTTGGCCTGATGCCAATCCTGAAACCCATTGAGGCCTCTAACATGCAGTGTTCGTGTGGAGAGGCATCTGTGCATTCAGAAAGAGGCGAGATATTTTCAGGTGGACTCTGCTCCCTCCCATCAGCTATTTTGTGGGAAGGGATTTTTCTGGCAGAGATTCTGCTTCTCTGACACCCTCAGTGCTATGTAGCTGAAAGCTAATGGGGCTATCTAAACAGAAGTGCAACAACTCATACGAAAATGAAAAGGGGAAAAGCCAGACAAATCTCAGACATTCTATATCAGTAAGAAAGTGACACTAGCAGGTGGAAAAGAAGATGGCTCATTAGTGACAGAGAGAGAATTTCAAATAGTTCAGAAAGTAGTACTAGAGACTCTTGAATAATGCAAAAATTGTGCATGAGTAAAGTGAGAGGAGCCTCTTTTAAAGACAGATAAGGGTAGAATCAGGCTCGGAAAAGCTCAGTCCCATACACCATGAGCATAATTTCAGGTGACAAAAAGCAGTGCCATAAGTGTTCCAGAATCTGCACTGCAGATTTTGTTATATGCAATGTGAAATTGTCAAAATTGAGGTTTATTGTCCATGCGTATCAAAAAGTTTTGCCTGTACACAAACTTGCCTCTTACCTCACCTTTAAAGAAGTTCTACAGTATAACCACAATCAGTTTTCCATATAAACTGCTAATTCTACCATAAAATCATCCACAAACAATAATCACAGTCAACGTTATGTTGGACTATATGAGAGCAGCAGGATAATCCAGAAAACTGTACAGTATAAAAGTTTCTTTGAGTTCTTCTTTGCACTGCTGGAGTGATAAAAAGATGACTTAGCGTAGGCCAGGGGTTGGCAACCTTCGGCATGCAGCCCATCCGGGTAGTCCACTGGCGGGCCACGAGACATTTTGTTTACATTGACAGTCCACAGGCATGGCCACCCCGCAGCTCCCCGTGGAGGCAGTTTGCCGTTCCTGGCCAATGTGATTAATTGTCAGCCCTAATATGGAGCCGAATCCCTCACTGCACTGGAGTTGCACCAGGCTGAATTTAGTTTATTTTGCCTGTGTGGTGTCAGTGTCCGAATTTTCAAATGGAAAGGAATGTACATAATGTTATGAGAGGAAAGTGAAACCTTGTGCAAACAATTTAAAAACCTAAATCAATATTAACTAAAGCAGGGGTCGGCAACCTTTCAGAAGTGGTGTGCCGAATCATCATTTATTCACTCTAATTTAAGGTTTCGCGTGCTAGTGATACATTTTAACGTTTTTAGAAGGTCTCTTTCTATAAGTCTTTACATACAATAATAGTTTTGTTATATATTAAAGTAAATAAGGTTTTTAAAATGTTTAAGAAGCTTCATTTAAAATTAAATAAAAATGCAGAGTCCCCCGGACCGGTGGCCAGGACCGGGTAGTGTGAGTGCCACTGAAAATCGGCTCGTGTGCCGCCTTCGGCACCTGTGCCATAGGTTGCCTACCCCTGAACTAAAGCTTTGATTTTTATCTGTACTAAAAATAAACAAACATACATTTGGGTTCTGTAATTACCACAATCCACACAACTTTTGCTTTTACTATTTAGAATCATTATAAAACTGTGCCTTTTCATTTTGTATATTGTCCGCTCTCTCCATTATCCTGTGCACTACAATTATTTTAAAGCAGATTTTTTAAAAATAAATTAAACCTGTTTTCAGGTCTTAAAGAAACTGGGTCAAGAACTCTAAAAACCTTGATCAAGACACATTAAATTAGGACAAATTTTAAAATTAGATTGTTTTTAATTTAATACTATTAATTTTGACAGCAAAAAACAGGATACATATTAATATCTACAAGTCAATGTAGAAAGACAGCAGAAAAACCGAGGTCAGAAAATATAAGAAAATTAGGTTAATGCCAGATTGCTAGAAATGGGCTGACTGTAGAATAGTGGTCCCCAACCTTTTCGTCTGGCAGGTGCCAGACGAAGGACCACTGCGGCGGTAGAGCACCCGCCGAAATTCGGCGGGGACGCCTCTCAATGACGTCGCTTGTCGACGGCAAGTGGTGTCATCGAGAGGCGTCCCCGCCAAAATTCAGGGGCGACACCTCTCGATGACATCACTTGGGGACAAGAATCGTCATCGAGAGGCGTCCCCGCCGAAATGCCGCTGAAATTCGCGCTGAAATGCCGCTGAAATTCGGCAGCATTTCGGCGGGTGCTCTCCCAGGGTCCAGAATGCGGGCCGCATTGGGGACCACTGCTGTAGAAGATTCTCCATGGCTAACCAATGTATAATTGAAGTCAGGCAAGGAGAGAAATTTATGCCATCTGTTGGCTGCAAACTTCTCATTGGCATTATGGGAGACAAAGGGCAACAGCTAGAATATCCTGAGCTCCCTGCCTGAAAACATGATCCCACCAGTCAGCGAGAGCAGTGATTCTCAACCTTTTCATTTGTGCACCCCTAAAAAATTTCAATTGCTGCTGGGGACCCCTTTGGAAATCTTAGCCATGCTTTGTGGCCTTCCAGGGGTCTGCAGACCATAGGTTGAGAACCACTGAGCTAGGGAAGATAGCAACTAAAATTTTAGGACCTTAAGCTCTTTTAACTTAAGTCAGGGGGTGAAGTATAAGGGACTCTTCTCCCTGTAACAAGGAGATTCTAGGAATGTATTTAATGGACACTCTGCCTATCTGAAAAGGCAAATGGTTATCTGTGGTTATCAGCTGGTGCAGAGTGTGCAGATCTGCTCTGAAGAAGCAAAGGAGGGGGCTGCATATGATGCCTTGGACAGGCAGAATGCCTCAGAGCAACACCAGTTGGCTGCTGCAGTTCTGCAGCTCTCCCCGCCATTACTCCTCAAAGAGGCAAGAACATGATTTTGCCCATAGTGTAACATCAAATAGCTATATGTGCAGTACTATTTATTAAGCATGCAACCCATATGGAAAATAGATGTGTGTTACATGCTGCCTTTTAGCATTTCCTCTGTTTCCAAAGCAGCATTTTCATTCTTAGTAATTACTGAGTTACGGGCTTTGTAGTGAATTCTGGAATTTAAAAAAATATTTGGGCTTCTAAAATGTTCTGTATTTCAGGCCCCTGTAATACAGGGTAGGGTAGGAGGCCCCTGAAAATTTTCTGTAGTTCTCAGGGGCATGCTGCCTCTCTTATCTTGTCGCTGGACACTGTTGATGAGTTGGCAGAGTCAAAAGAGAGAGAGAGAGAGAGATGGTCACAACAGCATAGATGTCAATTATGGGTCACGCTTTAAATGTACAGGCTACTTAACCCACACAGAAAAATAATATACTTCCTCTGCTCTCTGTCAAGATCCTTAATGGCCCTTATCAAGATATCTGAGATCCTACTGTGTATGGCATATAGTTTTTTATTTATTATTATTATTATTTTATTATTCAATAATGAAGTTCAGTAACATTGTCCAACAGCCAGAAAAAGAGGCAACATTTTCCAAGTACAGAAAAAAGCCTGTCCTCAGACTCTGACAAGTAGAAAATCCAATATAAGTTTGACTAAATATTTACATTTACCTCTGCCCTTGGTCATGGTAGGAGAAAAAATTATTTGGTTATTTCAATAATGCCACTATTTTATGTAAATATTTTGTTGATTTGAATTATTCTTTGCTCCAGTTTTGTGTGTGTTTATTATTATTTATATTATGGTAGCATCTAGAAGACCTGACCAGGGCCCCATTGTGCTAGTCATAGTACGAAAAATATCACAAAGATAGTCGCAGTACTCACAATCTAAGATTATAAGAGGCAATGGCTTTACTTTTTAAGTAAGTGTTAAAAAATTAATATTCTTTCCATATGAAAAATTAAACTTGTTTTGTTAATTGCATTATAACTAAGACAAAATGTCATAGTAAATGGAGATCATGGATTTAATGAAGTCCTAAGCAGCATTAGTCAATGTTCATTTTATTTATTTTCTTTTATAGCACCCCTACAAAGCACCTGTAATTCAGAATTACATATTTTTAACAGTATATATTAACAACATTAATAAATACTGTCATGGGGCTATTGATAAACACTATCATTGGCCTGATCCAGCATTCCTTGTATGCTCAGAACTCCCACTGAGCTCACTGGATGTTTTGAGTATGTGAGGAATGCCAGAACAGACTTGATATGGGGTTTACAAAAGAACGTCTGGGAAAAAAAACCAAAACCTGATGAATTTCAGAAAGCCAATATGCAGAATTTTGTGCAAAAGGTACTGAAAATCTGAAAATGCGTACAATTCTGCAAAAGTAAATGTTCTTTCTAAAGCAATTAGTTTTTGGTGTAGACAGATCAGAAGGAGTTAAGTGGGCACAAAAAAACCCCATTGCATTATTGTTCACTATTTCATGCAGTAAGAAAAATAAATGAAAAAAGAGTAAGATAAAGTTAGCAACAGAACCCAAAGGAAGACTGTCAGCGTGAGCCATTGGTATAAAAAAAATAGCAAAGTGATCAAATATATTCCCACAGGTAGAAAGAAGAGACTGAAATCTAGCAAATTCTTATGGAAAAGTCTTTTTGAATTCTCCCACCATTAAATTTTCAAGTTTTACTGCAAATCTGCACAGTGTTGCCTGATTTGGGAAGGGTTAGTAGGGACAGTGGAATTTATCCACTTAATTTAGGTTTATTTAATAATTAATTTTCTAATTAATTAAGAATGTTAGTAATAATTAATAGATATTAATAATATGGGTATGGCTCGCCAATATGTGTGATCAGAAGATAAAAGTTCGTCTTGAATCAGGCTTCACAGAATTTAATACCAAGGAGATTGGGGTATAACAGGAATTACACTGAGACAAAGTTTAGTCAAACAAGACCTTTTATATAAAATCAATGAAAAAAAGAAAAAAAAAAAAAATAAAAAAAGTAGTATGATACAACAATCACAATTCTTCTTAAGAGATATAATATGATATATATACAGTCCTAAAAATCTGCAGCAAAAGAGTACTAAGTAATTTCTACACTAGAGGAAGAGAAGTATAGTTAATAAAAAACTGGTTGTAAATTAAACCCTTCTTTCTTAGAGTAGATGAGGTGAAGTTAGAATTTAATTTAATTTATATACTACTCAATTAATTACTACTACGAGCATGACAGCTTTTAGGAGAAGGAGGCTTCACAGCAGGTTGAGACGACCAGGAAACAGAGAGATGTATCGCCTGCCCTAGTGGTGGATTATCACACCTTTTATAGGTAAAAATCCTTCCCTTTATGCCCAAATTTGTCTTTCCCCCATGAAAAGGTGAGGGTACCTGTTTTCATAGGCTGACCTTTGTATACGTACTAATGACAACTATTTACGTATCTTGTGGTAGACTTGTTGTATTTTGTGGGCAGAAATACCCTACTTTTGCACCTAACTAGGTGAAAGGTTAGCAGATATTCAGAAAGTCCCTAGACAATTTGCGTAGGTTTGTTTCCTAGTATCACTTTTCTGAGTAAGGGTCTTAAAGGTTGCTTTCAGCATCACAGAGGAAATAGGCCAGGATGTCTGGTTTAGAAGCTTCTAGGTATCTTGCATTTATAGCTATTGCAAATTCTATTAATCTATGCAGCCTACACACTTTTATCAAAAAGACATTTTATACAGACCAACAGATTAATCCTCAGGGCTACAACAGACGTTCCTACCATGTTTTAGTAGACAGCACTGAATAATAGCAGCTTTTAAGATGGTGAGCCACAGCAGGCTGAATGGCCAGAATTGAACTGATATGGTTAGTTCACATGATTTTAAGAAGAGAAGTAAGGGAAAGGTCCTCCCTTAAAGGGCCACTCAAATGGAAACATCTCATAAAATGGGCAGCATTCTATTGGGTCAGAGTAATGGATGTTACACCCAATGGCAACAGTTGTGGTAAACCAATAACAAAGTTACAAAATAAGAAATATAACAAGAACAAAAAAGTTGGGCTCTTCTACCCATTCTTGTAAACCTAGAAACAAACAGTGACAGCAATAAGATCTATATACCAGGGTTAGCTAAAGCCTGGCCCAGGGGCCAAATAAAACTCCCCCTTGTTATATGTCTCTCATAATTGACCTCAGGTTTGGTATGGAGGCATGGCACACAGAATCTGCTGGTCTCAGCATGCAATGCTCCATCTTGATCCAAGACGGCCAGCAATCCATTCTACCTCATAAATTAGATCCAGATTTGAGACTCCTGGCAAGTCGTCAGTGTGGACCACATCTAAGCAAAGTATGAACACTTTGTAAACTCTTTCAAACTTGGGTGCCTATGTCTGCACTTAAGCACCAGAATAAGTGGCCTGATTTTAAGATGTCACAAGGGTAATGGGAATTGTGGGTGATCAGCACCACTGAAAAACAGAGAATTCATTTAGGTGCTTTCATATGGATTTAGGCACCCAACTTTAAAAGGATTGACCTTTGTTGGTTTGGCTTTTGTTTCAACTCACAAGCAATCTCAACCAAGGAAAGAAACTAACAATGAGCTATGTGGTTAACAGCATACCTGCCTCTGCCTTGGACTCATAAATTATGATGATTTGATTGGGAAAACCTTTTCATTCTAAATTCTTTTTATTAAATAGCTACTAATGCCATCAAAATTACCATCAGCAGTGATACTAGTGTTCAGCACAGCACAAAAGCCTGCAAGAACAACAAATTACTGCATAGCACTACACATTATTTTGCACTAACACCATGGTAACGCCTAGGACAGTTGTAAGTTCATTGGCTGCTTAAGAGAAGATGGAATTTTCTTCCATAGAAGTGCAATGTGGGTGCTGCCACAGAAACTATTGTGAAAAGGTTCTGGCTTCTCTCTCTATCACTGTTTGTTATTT
Source organism: Mauremys reevesii (assembly GCF_016161935.1). Lineage (NCBI taxonomy): Eukaryota > Metazoa > Chordata > Testudines > Geoemydidae > Mauremys > Mauremys reevesii. The sequence goes on along the minus strand of NC_052627.1, from coordinate 34,200,481 downwards.
TTTAAGAGATAAAAAGTGTGCTAGGTGCCTACACAACAGGATATAGGCTCTTACCCTGAAGACCTTACAGTCTGAATACAACAATGGGGGTTATCAAGAGACACAAAAGGAGGAGGAAGGGAAGAGGAAAGAGATAACACTAAGATCACACCCTTACTCAGTAAGACATTTACACATCTCCGCCTCAATTCTGCAGACACAGATGTTCTGCTTTTCAAAGCTACTGAGCACCCAGAGCTCCTGCTCACCGATGTGGAGTTGCAGGTACTCTGCCCTTTTTAAAGAGAGAAGGCCTTAAGTATTCTGGAAACATCACATTGATTTTGCTATGTCAGGATCAGGGGCCATAGTTGATTCCATGATGATAGCTGGTTTTGCACTTATTTCCTTCCCCCTTACATTTCTATGTATTATAATTATTAATTTCAGTGTCAGAAAAAGAGGGATTTAAGAACAGGCTTGAGGAGACATTCCATGCACAGTGGGCAGCATGGAAGAAAGCACAAAAGCAGGAATAGGAAAGGGACAGATACAGAAAATTTTCCTGGGAAGGATACCCACTGACTCCCCTAAAATAGCTTTGTTTCCCTGACCCCTATCTGCAAATGACAATTCAAATGTCGACTCCTGTAAATCTTAATAGGATTAAATCTAAATCTAAAATCCATCTAAAATGCAACACATTTAATATTCACCCTGTAAAGTAGGATTTCTCCCTGCAGTCACCAAGGCCATCTTCTGTGTCAGAGAGTTATTATCAGTGAAACGGCTCTTATGCTTTAGTGCATAAGCCACCCTCTAACAGAGATGATTAGGAAGAAGAAACTTCTCTCTATGTGCAAGTTATTTCATAATTGCCTACAGGAGGGTTTCTTGCAGTTTTCTCTGAATGTATCCATAAATTAAGCAGAAACAAATGGACACAATTCATCTCAGCAAGTCCTACTCCTGTTCCATTATGAATGAAAGAATATTAGCTACCTTCTGAAGGAGTCGGTTTAGATTTGTTCTTGTGCTTTGATGAACTATCACAAGGGTGAAAAATCAGCTGTTGTAAGACAGCCGGACATATTGCAGAGAAGCTGGGATTTGTTATCTGGCTGTTGTTTGGAAAACCATGAAGTGAAAAGATGTCCTCACCAGACATGCACTGAAAATAAATGAATAAAGATTATTAAGATGACATGAAATTAAGAGGTGACAGATGACAAATAACTGCTACACTAAAAACATTAGTGTTATGCAGTGAAAATACAGGGTGGGATTTTCCAAGTAGCATACGTTGCACATTCCTAATTTGTGCATGAAAACACCACGACTGAGTGACTTGGGACCACAATTCACATTACAAATCAATGGAACTTGTTTCTAATTCACCTAGGTGCTTTTGAAAATCTTGACTTCTGTGTATTTATGACCAGTTAGCTCATAACTTAAAATAACATTGAAAATACTGGCTCACGTATATAAAACTAGTCTAACAACTAAATAATTAAATCTAAAAATATTTAGGATACCATTAAAATCTCAATGACAACATATCAACAAATGATATTTACGTGAATAACAGTTGAAGTAACGAAATATTTCAATCACATGCTGTTTTATTTGTTTCGATAAACCTGAATTAGACTGCCCTAAGTGGTCCTACTGTACGTTGTATCCAATGTTTTTTATCCATTTCATAGCACTGACTGTTACAGAACAAATCAGAAAACATTTACTTTAAAAAAGAAAAAGATTCCATTAAGACCAGTACCTCTTGCTCATCAGCCCCTTAGCTTAGGACAAGCCAGTAGCTCCTGTGTTAGCATGCATATATTTTGTCTTAGTATGTCAAGCCAGGAATTATTTTCAACGTTCAGCTAATGGACAGACATCTTGATTTAAGTTGCACAGATGTGTAATGAATAGTTTGACAGTACACAAATAATTTATAATCCCTTTTTATTCACCCATTTTTCTATAATGACCAATACGTGAAGTAGTTCTTCACTTGAGTATACACATGAAACAAAAAGTTTTCACATACCAAGGACAAGTCGTGAGACAACAGGTGAAGTCAAGTGTTCATTCCATAAAAGCATTGCATAATAGTCAACCTAGAATATCTCAGTGTTGGGGCTTAGGGGCATTTTAGGAAATGTATATTAAGGGCCATTCCCCTGCTCCTGTCAAATAATTTTGTTTAATTCTCTGCTCAAACCATAACAACTACAGAATGAAATAATGAGTCTTCAGGTTAACATGGCATTGCTAGAATAATTTAAGATAATGGGCCAGATTTTATGCTGGGGTAAATTGGAGCTGGTCCTAATCATTTACTTCAGTAATGCTGCATTCATTTACACTAGCAAGGCATTTGGCCAATAGTATTCAAAAGGTGAAAGACTTGTACACACAACTGGAACGTGACTATTTCTGATTAAACTTGCAGCAATGAAACCCTCAGACCAAATTCAGTCCTGGTGAAATTCTCATACTTTAGCAGAAGTACATCCACAATATTTTTGGCCGTCACACCTAATAACCCAATTAAGGAAAGCATCCTTACTGAGGACAGCACTTAAGCACATGGCTAAATCTTGTTGAAGTCACTGAGGCTTAAGCACAATCTTAAACACATGCTTTAGGTGTTCTCCTTAATGAGGTGGGTGGGTGTGCGAGAGAGAGAGAGACTGACTGACTGACTTAAGGAAATGCTTAAGAACTTTCTTGAACTGCGGCCTAAAATTAGTCTTTCTAAAATGACTTTCTGCCAATGCATTTTAGAGACCGTATTTTAAGAAAGTAAAACAAAGTTTGCTGGTTGTGTAGACTTTATTATTATGACATAAATAAATCAAGTATTGCCCCATGGAAAAAATAAACTAACATAAACTGTACTTAAAACTATTTATAGTTTTAATCATAATTACATCAGGGAATTAGCCTTGGAAACAAGTTTGTCTGGTTTGACTGGGTTGTTGTAGGACTGCAAGATTTCTTCTCAGTCAGTGTTAACATCCTAGTTCCCATGATTATAATAACCACAATTCAGTGACATTAAAGAGTTCTGCCTTAGCATTTTAATGCCTGGTGTTACTTTTGATGTTCTCACTCATCTCAATGGAATTATTGTACATGATCAGCCAATATTGTATGTGGTCATTCACAGTACATCTACACAGCCCACAGCAGCGAGTCTCAGAGCTTAGGTCAACAAACTTGGGCTCCTGCTCCCACGCTAAAAACATCTGGGTAGATGTTGCAGTTTGGGCTTTGAAACCCACCTCCATCCTCAGGCTTCTGAGCCCACATTCCAGCCCGAGCCTGAACATCTATACAACTGTTTGTAGTGCTGTAGCATGATCCCAAGTCTATAAACTCAGGCTTGCTGTTTAGATGTTCCCTATGGGTTCAATCTTTTTAGAGTGAATCTCTCTATTGTGTAGGCTGCACTGGTTCCATGCTTCTAGTGTGCACTCCTCAGGCTAAAAGAGTGCAAAATACATGACAGGTATTTACAACATGTCAGAGAGAGGAGTGTTTTGGTGTAAAGTAGTGGTTCTCAAACTATAGTCTACGCCCACCAATGGACTACAAAGCCCTTTCTGGAGGTCTGCAGCATGAAGCATTTGGAAAACCAAACAGGAGAGCACTCAGGTTTGGGAGAGTAGGTATCCATTAAGAAGAACACAGAACTAAAATGATGGATAACCACTGGCTTGAAGTATTATAGTGATCTCCACAGAAAGCACATCATGTCATGTTACTTAGGACAGCAGGTGAATCTCTCTAGCTCTACAAACTGCTTTAAGGGCATCCTTATAGTAATAGTGAAACTAAACTACTTAATATCCATTATGAGGTCATGAATTTTAACAGGAAGTTTCCCTAACAAAATGAAAGCTTTCAGATTTCCCTTCAAGGGAAAGTTGCTAATTGAAGCATACTGTTTTTGTCACAGTGACACAGTACCTAGGGACATTATTAAGGAGATGCTGTAAGTAGGAAGGATTAAATTTTTGGTAAACATCAATTTCACCACATATGCAAAAACAGATAAAAAAATTTCCACTGATAACTGAAATTTATAGATAGGCAATAAGAAATGTTACATCAAACTCTTAAGCAAGAATATTTACTGTGTATTTTGACATGATGTTGACAATTTGTATTTTATGAGTTATAAAGCTAACTTTTTGAATCTCAACATCTACTGTAATTTAAGTATTATTGTCTCATCCTCTCCCACAATTTCCCACAACTGTGAAAATTTAAATTGATAAAAATTGAAAAAAATGCTTAAAAATTAAACATTGATATCTGTTGAAATCATAAAAAAAATCAAATTCTTGCAAGCCTCATTATAAATTAGTAAGATTAAGGCTTGGAACTCTGGTTACATGTGATTAAAAAAGCAAACAATGCCTTTGGCTAGTGGTAATTTAAATGTAAGGGGGAGATATAAGTAGGAGAGTTTTTATTTGTTTTTTTAAAGAGACAAACAAATATGCAGTATAGTTGCTCGTGATTGCTCTATCCCCCTCCATCCTGTTTGGTGCCCTATGCATGCACTTCACTCTTGTCAATAATTCCTACAGACATCAATGATCTCACACAACTTACATGAGTTCATTTACATCATAAAAAAGGATTAAACCTTTTGGAAACCTTGAAATGGGACCACCCTTGTTTACACACTGCGAGACTCCAGATTTGTCTTGGGTGGATAAATATGCTGAGCCAACCAAGTTATTGTATAAATATGAGTTGTTGAATTTTGTATGAGTAACATCCTTGAAAACAGATTTTTTTTAAAGAAAAAGTACTTTAGTCTAGTGCTAGGAGCACGGGACTGAGTCAGGACACCAGAGTCCTTCTGCCATTGATTTGCTCCAAGGGTTTGGGTAAGATCTCCATATAAGTGCAAAGTATCGTTATAATTTATTATAGTAGAACCTCAGAATTATGAACATCAGAGTTATGAACTGACCGGTCAACCACACACCTCATCTGGAACCAGAAGTACGTAATCAGGCAGCAGCAGAGACAAAACAAAAACAAAAAAGCAAACACAGTACAGTACTGTGTTAAATGTAAACTACTAAAAAATGAAAGCATTTTTCTTCTGCAGAGGTAAAGTTTCAAAGCTGTATTAAGTCAATGTTCACTTGTAAACTTTTGAAAGAACAACCATAACATTTTGTTCAGAGTTACAAACAATGTCCATTCCCAAAGTGTTCATAACTCTGAGGTTCTATTGTAATTAGAAATAATTCAAGCAGGGACATCATAAATAAAATGCAATAATTTTGAAAACATGAAAATTTATCAAGGATTCCAAATCCTTCTTGCTGAGCAAATGTCTCAGCCCTAGTGATATTCTGTAAGTCATTAAAAAGATGTCATAGCCTTATCAATGGACTGAAGATCTCTCTCCACTATTGAAAATAACGATGATGTAACACCCAAACTCTTAAATCTTGGTGATGGCATCAAAAGAATACCATTTAAAGAAATTGTCAGATGGGGAGGTGGAGATATCTGTCAACAAACATTTACAACAACTAATCAAAACTTTTGTTTTCTTCATATTCGGGTTCAAATAATTATGTGAAGGTTACTTTTTAAGATTGTTTAAGATAGACCTATATATTTCATACCTGAATTCTAAACTACACTACAAATGTACTTAACAGTAATATACAGCTTTTCATTATGCTTCAGTTATATATTCTTTGGATATCACTTTTTGTATGGCTGCATTTAACAGATTTAGATGAGAGGCAATATTTCTATATCTATTGAACCGGACTTTCTGAAAAAGCCTGTACCTGATCAGAAGCATGTTAGTGAGGACTCTGTCTATACTAACAGATTTATTTGGGCATAAGCTTTTGTGGGTAAAAAAAACCCCACTTCTTCAGATGCATGGAGGGAAAATTATAGATACAGGCATAAATATACTGGCACATGAACAAAAGGGAGTTACCTTACAAGTGGAGAACCAGTGTTGACAAGGCCAATTCAGTCAGGGTGGATTTGGTCCACTCCCAATAATTGATGAGGAAGTGTTAATACCATGAGAGGGAAAATTGCTTTTGTAGTGAGCCAGCCACTCCCAGTCCCTATACAAGCCCAAATTAATGGTGTTAAGTTTGCAAATGAATTGTAGCTCTGCAGTTTCTCTTAAAAAAACTTCAAAAATAGACTTTAGTTGAAGGATGGCTACTTTTAAATCTGTTATTAAATGTCCAGGGAGATTGAAGTGTTCTCCTGATGAGTTTTGTATGTTACCATTCCTGATGTCTGATTTGTGTCCATTTATTCTTTTACATAGAGACTGTCCAGTTTGGCCAATGTACATAGCAGAGGGGCATTGCTGGCACATGAAGGCATATATCACATTAGTAGATGTGCAGGTGAATGAGCCGCTGATGGTGTGGCTGATGTGGTTGGGTCCTCTGATGGTGTTGCTAGAGTTGATATGGGGATAGAGTAGGCAACGGGGTTTCTTACAGGGATTGGTTCCTGGGTTAGGGGTTCTGTGGTGTGGTGTGTAGTTGCTGGTGAGTATGTGCTTCAGGTTGGGGGGCTGTCTGTTTGCTTCAGGTGCAGGGGTGGCCTTGTCAACACTGGTTCTGATATTTTGAAATTTTGTTTCCATCTCGAATAGGGATAAAAAGTCAATATAGTGACATTTTTCACAAGACAAAGTTCCAAATCAACTTTTTTAAATGTTGAAACATAATGACATTCCTGAAGCAAAGTGATTTGTTGAGGTATGTTGAACCAAAGCAAAAATGTTTCTTTTCAACTCAATTCAACATTAAAATTCACTTCAATGGAAAATTACTAACCTACTCTTATTAAAGTCTCTATTATGTGTGTATTCTTTAGGGTATATGTCTCTCTGGCCTTGGCTACACTGGCGCTTTACAGTGCTGCAAGTTTCTCGCTCAGGGGTGTGAAAAAAACACCCCCCTGAGCGCTGCAAGATACAGCATTGTAAAGCACCAGTGTAAACAGTGCCACAGAAGCTAATCCCCACGGGGAGGTGGAGTACGTGCAGCGCTGGCGCTGCAGCCACACTCACACTTCAAAGCGCTGCCGTGGGCTTTGAAGTTTCGAGTGTAGCCAAGCCCTCTTAGAGGATGACCCTTCTGAGACTTTCCCGCATACTCACTTTGAAATTAAAGCAGTTCCTTCTGAGCAGCTATAAAGTACTGTAAGCAGGAAGCCTACACCTGTGTATTAAACTTGAATAAACATGTTCCTGTTTTACCTAATCCTGGATCTGTAACGTCTGTTTTTCTACTAACACAAAGAGACACCTTTGAGGAGAAAAATGACCTAAGCATCTAGCCTTTTTGATTGCAAAGCAAACATTTCAAATGCAGTGTTGGCTTTCTGAATCTGCTGTCAGACAGGCTGAAACAATAGCTCTAAAGAGAACTGCCCCCATTCACTTCCATAGGCTGTTAGCTCTGAAGACCAATAAATGAACATCCCCAGAGGCACCACTTAAGGGGTTGGGGGAGCTTCTCCCCCCAAGTTTCATACAGGAAGTTTGCTCATGGCACACATCCTAGCCCCAGATGCAGCTCTTAACTGCAGCACAGCCTGAGTGTGGAATGTGAGTTCTGCAGAGGAGAGGCACTGCTCCCAGCTTATGCCCCTGGGGCAGGGAGTCAGTCTTTTGTTTATAAACAGAGGCAGGGTGATTAAGATAAGAAAAGGACTGGTAATTAAAATAAGGATCTGGATGTCATTAGATGAGCCTGGAAAACAGGAATCCCTCTGTGGGGGCGGGCGGGGATTGAAGGCAGAATGTAGGGGACTCAGAACAAATACAGCCGAGGTTACATGCAGAAAAGAGAGAGATGTGAAAGGGATAAGTGAAAAGAAGGAGCCAAAACCAAGGGAAGGGATAGCAAGTAGCCCCATCGCTGTTGCATCTGACTGCCTCACAGTGTTTAATCTATTTCTCCTCAAGCCCCTCGGTGAGGTAGAGCAGTGCTGTTATCCCCATTGTACAGATGGGGCACTGAGGCAGAGAGAGACTAAGGGTTGGATTTTGAAAGTTTTTTTCAAAAGCGCTTAGAAGGTTAGGTGCTTTGCAGGGCCGGCTTTATGACCCGTGGGGCACAATTCCAATACCCGGCAGCAGTCTGGGGCTTCAGTGGAACTTCAAGGAAGGGGGGGGTCCACTCTGGGTCTTCCATGGCACTGAAGGACCCCCCCACCACTGAAATGCCACCGAAGACCCCCAGAGCAGGGCCCTCTTAGGCACGGGGCCCGATTCCGGGGAATTGGGTGAATCGGCTTAAAGCCAGCCCTGGTGCTTTGTAAACCCCACTAGGTGCATCTTTGGGTGCCTAAAAACCTACTGCAAGACAAGCCCAAGAAAAAAACCAACAGAACTCCACTGCCCATCACATACAGTCCCCAGCTAAAACCTCTCCAACACATCATCAAGGATCTACAACCCATCCTGGACAAATATCCCTCACTTTCACAGACCTTGGGAGGCAGGCCAGTCCTCGCCCACAGACAACCCGCCAATCTGAAGCATATTCTCACCAGTAACTACACACCACACCATAGTAACTCTAACTCAGGAACCAATCCATGCAACAAACCTCGATGCCAACTCTGCCCACATATCTACACCAGTGACGGAGAAATGGCTGCTGTGCAATTTTTCATTGTAACTGAAAACCATTTTGCTTTGCCATTTTTTTCCTGAGGCTGTGGCTACACTTAGCGCTTCAAAGCGCTGCCGCGGCAGCGCTTTGAAGCGCTAAGTGTAGTCAAAGCGCCAGCGCTGGGAGAAAGCTCTCCCAGCGCTGTCCGTACTCCACCTCCCTGTGGGGAATAACGGACAGCGCTGGGAGCCGCGCTCCCAGCGCTGGGGCTTTGACTACACTGGCGCTTTGTAGCGCCGCAATTTGCAGCGCTGCAGAGGGTGTGTTTTCACACCCTGCTGCAGCGCTGCAAATTTGTAAGTGTAGCCAAGCCCTGAGTTTCCTGAGGAAGGAATGAGAAAGTGTTGTATGAGTATCAGATGTTTATGCCTCAAATTCTTAGAGTTTCAGCTATATCCAGGCCAATTTCAGAACAAAAAAGAAATTGCATCCACAGTGTCCATAAAGTTGACTATTATCATGATTTGTATTATTCTATGCTCAGCACTGCTCAGAATATGCCAGGAAATGTAATCCCTGAGCCAATGCATATAAAATGTGTAGCCCTGGATAAAAGTAAAAAAATGTATAATATTAGGTGGATATTTCAAAGAGGATTTAAAAACAAATGAACAAACAAAAAAGCTTGCTACATTTCTGACTAACAGCATTTCATAACATATTAACAGCAACTTTCACCTGTGAAAGTAGAATGAATTATATTGTAAAAATAAGAATGGATTAAAGAAATGTTGTATGTACCTTTAAGCAGAAATAAGAAATGTTGAAATACAGGTGCCAGGAAAAGAAACATTAGGCATAAACAATGGTGCTAATGGCGAAACATTAACAGAAGATCCGTAATAGTAAGGAAATAAGATATGCATGCCTAGCCCAGGTAAACTTATCTGATTCTGCTTCCTTTGTTATCTTGTTAAGTTCTCACCCTTTTATCTGTATAAATAAGATAGTTTGTGTCTTGCATGGGGCTCACATTATCTGGGTGTTATTAGCAGAAGCGCTGTGCTAATAAAACAGAGTGGTCTGACAAACTGTGAGTCCTGAGTCTAACTTTGACACACCTCTCTCTCTGTGCTCCTCTCCCTCCACAAAGATTGGTTCCTACACCTTTGCTATGTTTATTTTAGCGTGTAGCTCCTTTGCAAATCACTAAGCTAAGTCAGTGTTTTAGCAGTAGTAATAAGTGGTAGTACTATCACTTGTGGTAGCACTAGGCTTTACAGATGTTCTCACTTGAAATGCTAACCTCAGCTGTCAACCCAAATGAATGCTGAACAGAGAAATAGGTAGTGCACTAGGGGCTGCAAAGGACGCATGTACTACATGCCCATCTGATATCCTTTTTAACTTAGCCTAAGGTTTGGGATAGAAGAAACACACAAAGACAAATTAACATTTTTCCCAGCAACTAACTTAAGGATAAATTGAGTTTTCTCCTCCACTGGTGAAGTGTTTTCCCCAGACAGTGGAACCAGCCTAGTTCCCATGCAAAAAGGAGAATTGGATGCTGGAGGGGAGTGTGACAAAGACATGCCAATATATGCCCAGGCATGTCCTGGAAGTATATTACATCTGTGTCCAACCATCTCCTTGATATTTCACCACTGAGGGTGTATGGTCTCTATCAAGAGCTAAAAACGTAGCTAAGTATCATGGTAAGTATGGGTTTCCAGAACTGGAGGAGGTGAAACTTGTCACTTGAAGTCAGGGGCGGCTCTAGGCACAGCGCGGCAGCGCCGCCCAGCAGCGCATGGGGGGGGGGCGTTTGGCCCCCCCCGTGGCCTCGCTCCCGGTGCGCCTGCGGTCGGTCCCACGTGCCCGTGGGACCGCCGCCTGCCGCATGCGCGCGGCGGTCCCGTCTTCCCCGGCTTCGGTTGAGCTCCGCCCGCATGCGCAGGCGGCCGGGCCCCGCTCCCGTGTCCGCGCGGTGGGCTCCGGCGGACATGCGCCCCCGCCGAGCCCCCAAATGCCGCCCCCCAGGAGAGGAGGAGCCGGAGAAGAGGGCGGAAGACTGGGGGGAAGGGCGCGCGCGCGCGCGCGCTCGCGCTGCTGTGGGTGATTGTAGAGCCGCCCTGCGCTTGAAGTGGTGTTGGTCTCAGACCTGACTCACTCAACACTGAAAACAGCTGACATCTGTCAGTTCAGCCAGCACTGTGTTTACAGTCCGAAGCAGTTGCGGACTTGAGTGCTGACAAACACAAATGTCAAGGACTGTATAAGAGAAGAGAAGAGTGCACAAGTGTCATCCATTACAGAGGCAACAGTCTGCCAGCAGGAGTGTCTCATGAAAAGTGGATCCCAGCTCTCTGGACTGGACAAGTGCTGTAAGGACTAACCTTTGGGTGAAAAATACCTTATTAGACAGTAAAGTAAGTTGTTAATAAGCATAGCCTCTAGATTGCATTTTATATTTGTCTTATATCTGTAACCTGGTGTTTCCAATCCTTTTACTTGCTTTTATTTAATCTTTAATTCAAGATGAGTTAAATAAACTTCAATTTGGTTTTACTATAGACACATCTAAGGAGAGCATTGCTCTGAGGTGATGGTGGTAAATGGGGCACACGGCTCCTACAGAGGCTGTAGATTGAGTAAATTGCGGGTGTAGAGAAGACAAGGGATTCAGTACTCACAGATTCCTATATTCTAAGGCCAGAAGGGACCGTTGTGATCATCTAGTCTGACCTCCTACATAACACACGATACGCTTGAGTGGAACACAGTGGGGTGTGTAAGGGTACGTCTACACTATGGGATTATTCTGATTTTACATAAACCGGTTTAGTAAAACAGATTTTATAAAGTCGAGTGCACGTGGCCACACTAAGCACATTAATTCGGTGGTGTGCGCCCACGGTCCGAGGCTAGCATCGATTTCTGGAGCGTTGCACTGTGGGTAGCTATTCCGTAGCTATCCCATAGTTCCCGCAGTCTCCGCCGCCCCTTGGAATTCTGGGTTGAGATCCCAGTGCCTGATGGGGCAAAAATCATTGTCGCAGGTGGTTCTGGGTAAATGTCGTCAGTCACTCCTTCCTCCGGGAAAGCAATGGCAGACAATCATTTTGCGCCCTTTTTCCCTGGATTGCCCTGGCAGACGCCATAGCATGGCAACCATGGAGCCTGTTTTGCCTTTTGTCACTGTCACCGTATGTGTACTAGATGCCGCTGACAGAGGCGATTCAGCAGCGCTACACAGCAGCATTCATTTGCTTTTGCATGATAGCAGAGATGGTTATCAGCCGTTCTGTACCGTCTGCTGCCATTGTAAATTGGCAATGAGATGACGGTTACCAGTCCTTCTGTACTGTACTGTCTGCTGCTGTCATGGGTGCCCCTGGCTGAGGTCGGCCAGGGGCGCAAAAGACAAAAATGGGAATGACTCCCCGAGTCAATCCCTCCTTTATGGTATCTAAAAACAGAATCAGTCCTGCCTAGAGTATGGGGCAAGTGTACTAGAGAACCAGAGAGCACAGTCGCTCCGTGTCAGATCCCGCAGAAATGATGAGCTGCATGCCATTCACAGGGGGTGCCCCTGCAACAACCCCACCTGTTGCTTCCCTCCTCCCCCAGCCTTCCTGGGCTACTGTTGCAGTGTCCCCCCATTTGTGTGATGAAGTAATAACGAATGCAGGAATAAGAAACAGTGACTTGTTAGTGAGATAAAATGAGGGGAAGGCAGCCTCCAGCTGCTATGATAGTCCAGACAGGACATTAAGCAGTGTGGGGGAGAGGAGCCCAGCATCCCGCTGCTATGATAGTCCAGGCAGTACAGAATCTTTTCTTTACACATGAAGGGCGGGGGCTGATGGAGCTCAGCCCCCTGTTGCTATGATGAAGATGGTTACCAGCCATTCTGTACCATCTACTGGGAATGACCGGGAGGCTAGCCAGGAGCACTCATGGTCTGATGATGAGGATGGATACCAGTCCTTCTGCACTGTACCATCTGCCACAAGGCTGATGATGATGATGATGATGGATATCAGTCATATTGTACCATCAGCCACCAAGGAGGCGGGGGGGCGAGGATGCTGCAGTTCACTGCCGCAGCATCGCTTCTACCAGCAGCATTCTGTACACATAGGGTGACATTTAAAAGAGTCAAGAGATGATTTTTTTCCCTTTTCCTTCTGGGGGTGGCGGGGTAAATTGACGAGCTATGCCCTGAACCACCCCGGACAATGTGTTTGACGCTACAGGCATTGGGAACTCAGCCAAGAATGCAAATACTTTTCAGATACTGCAGGAACTGTGGGATAGCTGGAGTCCTCAGTCCTCCCTCCCTCCCTCCATGAGCGTCCATTTGATTCTTTGGCTTTCCATTACGCTTGTCACGCAGCAGTGTGCTGAGTCCCTGCTGTGGCCTCTGTCTGGAGATTTTTTAAAAATGCTTTGGAATTTAGTCTTCTGTACCGGAGCTCTGATAGAACAGATTTGTCTGCCCATACAGCGATCACATCCGTACAGTCCATGCTGGAGCTCTTTTTGGATTTGGGACTGCATCGCCACCCGTGCTGATCGGAGCTTCACGCTGGGCAAACAGGAAATGATATTCAAAAGTTCGCGGGGCTTTTCCTGTCTACCTGGCCACTGCATCTGAGTTCAGATTGCTGTCCAGAGCGGTCACAGTGGTGCACTGTGGGATACCGCCCGGAGGCCAATACCGTCGATTTGCAGCCACACTAACCCTAATCTGATATGGTAATACCAATATTAGCGCTACTCCTCTCGTTGGGGAGGAGTACAGAAACCGGTTTAAGGAGCCCTTTATATCGATCTAAAGGGCCTCTTAGTGTGGACGGGTGCGGCGTGAAATCGGTTTAACGCTCCTAAAATCAGTTTAAACGCGTATTGTAGACCAGGCCTATATTGCTGGCTGCAGAGGGGAAGAGCCCATCAGTGCCCACATTCACCAAGGCCTGAGACATACAGAAAACGTGAAGCGTAAGATGCAGGATGCAACTGCATATCTAAGTTGTATGCATACTGCCCCTCCCTACACTGCCAAGATAACCTGAAGGGATGGTCAGAAGGCTGAGGCAACAGGCATCATTCTGCCTTAGAGGATACAGATGTTCACCCTGGCTATATCTTACAGGAAGCAAAAGTTTACAAATAAAGACAGGCTACAGAAATTAGGTTTTAGTGTTACAAAAATTAAATAAATAAATAAATCAGATGAGTTCATATCCAGCTTCCTTTTAATCCAAGCTACTGAAATTTGAGGGAATCCGAATAGTAGGTTCCTATTGTGGACCATCTCTGGTTAGAAACTACTTGTTCCTAAAGAAACCTAACTGACATTATTATTTAAACACTTTGAACATATTACATTGTTACAATCTTCAAATGCTTCATCTGGTTTTACTATGTTCTTTTTCTTTATAAAACATTTAGCTATGATAGAGTCAATCCATAAAATCAGTCCCAGCATTTGAAATACAATTCTCACATCTACTGATTCCCCCATCTGTGATTTTGAGGGATGATGTTACCAAATTTTCTTCCCCCACTGTCCAACTTCTTTGTAAGCACTCTTGTTAATACAAAGCAGTGGTCACCAACTGGTAGTTCACAATCGACTGCTCGATCCTGGAGCCTCTGACAGTTGATCGTGATCTCTAGCCACTAGAAGTCTGGTGGTGCAGCAGGGCTAAGGTAAGCTCCCTGCCTGGCCTGGCCCCGTGCCACTCCAGAAAGCCACCATGTCCCTGAGGCGGAGGAGTCTCCACACGCTGCTCCTGCCCACAAGTACCGCCCCCGCAGCTCCCATTGGCCGGGAACAGGGAACTGCAGCCAATGGGAGTTGCAGGGGAGCTGCCTGAAGAGAGGGGCAGTGCACAAAGTCGCATGCCCCCTCTCCAGGGGCCACAGGAGCATGATGGCCGCTTCCAGGAGCAGCATGGGGCCAGGGCAGGCAGAGAGCCTGCCTTAGCCCTGCTATGCTGCCGAGCGGGAGCCACCTGAGGTAAGTGCAAGCTGGAGCCTGCACCCCTCCTGCACCCCAACCCCCTGCCCCAGCCCTGAGCCCCCTCCCAGAGCCAGCACCCTGAACCCCCTCCTGCACCTAAACTCCCTCCTAGAGCTTGCACCCCTCACCCCCTCGTTCACCCCAATCCCCTGCCCCAGCCTGGTGAAAGTGAGTGAGGGTGGGGGACAGTGAGCTACAGAGGGAGGGTGGATGGAGTGAGCAGGGCGGGGCCTTGGGGAAGGGGCAGGGTAGATCCTGGGTTGCACTTAAATTCAAAAAGTGATCTTGTGTGTAAAAAGGTTAGAGACCACTGCTATAAAGACTTGTAAAGAGAGCCTGTATTTTAGTCCTCCAACACTTATATCTGAACAATCATATTACTGTGAACCTTAGGAGATAAGATTAGGTGTGGTTTAATTTTGTTATAGTGTTAAAGATAGTTGCACATGTGTACTTTGTATGTTATACTGAAAATGTTATTTTGTATTAATATCTAAAGATCCGTCAAATGAAAAAGAAAGTGTTGATTCAGTGTCTGCTAATTTTGTTGATTTCAGTACTCTGATAAGTCTTTCCTAAACTTTATTTTCATGACTTATCACTATAATGTTTCCTCATTTGGTTTACGAAGAGAAAAGGTGATGAGAAAAAGATTACGATTAAGTGAAATAAAGAGAATTTCAAGGAAAAGTGAGAAAAAACACATCAAATAACAGGGGCAGATGTATCAAGAAAAGGGTACTTATTTAAGACAATGAGCTATTTGATACTTGGCCTAATGATTTTCCTTGTGTTTCTCTGAAAATAGATGTGTTTCCATTGACATCACACATCAGTCACCATAAGTGGCTGAATACAAGTATTCCTTCAAGCTCCATCACCTTTTGTTTTGCCCTGGACCTGATCTTCTCAAAGTTATCCAGGGGCACAGAAGCACAGTATCCTTTTTCCTTGGGCTTGCATATCCAAAACTGACTCAGATTTTGAAGAAAGCAGGACAACTCCTAGCTTCACCTCCAGTTGTTCAGTGTCAGGGCTTGGGATATATTCTGGAGGTTTAGGGGCCAGATGATTAGCAGGGCTACTAAAATGGTTACTGTTAGTGTAGCAGCAAAAATAGACTAACACTGGGAGAATACTTACAAAGATTGTTCATACCCAAGTTTGGAAGTACCATAGGTATCAGAATAGCTGTCCAGGCAGGATCAATTTTCTCCTCAGGGGGTGGCTTGTGCTTGGGAAAGGGGATATTTTTATGGAGAAAAGGGGCATCTTGACTGGAGCAAACAGCTTTAGTTTCCTGGGCTCCATGTCTTCTATCGTAACTAGTGGAAGTTCCAAATTGTAGACACATGAGCACATGTTAAGAGCGTTTGCATTCTAAGATGCTTTTCAGGAAAGCCAGGACTGAGAGTCACCTTGTTACCACCTGCCTCCAGCATGAGGGAATCTAGCTGAGTGTTAACTCCGTAACAGGAGCAGCCTGCTGTCACCCATCAATCACTCTCCTCTGGGCAATACCAGTCCTGTCTGTGCATTGCAGATTGACAACAGATGTAACCCAGCTTCCAAGTCCCTTTAATGTGTGTTCTTGTGGCATCCAACCCGATCACTGGATATGCACTGGAAATACCCACATTATGTGTTCCCAAAGAAACTGTCTCAGTTTACTCATTTCACCATAAACCGCTGCCAGGGCCAGCCTTTGGGGTGGGCCATATGGGTCCCAGCCCAGGGCAGCCTGCCCAAGGGGGCGTCATGTGCAGGGTTTGGATTTGCACCTGACCTGCTGCCGAGAGGCCAGCTGGGCTGATGGAGGCAGCAGGGTAGACAGGAGAGCAGCGGGGGAGAGACAACTAGTTGCCTGGCTCTGATGGCTCCTCCACCCTGCTCCATGTGTGCAACTGATGCTGTTCCTGTCCCCCACCCCGCCCTCCCTTCATCCCTGGAGTCACCCCTGGCCACTCTGCACTGGGAGTGTCCTCCTGTCTGCTCTGTGGAGGGAGCTTATGGCAGGGTGTCCCTCTCCTCCCACCCATGTGCCTGATTTCCACTAAGCTGGGGTTATGGCACAGGGAGAAATCTGTGTGTGCTGCTGCCTCTCTGGGTCCAAGAGCTGCTAGAATCTGAACAAGCCTAGTTCAGGCTCCTGACCCTGAGTGCTTTCTTAAGGAGACAGCACACTCACTCACGCAGGCACAGACATACTCCCCTCAACACATGCACACACACACACACACCCCATCCAGGTCACTTCCCCACCTGGGTTGTGCTGAGGCATCAGCAGCTGCTGCTCTCCTGCCCTCCCCTTACACAGCCTGCAGGGGAAGTGACCTGGCTGCAGGAAGCCCTGACATCGCTCCTTACTCCCCCCATCACAGCCCCGTAGGGCTGCAGGTGGGGGGGGGGGGGAGACAGAGGAGCAGCAGTCCAGTGGGGGAGCAAGCAGCAATGCCAGCTGCTTTGTGCATCCAGGTCAGTTTCCCAGTGTGGGTGCAGGAGGGGGATGAAAGGGTTAGGGCACGGGGCAGGGGTCAGGAGGGAGGTGCAAGGGGTAGGAGTGAAGGGGCACAGTGCAGAGGGCAGGTGTTGGGATGTAGGGTATGCACTGTGCAGGGGTTGGGGTACAGGAAGGGCAGGGGTTGGGATGAAGGGGACACTGCAGGGTTAGGGGCACATGAGGGGGCAAGTGCAGGGGTTGGGGCTCAGGAGGGAGGTGCAGGGGGTAGGAGTGAAGGGGTACAGGGATTGGGGCATAGGAGGGGAGTGCAGGGGTTGGGATGAAGGGGCACAGTGCAGGGGGTAGGGGCACAGGAGGGGGCAGGTGTTGGGGTGCAGAAGGGGGCAGAGGTTGAGAGTAAAAGGGGTGTAGGGATTAGGGGTACAAGAGGGGGGAAAAGCATTAGGGGCAAAGAGGGCACAGTGCAGGGTCTAGGGGGGAAGACAGGGTGGTAGCCTGGGGAGCCCATGGAGGACCAGGGACAATGGGGGGGATGCCACACCCACAGAGGCCGGGGCACCAAAATGCACCAGAATGCAAGTTTGCCTAGGGTGCCATTTTCCCTAAGGCCGGCTCTGAGCTCCTCTATTATGCACAGCACTTGAGTTCAATTATAAAACAAAAGGAAATTCATTTAAGACAGAATAGAGATTCAAATAAAAGCCAGTGAGAGAGATGGGAACAAATGATTACATATAAAACAACCACATGCATTCTAAAGTCTAAATTTCACTCCTCCTATCTAAAAGGGTTTCTCACCCAAACTTCTCTTCACGGTTTTCAACCAAGCCTGGTTGAGATCCCTTTTTCCTAATGCAGATTTGCTGTCTTTTACTCCCTAGGAGAAAGATGCCAGGGTGTCTTTGCACCCCTAAATATACAAGAACAGACCTCTGATGTTCACCTCAAGATAAGGTTCCCCTCTGTTTACCTCTTCCCATTAATTTCATACTCAGGTCTCATCAGCTCTTTGTTAGCATTTTACTTAGAATGCTAATAGACTTCTATTAGAGAGACGAGCTGGATGAGGTAATAACTTTTATTGGAACAATTGATTTTGGTGAGAAAGACAAGTTTTCAAACCACACAGAGTTTTTCTTCAGGTCTGAGAAATATGGTGTCTCACCAAGAAGTTGGTCTAGTAAAAGATATCTCACCTACCCTGTCTCTTTAATATCCTGGGACCCAGGTGGTGACAACTACACTGCCTACAATAAACTCCTACTGAATGACATACAATGCACTATCATCTCTAAGGGGGGCGGGGGGGGTAAGTGTCTCCCATTCCCTGCTTGGAAGAGTTTGTCTCAAGACTAGGTACCTTCCGAGTGACTGGTTTTTAAACAGACAGAGTGTAAGAAGAATGTGTGGAGTCGTGTGCTTATATATAATAAATAAAAACACACAACTCCTCACATATTCTCCATAGACATCTCACAATGGTTATTATGTCTAATGTGATACAGGCTTCCAAAAGAGATGTTATATAACATTCTTTTAGTGAACTCAGGGGATCCCTCTATACCCCAGCAACCTCTGCCAGTTGCCATCCAGTGGTTCTTCAGTCACACATGCAATCAGCACACTTTGTACAAAAGCCCGAGTTGCCAAGCATACGTATATATTTGTGAGGACACCTGACAACAGGCTTCTGTACACTGGTGTGAGACAACAACTGAATGCAAATATACTGAGGGGGTCTATTGGATTGGAAAAACTATTATACAAAGAACAGATATTGCTAACTGCTCAGACTAATAAATACACTCCAAGGTATGTCCAGAATTTTCTCATCTAAATCAAATAGAGAACCCAGCCTATGTAACATGGCTTCCTCTCACTAAAATGGACTTTCACCAAACAGAATGTAGAAGCAGCATAAGTCTTTCCAGTTAAGGTTCAAATGAGTTATGATAGATGTGCACAAGGGCAGATATTTTTAAAAAGGGACAACACAAATTTTTCCCCTAGTACCCTGTGCCATGTGACTGCGGAGGAAAAGGCTGGAGGACTGGGGAAATCCAGTCATTTCTTTTCTTTTTTTAAAGAAAAGCATTTTCACAACCATAACCAAAACTGCAGACTTATATTTAGTGCACTTAACTGGTAACATTCACACTTTCTTCCTTTAAAAATATACAAAGCATGCTGGTACAGTGTTCATCTTGTGAAATTTGAAATAGGTTGGGAGAAGTGAAGACCTTGGGCCCAATTCTATCCCTCTTATAGGGTGACCAGATGTCCCAGTTTTATAAGGACAGTCCCGATTTTTGGGTCTTTTTCTTATATAGGCTCCTATTACCCCCCACCCCCATCCCGATTTTTCACATTTGCTGTCTGATCACCCTACCCTCTTATGATGAGTTCTACCTTGTTTTCAGTTAGGCTAATTGCAGAGTAATCATCTACTCAACATGAGTAAGGATGGCAGAACTGTACCCTTTATAAACTACAGCCTTTATAAGGAGATATGGGAAGTATACACCCTGTTTGTTTTTAATTTTTATATACACACACACACACACACACACCCACCCACCCCCTACCTCAGTCTGGTACATACAATAAGCAAAAGATCTGCTCTTCAGAATTACACTTAAAAGTCATCCCTGGCGGGGATGGCTCAACTGTATCCAGAGAGGGGTTATACAGTAAAATTATTCTAACCCAACCTTCAAATTGGTGGCAGTTTTATAACAAGGGGTTCTTGCCGGCCCTCAAGATTCCCCTTCACCATCTCAATTAAACATACTATTCTGAGATATTAACCATGAAAGTTTATAGAAAACTGAAACTAAGATGACTTTAAAGGCAATACTGAGTCTAAGGAGGAAGAGATCTGAGTTGTGTATAGCTGGACTTAGAGGGGGGGGAAGTTATATTCCTAGACCACCACATATATCCCTATGGCATCTAGCCAGAATATTAACAGATTTATTATCTGATGTAAACAAACAGTTAAGTTCCACTCTTTCAGAATTCTTCATATCTTTTCTTCTTACAAAGGATCTCTATACAGTGGATCTTTTAAAATCAAGTAATTCCCCCCTCCTACCCCCCACAGGACAACTTCACTGTAGGCCAAATCCTAAGGTTCTACTTACTCAGTTTGGTAGGATTTGACCCTAAAAACACCCATTGACTTTTGTCTGTTGCACCGCTGCTATTATCCAGGAAACTTTCCTGCTTCAGGACAGAGTAAGCAACCTCAGGATTTGATCATATATACAAAATATCACAACTTGCATACAAAAATTCACTGATAATAGTCATGGTTTCCGTCCTTCACTAGAAACAGTTTCACTCTAATCTGGTTCCACTGTATGAATAACTTTTGTAAGTACACTGCATGAAGTGAGTGCCAAATAGTGCAACAGACCTTTGGTCAGTCTACCCCCCACACCCAGGCAGAGGATATAACCAGACACAATGCTGTGGGAAGATACAGCTGTGATGAGCTTCAGACAAATAAAATGTAATGTCACCTACTATGGAAGAACTTGTGGCAATTAGTTTGCAAGATGTTTTTAAGGGTCTGTTTTTATTATCTTATTACAAAAATTAAAAAGGAAATAAAATATTTTCCAAATTAAATGGATCCTTTTGGATGGCATCTTATGCACACCTGTGATATGCAACATGTACACATTTTGGATACTTCTCTATTAATTTCTCATAAAGCTCTATAAACCATCTAGCTATTTACATCAATATTTCGATCTCTATATTTATATCTGTAACTTACACACCCTAACTCACCTGTCTTTCAGCACTTAGCTAGACAAGTACCATTTGCCACGCATGGTTAAAACGTTCCTACCTTGAATTCCCCTGGCAAAAGAAGAACTGCACCGTTATGCTGATCACAGAACCGATATTTCGATGTGGTTTTATTTTATTTCCACCTAATTTTTTGAGGTTCTCTACCTGCCTATATGTACCTGCAATTGCAAAGAAATAAAATGGGTGGGAAATCAGCCGCGGGTGTCAGCGGCCCCATCAGCGTGAATTCTCACTGTGCCTGTTTCAGGGCTCCCCCATCACCATAGTGCCTAGGCTCCCCCTGAAGCAAACCTGGGCTCTCCGCAGCGCCTGGGGCGGCTGCATCCTGGAGGGCGTCATTTGGGACGGAGGGTTGCTCCTGCCGGCTGTGCCAGGGGGCCGCAGGAGGAGAAGCCCTGCCAGGGCCAGGGGAAGGCCCGCTGGCGCGGCGCGGGCGCGCAGTACCTCGTTGTGGTGCAGGTGGTGCTGTCCCTGCAGCGCTGCCCCCTGCTCCCGCGCGGCTCCCAGCGTCTGCAGCAGGTGGTTGAGCTGGGCGGCCGAGAGGCTGCGGTTCTCCCCGAACAGGCTCAGCAAGTCCTCGGCGAAGCCCCCCCTGGCCGCGGGGCCGCCCTGCTGCGGGGCCCGCGCACCCGCGGCCAGCGGGCCGAATGCCGCGGCAGCTGCCAGCACTAGGGCCGCCACCGCCACCCGGGGCATCCCGGCGCCACCCGGCGCTGCCGCAGCCGCCGGGACCGAGCGCGGGGCGCTGCTCGCCGCTGGCCCCCGGGCTCCGCGCCGCTTCCCACGGGCTCCGTCCCGGCTCCGCTCCCGCAGCTTCCCCACGCTCGCGGCGTCTCCACGGCCCCCGGCGGGAGGCGGGTAGGGGCCGGCTGCAGCCTCCGCGCCCTGGACGGAAGAAGCGACGCCTCGGCGCGCCTGATAAGAGAGCGCAAGAGACGGGGCGATAAGGCAGCGCGCAGCTCCCAGCGGGCTCGCCCCGCGGAGCCAGACCCGGGCGAGGCTCCGCCGCACACCCCGCAGCGTCCCGGACTCTCCGGCGCGCTCAGCGGGAAGCCGCCGCCGCCGCTCCCCAGAACGCTCCGAGGAGGAGCAATATTTTCAGCCTCCTTAAAAACTCGCTCCCCACTCACAGCCCCCTGCCCCCGTCTTGCAGTCCCGCTGTCACACACGCTGCGCGACCCCCAGCGCCGCTCATCCCGCCTCACCCGCTCTCTCTGCCTCCGTCCCAGCCCTGCCTCTGCCCAGATAAAGGCTAAAGGAGGGGCACGTGCTGCAATTCCACCGCCCCGCACGGGTACGTCGTCCGACCCTTGCACTGGCTCCGGGGTTAAAGATCGGTCGTGCAGCTCAGCGGCTTCGGCATCTAACTTCCCCCAGCCAGAGAGCCGTCGACGTGAGCTGGGTTAGAGACTAGATCCTGCTCCCTAGGTAGCCGCCCCGCATGCTCCCTAGCAGCGTGTGGCTGAACCGAAGCCTGGGCTGGGAAATAACCGATTTATAGGTCAAGCTTGGCAGGCACGGAGAAGTGGCGCTAGTTCTCCCATCCCAGACCAAAAGACTCCCCCTCCCCTTCGCTCCTCAGAGGTGGGTCTCTCCCCCGCACGCCTGACCGTGTCCTTTTCCAGCTGGGGTTGAAGTCAGAGATAAAAGCGGGAACACCACAGCTGATTAGAGCCAACGGAATGTTGCGGGATGAGTGTGCAGGGCACGAATTCTGGGCGAGTGCTCCGTACCCAGAGTGCCAGCTGCCTCCCATTAGCCCTACCGAAAAGGTCTCCCCTTCTAATATGTTGTTATTAATATCTATCAGCGCTTCACAGCTGGTTTTTAATTCCAGGGAATTCCTTGCTCTTCAACTACTCTTGCTTTAAGAGGTAATTTATTATTAACGGAGCTGTGAAGCTCATGACAAAAACCAGTATTATTGTAAGCCTGCTATCCCCACAATATAGCAAAGGGCTAGACTGTGTCACAACCACTTAACCCATAGAAGGGGTCTGATTGTTATGCCACCATAGGAGCACCCCAAGTTAAAAATATGACTCAAGAAGCCATAGGGAACCCAAGGAGCCACAACTCATTTGATTCCCACCCCCTTGCTCCAGAGTAGTGGTTCTCAACCAGGGGTATGGGTATTCCTTGGGGTACACAGAGGTCTCCCAGAGGGTACATCAACTCATCTAGTTGAGTTTTACAACAGGCTACATAAAAAGCACTAGCAAAGTCAGTACAAATTAAAATATCATATAGTCACTGACTTGTTTATACTGCTCTCTATATTATACACTGAAATGTAAATACAATATTTGTATTCCAATTAATCTATTTTATAATTATATGGTAAAAATGAGAAGGTATGCAATTTTTCATTAATAGTGTGCTGTGACACTTTTGTGTTTTTATGTCTCATTTTGTAAACAAGTAGTTTTTAAGTGGGGTGAAATTTGGGAGTATGCAAGACAAATCAGACTCCTGAAAGGGGTACAGTAGTCTGGAAAGGTTGAAAGCCACTGCTTCAGAGGTTAATAATTTGCTACTGTACTTGGCTCTGCTAAGAGAAATTACTACACCTCCTCCTCCTCTTCCTCCTCCTGACTCAGCTCTGCTGGCTGGCATGTTGTGGGTTCTGAACTGACTCTGTTCCCTGTTCCACCCTCTGTCCACTCCCCACATACCTGTCTTGAGGTCTGAGGAGGTGGGAGGAGGGAAGGAAGCCATTTCCCGGCAGATTTTTCTTATGAAGCACAGCACTGTAAATTAGGGTTTGTCTGCTCAGGGAGTTACTGCAGGATAACTCCATGTGTGGACACTCTTGTTTTGGAATAAAAGTGTCTTGTTCCTATTTAGCTTAACCCATGTGGCATCCCCCGTTTTCAAGCAGGAGTCATTCAATGTTGATAGCACTTGAGTCTGCTGACACAGCTTTCCAGATATAGTCTCTCCACTACAAAAGTGCATGTCAAGTTCCTGCCACAAAATGGGTGATTTAATCCACAATTATGGGTGTGATTACAAATAGTGTTCATAAAACCAAACAGAATCCATAATTGGACACAGATATATTCCCCCAAACTGTCACATTCATTATTTAGATCAGAGGTGTTTAAAAAAAAATCTTAAGGATATAAACTCTCATGCTTCAGGACATCCACCAACCACTAGGTGCCTCAGGTTAGGAAGAAATTTCTCCTATAAGTAAGTTATTCTATAACTGTATATTATGAGGTTTCTTGCACATTCCTTTAAATCATTTGGTATTTACCACAATCAGAGGCAGGAGACGGGTCTAGATGGTTCACTGGTCTGATGTGGTATCACAATTCCTATGTGGCAATAAAACCTGTGTCTCATCAAGATGTAGGTATTAAGGGGGCACATCACCAACAACAGAGATAAATCATTGTAGCTCTCTGGAGCTATGTCGCTTTAGCTGAACTGATGATCTGGCCCTAGCTATGTGTTTGGCCCAAAACTTCCTGTGGCTTGAAACCAAAGTTTTACATTCTGAGGACCTTGTAGCCTGGATAACAGAACTGTGATGGAAATGTGGTCAAAGACACTTTATTCACAAATAAAACTTCTTAGTATAAATTCTATAAAAACAATTTCAATGTGACAAAACATCATGAAGCAAAGAAACTGTCAGTGATGTCACTCGCGAGCAGAAAAATACACAATGAGAACTATATTTATACAAGTTCTACTCTACCCTGCCACTCCCATAGTTAGATGTCCTTTTGCCATTCCTCCCTGCAGTCTACACTGAAATGAAAGGTGTAGGTGACAGAGAGCTGACTACACTGGCTTTTTGCAACACAAGGTTTCTACTGTGGCAGAAAAAAACCTTGGCTCCCACTTTCTTTAGGGTACTTTCCAACTGCTATGCACCGCTGAGGCGGAAAACAGGAGGCAGAACTGGGGCCTAAGATGCTTTCTGCTTCAATGTATCCATCTGTAAGATGGATGTAGTAATGTCTAGTTAGGTGTAGCAGGCGCTTTGGAATTTAAGATTTGCAAATGCTTTCAGATGAGTGGATGAACAGTGCTAGATAACTATAGACTATTAGTACATTTTTGTCAAAACCATACATTGATTGAGATATAGACACTCTCAAAGTTGTGCTGTCTTTGTTTTAAATTGCAGAATTTATTAAAGTCCTCAGCAACTATATGTAAATGATAATAAAAACAGTATAATTAAATAAACAAACTCTTATTTGCATTAGAGATTCAGCCCATATTTGCATAATGCTGCGAGTTCAAGGAATTCCTGGGCAATTCCAGTGGGAATTATTTTCTGTTACCAATCCTCTACAGAATGAAAATCCTCCTCTGCTTGGGGGATAGCCAAAGTTGTTTTTTTTCCTCATGGAGTGATACATTCTTACTCTTTTGGTTAAAAGAGCTTCTAAGCTGAATATTATATGAAAAGACCATCAAAGAGCTAGAAAGTAGTATTAAGTAAGATCAAATGGGTCATATATGTTTAGAACTATTTGTAGAATTGAAGGGTTAATTAAGATTGTGTGTGTGTATGTATATATATATAATCTTAATATATGCCAAATATAGTGTTTGTTCCTTAGATAACGAATCAAGGAAGTAGTTTCCCTTGCAGTCAAGTCTGGCAATGAATCTAACCAAATCTTGTAGAGCCACTGAGGTGAAAGAACAACATACAACATTACTCTTTTGTATTCCATGGTCCGATTCAGCACTTTCTTGCATCTTCTTGAGTTATTTTCACCTGTACAATGTGAGGGCACATCGGGCAAGATAATGGAAAATCATGCCTGTAACTAGCAATTCAGTTCTTCATAGAGCACCAAACCCAGCCTTGGTGTGAGTGAGTGAATCTTACTGACACCCACTTACACCAAAGGTGGATTGGCTTGTACTGTTTTTTATTATTTATTAGATATCTCAAATTCAGATCTGTATGAATGAAATAAAGAATCTGATTGACCGAAAATTATTTTACATTCTATAGTTTGGTGGATAAGATGCATATATCCCTCACACCAACATTTTTTCCAGGATACTTCATTCAAGTAATTTGTTCTTAAATGAGATGTGAAAAAAGTATTTAGGTGGTAGTTACTGTAAATTACTTTCCTTTTAAAAACTATAACCTGTAGTTAACCACCCAGGAATAAAGCAATCCATATAAATGCAGTTGGATATTTCAGTGTAAAAATATTGGGCAAACATCTATTGCATCTTCCCTTAATTTTTATTTTCCAAATTGATCTAC
Source organism: Mauremys reevesii (assembly GCF_016161935.1). Classification (NCBI taxonomy): domain Eukaryota; kingdom Metazoa; phylum Chordata; order Testudines; family Geoemydidae; genus Mauremys; species Mauremys reevesii. Next base: position 34,174,280 of record NC_052627.1, on the reverse strand, counting down.
TCAGTTGTTACTACTGGACTTCCCACAGATTTTTTTAAAGTTAGTTTGAGGGATTCTGGCATTTTTTGGAAACACGGTCATGATTGTTCTAGGTTCTACTGCCTGGTAATCATAACATTCAAAGAGATAAACAGTATACCAGCCCAGATCCTCAGCTGGTATAAACTGATTCAATTCAGTGTTGCCAAATCTTGAATCTTGCGTTATTTGGTGATTTTCTTAAATCCCTGGCTCTTGGTGCATGTAATTAGGTGACAATATCGGGTTTTATTTTTATATTTTAAAGTAAGTTTGAAGCCCTCATAGTTGCCTAGAAAAGCTGGAAAATATGACCCAAGTGTACTCTAAAGACTCAAAAAGCAGAAGGCAAATAAAAGGCATCTATAATTTATTGCCCAGGATTTTATAGAAGCATCTCATCTCTACTACCTGTATTTTCCATTCGAGTTTCGTAAAATCCTGAGCATCTCCTACTTTGACCATATCACTAATGAAGAGGTCTGCAACATCATCACCCAGTGCGCTGGGTCATATGAAGACCTCCTTATGACCCTGAAGAAGCACAAGCTGAAGTGGTACGGCCATGTAACAAGATCATCTGGCCTATCTGAGATCATCCTCCAAGGCACAGTACAGGGGAAGAGAAGAAGAGGTAGACAGAAGAAGAGATGGATTGACAACATAAAAGAGTGAATAGGAATGGACTTCGCGGAGATTCAAGCACTGTCACACAGTTGTCAGGGGTGGAGACAATTGGTTGATTGCTCATCGATGATGGTGCCCCAATGACCAATGCGGTTATAGGAGTGATGATTATGATGATAATTTATTGGGTTTTTAAACCTCAAGATTTTTAAGACAAGCTCATGATTTTGGGAGGCCCGACTCATGATTTTTGAATGCTTGGAGTTGGCAATATTGCTGCAGAGCTAATTTATCTCATCTGAAGATAACAGTTAAGAGGAAAGTTATAGAAATATAAATTGATTGATGTTCTAAGGTATGTTTCTTAGGAACAAGGAATTGCTCTGTTTAATGAAGACAATGGGAGTTCTGGATTTGCAAGAAAACAGAATCAAGCCTCAATTTTTTAAAGAAAAAGTGGTTTCTTATAGGCCATCATATGCCAGCAATGCCCCTCTGCTATGTACATCGGCCAAACTGGACAGTCTCTAAGGAAAAGGATAAATGGACACAAATCAGACATTAGGAATGGCAATATACAAAAACCTGTAGGAGAACACTTCAACCTCCCTGGCCACACAATAGCAGATTTTAAGGTGGCCATCCTACAGCAAAAAAACTTTAGGACCAGACTTCAAAGAGAAACTGCAGAGCTCCAGTTCATCTGCAAATTTAACACCATCAGCTCAGGACTAAACAAAGACTGTGAATGGCTTGCCAATTACAGAACCAGTTTCTCCTCCCTTGGTTTTCACACCTCAGCTGCTGGAACAAGGCCTCATCCTCCCTGATTGATCTAACCTCGTTATCTCTAGCTTGCTTCTTGCTTGCTTATATATACACCTGCCCCTGGAAATTTCCACTGCTTGCATCTGAAGAAGTGGGTATTCACCCACGAAAGCTCATGCTGCAAAACGTCTGTTAGTCTATAAGGTGCCACAGGATTCTTTGCTGCTTCTACAGAACCAGACTAACACGGCTACCCCTCTGATACTTGGTTTCTTAGTGACTGTGAAGTGGGTAGAAAGATATTACTGAGGTACAAGAAAGAATTAAAAACTGTAGAGGGCTATTCTGATATCACACAGTGTTACATTGGTATAACTGCTTTGAATTCAACTCCTAATTTACTCTGGAGTAAGTGAGATCAGAATCAAGCCCACTGTTTGTGTGTGTATATATATATATATACACACACACCTCTACCCCGATATAATGCGACCCAATATAACACAAATTCGGATATAACGTGGTAAAGCAGCGCTCCGGGTGGGCAGGGCTGCGCACTCCGGTGGATCAAAGCAAGTTCTATATAACGCGGTTTCACCTATAATGCGGTAAGATTTTTTGGCTCCCAAGGACAGCGTTATATCGGGGTAGAGGTGTGTGTGTGTATACTTTGCAACTCAGGTAAAAAAATGAATATATGCTAGAAGAAATATCTGGTATTTTGGCTTCCTTTTCATTTCTATCTGGGCAAAAGAATGTATTTGGTACGAGATTGTCACTCTGTAACAAAATGATTTTTATAGTGTGATGTATTGATATATTATGTACTTTTTCTAAAAAAACCCAGCACATTATATGTAATGTTTCATCAGAATAGTTTTCCATTTGCTGTTCTTTGTGTATTTTTTCTTGTCTTCTTTTTTAAACTTAATAAACAATTAAAAAGTTACACATCACAGATATTAATGAAGGATTCCGTGCTAGATCCTGCTCCTATTGGAGTTAGTGATAAAATTCCCATTAAGTTCCAGGGGAGCAGGATTAAGCTTCTAAAGAATTGTATTCCACTTGTCCCCAATATTTTCCCACTTTACATATCAAACGCAGAGAGTTTCATGTTGTGATGTCTTAGGCAAATAACATGCCAGCCTTAGGCCTGGTCTACACTGCTGGTGGGGGGGTGGGGAATTTGATCTAAGTTACACAACTTCAGCTACATGAATAATGTAGCTGAAGTCTACGTACTTAGATTGACTTACCGTGGTGTCTTCACCATGGTGAGTCAACTGCTGATGCTCCCCTGTTGACTCCACCTGCGCCTCTTGCGGTGGTGGAGTATAGGAGTTGACGGGAGAGCGCTCGGGGATTGATTGACCCCCGCTGGATCGATTGCTGCGGGGGTCAATCCGGCTGGTAGTGTAGACATACCCTTAGAAGGGCTGCTTTCCTAATGCTGCACTGTCACAGTTTGCAGAATAGTATTGCTGTGGTAATCAATCATAACGTGTGTCATCACTGAGGTATTTTTTATTAGCTGTAATATCCCATATGTAGTTTGCTATACTGAGAACAAGGAATCTTGACTCATGTAAAAAGTTACATTATGCAACAAGTTTCAGCCAGCCATATAGGTGTTACTGGTTCTACAACTCCCTTTTTACAAGTTAAATAGTTCTTTCTCTGGGAAGGCGTAAAATTGTTTATCTGAAGCGGCATATGCAATCCTATATACAGTTTGCAGATACCTATCCAATGTGTAAGGAAATATATATTTAAAAGCAATGTCTCCTAGCCAAGCAGAGGCTATCTCAGTACTAAAACACCCAGGCCAAGCACATATTCACTGACACTGTTTTCTATATTCACTTGCAATGCTGCAATATACATGCACTTTGCCATAAGGTGGATGTAAAAAAAAATTGACTTTTTTGGGCAGCCATGAAATAATCTCATTAAAAAGATGTATTTTAATAAAGGATGAGTGTCTGCTTTCAAAACATTATCTAAATGGATTTCAACAGATGAAACATGGACAGGTCCTCAAAGCAGTATTTGACAGGTCTTAGTAAAATATAACATAACTGCATACCATGCTCTCTAAAGGGTAACATGGACTGCACATTAATTCACTTCTTAACTTTGCTTAACACCAGAAACTTTCTCCTAGCCTCATTAGACTCACCTGAAACTGTGTAATACAACTGTAAATCAGGCAAACTCATGCATGGAAATACTGACCCCTCTTTGTTTACAGAAGACCCATCAATGGGCTTTGGTTCAGATTCTAGAACAGGAACACTTTCTATGTTCTGGGGTGTAGGATTTGGGGGTTCTGCAACTCTATGGGCTGCACAGCATAGTGGTGTGGAGGTTCATTGCACAGGGGGGAGGGGTTGTGGAAATAGATTGCAAGGGAGGAGAGGGTGAGGTTTGTGAACCTACAGCTACACAGGTTATTACTTTTATTTATTTTATTATAGTAATGCTTAGGAGCTTCAATAAAGATCCAAAGCTCCACTGGACTAGACACTATACAGACACACAATAATAGACAGTCCCATTCCCAAAGAGCTTGGAATTTAAATACACAAGGTTTTGAAAGAAGAATTGCCATCTTCATTTTAAGGCCATGGAGCTGAGACACAGAGAAATTAAGTGATTTTCCCAAGGTCACATAGGAATTCTGTGCCAGAGCTAGCAATCGAATCCACATCTCTTGAGTCCCAGTCTAATGGCTTAAGCACAAGACCATCCTTCTTCCATCTGGTTCAATTCCTTCTTCCCACTACAGAGAGGAACTCTGGGCCTACTGTAGCCTTAAGGCCACAGTAGAAGCTGCAGAGTACAATCTAGGGGGAAGAGTCCTTCTATCCATCCGCTCCACCAGCCCAACTACAAATGCTCAATGCACAGCTCATTTATTTGGGCTCTGCGCTGATACTAGGATTTGATCCTTAATATTAAAATCCCTTTATTTCTATGTTTTCCACTGGTAAAACCAACTTTCTGGTTAAAATTAAGATTTACTTTACAATCCCATTGTTATTTTGTGAGGTAATGCATCAAACCATTCCCAAAAGAGAATTACTATCTGTCTTCCTTCCAAAAGAAAAAGAAAAGTGAATGGAACTTCTGGGACTGCTGGGTGTCTCTAAAAAAAGGCTATTGGGTCTAGTCCTATCCCAAGAAATTGCCTGTATAGGGTCCAGAAAGAGGACTGAGCATAACAAGGGCAGAGACCAAGAGGAAGTCAGCACTGTACTTTTTCCCTCTCCCTCAGAGGGAGGAAGGATGGGGAACAAACTGGATTGTAACAATAGCTGAACCAGAGGAACCAAGTTATACGCATCTCCCTACCCAGAAAGTATGTCAACAAGGGAAAGAACTGGATGGTTGCAACAGCAGCAGTCAATGCAATATTTTTAGTACAAATTGACCGAGGCACAAAGTTAGGATCTGAATCTGAATTTCCCCAAAGTTTCAGGATGTTTAGATCTGGGACTTATTTTCATTGGAATGTTGCAGAGAGCCATTTGCTATAATGTCTTTTGAATTACAAATACTGTAACACATATAATAGAAAATGTGAATGTTAAAGGTTTTGGAAAATTCTGTACATTATCAAGTAAGAAGGAAAAAATGCTCTGTTGTAATTTATATGGGCCAAATCCTATGGAAAAATGGGAGAGTATGTGAATAAGGATAAAGGAAAAATGAAGAGGAAATTGATTAAGAATCTCAGGATTTTATCCTAGGGTATAATAAGAGGGTCATGAAAAGTAGCCAGAAAGAAGAGGATACAGAAATGAATAGACGAGAGAGTAATGTAGCAGATTTAAGTGTACTGAATTACAGAAAGTCGCCTAATTACAGTGTCACCATTAAAAAGTCAGCATTTACAATACCATGGTATCACACTGTGGTATCTGAAATAGCACAGTATTGCCCTGTATTTAGAATAAGAAACAGCTTTGCTATTTCAAATATTATGGTGTGGTAAACATTGCCATTTTAATTATGAACATGATAGATACTGGGCCAGATCTTCAGATGATGTAAATTGGCATGGCTCTGTTGGTTTCAGTGGAGTGAGTCAATTTGCACCAGTGGAGACTCTGGCTCATTAATTCTTTAAATGAGTTTACAGAAGTGGGAGTAGAGAAGATGAGTGCAAAAAGTAGAGAAGACCATGCTGCAAGATTCTAAAGAGGGCAGATGTTAGCAGTAGGAATAACTGTTTGGAAAAAAGTTCAGTGGAACAGTTTTATGTCAAAAAATGCAGCTTGATTGAAAATGAAAGATTTTGCAAAACTGTATCAATTTAACCAAAAATTTGTTTCAGAGAAAACAAAGGGGAAAAGTTCCAAAAATGCCAAAATGAACCGTTTACATTTTTCATTTAGAAATATATTTTAATTTCAAAATTTTAAGTTTTTAAATTAGATATGTATTATAGAATAAACTTTTTTTAAAAAGCAAAATCAGTATGTTTTGATTTTTATCTGAACAAAATGTTTCAGTCAATCCAAAATGATTTTTTTCTGGCTTTTCTTTTGCAGAGGATTTCAAAATTTCCAAATTGGAACAAAACCAAATTTTGAAACATAAAAATCCTGTGTGAAATGGAATTTCCATTCTTTTCAGAGCTCTAGAAAAAATCCTTCTAAGCTATGGGCCAGGTAAGAGCTTTAAGACTCTGGGTATGTCTATACTGCAACATAAGCCTATGTCTGACCCCTTTTGTCTCTGCACTGCAATTGCACTAACTCAGATTCAGGGTCCTAGGACCCTCCTGCAGGGCTGGAGGGTCCAAGCTCAAGTTAAGCTGGAACCCAGGGGCTGAGCCCTATTGCTTTGCAGTGTAGATACAGCCCAGCTTGACTGGGGTCCTAGGAGTCACCTGGAAGTATCCCACAATTCCATGGGACAACTTCCTTAGTCCTTTCTATCCCAACAATCTGCAATCCGCTCTATGGCAAATGGAAGCTACACCCCTGCTTTGAAAACAGCAGCAGCTCAGTTCAGCGTTAACCCGTTCTCTTCTGCCAGCATACTATCAGAGAAACTCCTGGGTTTGCAATAAAGCCTTTTGCAAAGTGAGCTGCTTCAAACGTCCTATAATGTGTGTAGGGTGGGCAGCAAAGTTTTCCCACAGTGCACCACAGTCCTAGGACTAGAGCAGCCACATTTTGGGGTGGGGGGGCACTAGGAACTCTGGGATATGATTACTTTGACACAGATCTACGCACTGCAGTGTGGACACCAAAGCCCTAGGTTTGAGCATGGGTTAGAAAAGTTGTAACATACAGTTAAAATTCAGTGCAGATGCTCAAGCCCAGGGTTCCCTAACATGGGTCAGCTGACTCATGTCCCACTAACCCTGGGCTTACATTGCAGACGTACTCTCAGTGACTGGTTTAAGTTAGCAGGAACTTTGTAAACATGTAGAGGAAGAGAAAGTTCTGAGAAGAAATAACTGGACCATGACAACTAAAAGCTCCAGTTAAATTGGATTTATCTGTTGGTTATGAGAGAAACAGAAGGAAAGGAGTGCTGATGTGTCAATATTAGTCTGACTAGCTAGGTATGTTAGTCTCAGAAGGTTTGTTTGATGGATAACGTGTTTGCATTGTGCATTATGGGCTTGATTCTGTAAATGTGCAGATGATGAAGGTTGTGAAACAGCAATACTAATCCACCAGCAGAGCTAGGGGCATGATGCTTTGTTACTCACAATCCAGTAAAGTGGAGTAAACTGAAAAGATTGGGTGATACAGGTTGTTAGGCTGGTGAGAACACTGTGTCCAGTTCATATTACAGCACTGTGTGAGACATTGTTTTCTTGGACACATTTCTGTGTTAATAACCTGCTAATCATGCTTGAGTGAGCCTCTAACTACTGGAGCCCGAAGGGTGAAATCCTGACTCCACTGAAGTCAGTGGGAGTTCACCTTAGGGTTTGAGGGACTGGGAAATCTACATTGGTGATATAATGGTATAACCTGGGAATAGGAGAACTCAGGTTAAATTTTAAATGTCTGGTGCCAATTTACATACATGGGGGGAGGGGGGGAAGAGTGTATTTCTGAAAAATGCTACTGATAGACTTTGACTGTTGACCTGATTCTTGTTGCACCAGGGTTACACAGCTACACTTCCACCAGTTCAGGATACACTGGCATAAAACTGGTATAGTAAAGTAGAGACTCAGATCCTATATCTCTAAAAGTGCAAACTGTCTGCCTTAAAACAAATATCTGCTGCACATACACAGTACTCAGTATTTTAATTTCAGATTAATTACCAGAAAAAATCCAGTCACGTATGAACTCCTCAGTTAGTACTAACAGCATACCAACTTTCCAATTTAAAAGTTCAGCCATTTTTGGTGTTTTCTGAGTAATAAATGCAAAACGGCACTAAAAACACCACAATAACTTTAACAGCACACTCCAAGGTATTTTGCTCATATCACTGGCACAGTGCTAAACAGCCTGAGTCAACAGATAAGATAATTTGATTTGAGGGATGGTCATGTGGAGTCCTGTTGTGGAGTCCTATGGATCTGAGAGGTGGTCATGGGATGCAGAATTACCATGTGAACACACCAGTTTTGTGTGTTGCGGATGAGAGCTTTCACATTACTTGAACATTTGTGGCTTCCTAACTGCACCATTGGCTAGTATTCGAAACCTAGCTCCCTTTCCCTCTGTCTCTCATGGAAAACAAGAAAAAATTCTTTTTCCACACAGTACCTGTGGAATTCATTGCCAGAAACTGTCTTTGAGGCCAGATTGGACATTTATATGGATAATGAAAATACAGTTATATTAGATGGGATTTTAAAAAATAAAATTGGAAGGGATATGAACCTTCATGCCTAAATGATGGGGATTAGACAAAAACTTGCCTATGGGCAGATGATTCAATAATTTCCCACTTTGGGGCTTCTTGCACCTTTAACTGAAGCATCTAGTGCTGCTCACAGTTGAAGACATGATACTGGACTAAATGGACCACTGGTGTGATCCTGTAAGGTGATTCCTGTCCTCCAGTAAGATTTATTTAAATTTAAATCACAACTGGCTTAAAAAAAAAAACTATAGACTTCACTTATTGTGAACTAGCATAAGTTTCCATTTCTTTTTCACTGAAACACTTGCACTTGTGCATAAGCAAAAACAAGAGCACTCTAAATACTTCCCTACCTGTAAATAATTTACAACAAAAATATTTAATATATGCAGTCAAATGCACGTGTAGACTCATTGGCTATGTACACTTCTTGAGAACTGCTATGAAAAGAGTCCATTATTTTCAGTAGTAAAGAAAGTTAAAGAGAATATTCCATTTACAATGCCACTGAATGTAACTTGTGAATTTAAGTTTCACTAACTTATATCCTTTTTCACCACGTGAAGCACCTTGTTATTAATTTCTCAAGGTTCTTTCCAAATTAATGAAAGAGGGAAACAGGTACAGTTCAAAGAAAATGTAAAAGACTCAACCTTTTGGGTGCTGTGTGTGTACACTAATGGCTTGAGCCAAAGCCCTCTGAAGTTACTGGGAAGACAGTCATCAGGCTCCTAATATGTTGAATATAGTAATATTTCCAGACACATGTTTGTACACTGCCATATTCACAGTGAGGGTGGTGGTTTCTTTCTGACATTCATTCTCCCATCTAAGTTCTACCACTAGATGCAATCACTGCATCATGCAGTGCTCTCCCACCCCCATTATGCCTCAGTATTACATGCTATTTCTCTCTTAGCAAAGACTAAGGGAAAATATGAGATATGAAGTTCCTATGCTTCCCTGAAAATCTCATTTAATGTAGTTTTAATAGACGATAGACTGCATACTTGTGCCAAAGTGTTTCATTGTTTTTTGAATGACTTGTCTTGTATGGTAACTGGGAGGCACTATCAGTGTGGTATGAAATGTAAATGTGCTTCACTTAGCTTTTACTACTTTTATGACTATTAAAAATAAGTATGGAATGATTTTTCTGGCACTTACTGAAAGGTCTTTATATATTGTACAATTTCTATAGTTGCTGGATAGTTATTTTCAAATTGTGCATATTTTTATTGGAATTTGAGGAATTTTAGTGAGAAATTACTGTTTCCCATGTATTGTCGGTATGGTAGAATAGCAGGAAAAAAAATATTTGGGCACATTTGTTTTGTGAATTTCTCTTGGTGCTCCAGTTACAATGGTACCTTTGCTTGTGTGACCTTTTCTGAAGTAAAGAGTTTACAGTCAGACCCTAAATTAGAATTATAGAAGATTAGGGTTGGAAGAGACCTCAGGAGGTCATTTAGTCCAACCCCCTGCTCAAAGCTGGACCAACACCAACTAAATCATCCCAGCAAGAGCTTTGTCAAGCTGGGCCTTAAAAACCTCTAAGGATGGAGATTCCACCACCTCCCTACGTAACCCATTCCAGTGCTTCACCACCCTTCTAGTGAAATAGTGTTTCCTAATATCCAACCTAGACCTCTCCCACTGTAACTTGACACCACTGCTTCTTGTTCTGTCATCTGCCACCATTGAGAACAGCTCACCCTAGCTCCATCCTCTTTGGAACCCCCCTTCAGGTAGTTGAAGGCTGCTATCAAATCCCCCCTCACTCTTCTCTTCTGCAGACTAAATAAGCCCAGTTCCCTCAGCTTCGCCTCGTAAATCATGTGCCCCAGCCCTCTAATCATTTTTGTTGTTCTCCACGGGACTCTCTCCAATTTGTCCACATCCTTTCTGTAGTGGGGGGCCCAAAACTGGACACAATACTCCAGATCTGCTGGCAATGCTTCTACTAATGCAGACCAATATGCCATTAGCCTTCTAGGCAACAAGGGCACACTGTTGACTTATATCCAGCTTCTCATCCACTGTAATCCCCAGGTCCTTTTCTGCAGAACTGCCGTTTGGCTAGTAGGTCCCCAGCCTGTAGCAGTGCATGGGATTCTTCCATCCTAAAGTGCAGGACTCTGCACTTGTCCTTGTTGAACCTCATCAGATTTCTTTTTGCCCAATCCTCCAATTTGTCTAGGTCACTCTGGACCCTATCCCTACACCTCCAGTGTATCTACCATTCCATCAGTATTCAATTGCTTTTTCAGTTGGAATTTTACAGTTCCTTTTAGATTACACCCACCTCAGCTCATTAAACCAGAACAATAGCCAACTCAACGGTGAGATTCTTGGGCACATGTATATGTATACTTTTTCTGAAATGACTGCTGCCAAGACTGAAATGACTGGCGCAAACCTCCACTGAAGTGAATGGGAGTTTTGCCATTGGCTTCAGTAAGGACAGGATTTCACCATACATTTTTAGCCTAGCCTTAGCAAGGAATGTGTATGTGTGTGTTTGCACGTGTGCAGTCATGCCAGTAGTGTATACAAACCAAAAAAATGGAAGGGTTTTTTTTTGTGATCAACGGCTCCATGTCTAGTTGGCAGCCGGTTTCAAGTGGAGTGCCCCAAGGGTCAGTTCTGGGGCTGGTTTTGTTCAATATCTTCATTAATGATCTGGAGGATGGCGTGGACTGCACTCTCAGCAAGTTTGCAGATGACACTAAACTTGGAGGAGTGGTAGATACCCTGGAGGGTAGGGATAGGATACAGAGGGACCTAGACAAATTAGAGGACTGGGCCAAAAGAAACCTGATGAGGTTCAACAAGGACAAGTGCAGAGTTCTGCACTTAGGACGGAAGAATCCCATTCACTGTTACAGACTAGGGACCGAATGGCTAGGAAGCAGTTCTGCAGAAAAGGACCTAGGGGTTACAGTGGACGAGAAGCTGGATATGAGTCAACAGTGTGCCCTTGTTGCCAAGAAGGCTAACGGCATTTTGGGCTGTATAAGTAGGGGCATTGCCAGCAGATCGAGGGACGTGATCATTCCCCTCTATTCAACATTGGTGAGTCCTCATTTGGAGTACTGTGTCCAGTTTTGGGCCCCACACTACAAGAAGGATGTGGAAAAATTGGAAAAAGTCCAGAGGAGGGCAAAAAAAAATGATTAGGGGACTGGAGCACATGACTTATGAGGAGAGGCTGAAGGAACTGGGATTTAGTCTGCAGAAGAGAAGAATGAGGGGGGATATTTCAACTACCTGAAAAGGTGTTCCAAAGACGATGGATCTAGACTGTTCTCAGTGGTAACAGATGACAGAACAAGGAGTAATGGTCTCAAGTTGCAGTGGAGGAGGTTTAGGTTGGATATTAGGAAAAACTTTTTCACTAGGAAGGTGGTGAAGCACTGGAATGGGTTACCTAGAAAGGTGGTGGAATCTCCTTCCTTAGAGGTTTTTAAGGTCAGGCTTGACAAAGCCCTGGCTGGGATGATTTAGTTGGGAATTGGTCCTGCTTTGAGCAGGGGGTTGGACTAGATGACCTCCTGAGGTCCCTTCCAACCCTGAGATTCTATGATTCTATGAGTCAGCACTAATATCATTACATTGCTCAAAGTGATTTTCAGTATGCTTGGATGATCTTTAAAAAGGAAAGAAAAAGAAAATAACCTTGCTCAAAGTGGTAACATCAGAAGACTTCTCAGAGACAGCTATCTTCAGGGCAGTGAGAACAACGCACTTGTTGCATTAATGCCCATTGTTGGGAAAATAACATTACTTGATCAGGTCCAATCAAACCTGCTGGTAACTGCCATTTGACCTGCTGATATGAAGCTCCCAGCAGTAATCATGCACTGCCTCATTCTGCCAAAATCTCCACAGTACCATTGCCAACAGTGGAGTTTGTGCCACCTTGCTGGTACATCTTGCAACAGTGGCAGGTATAAAACTGGTAGAGAAACTGAACAAAGACTGTCTAAATCAGGGGTGAGTGAACTTTTTGACCTGAGGACCACATCGGGTTTCTGCAATTGTATGGAGGGCTGGTTAGGGGAGGCTGATTATCCCATGTTTCCAGTCACTGAGAGAAGAGCTTCAGGGTCCTTCCAGTGACAAAGGAGGATGCTTTTAGTAAGTTCTACAGCTGTTAACATGGGAATGGGGTGGTTTTAAAGAAAATGTGGAATGAATGTCTAATCTACCTTCACTTATATGCTTAACTCACTTAATATGGAGGAATCAAAGACTGTAGAGATTACATATTTTGTTAACTACGGTGTGAATATGAATACTTTGACTGTGTATTTAAGGAAGGTATCTGTTACCTCCTTTTATCAACTCTTGAGAATAGGCCACTTCCACCTTAATTGAATTGACTCGATAGCACTGCCCCCCAACTTGCTAAGGCAACTCCCATCTTTTCATGTGCTGTGTATTTATACCTACCTACTGTATTTTCCACTCCATGCATCTGATGAAGTGGGTTTTAGGCCACAAAAGCTTATGCCCAAATAAATTTGTTAGATTCTAAGGTGCCACAAGGACTCCTCATTGTATCTGATTAAAAATTCTCCCATTAAAATATTACTTCCCAAATACACTGTCTTCCAACACATTTATAGTGGAAGTCTCTTCCCAGTTTTCCCTTTACTTACTTGGAGATGGGGAGCACTCACCTATATTTGAAAATAAAACATAAACAAACAAGGATTAAAAACAGATTGTTTGTTTGCATAGAGAGTGAAAACCAAGAGATACAATTTGCCTTTGCTAATGCTATGATTAGCCAAACCCCAGACTAAAGTGTAATAATCTCAGGAAACTGTCCTGAGGATGCCAGCAGAGACTGGCCACTCCTGATTTTGTCGGTGTGCCCCCCCCGCTCCCCTCCAAGTAGTCAAAGTTACCAGGAAGTGCGAGGGAATAACAGCAGTTCCTGTGCTGAATTCTGGTCAGAGTTCCCAACTCTTCACTGTTCAGCCAACCAAAGAAATTATTTCCAGGCTTGAGAGGTGCCAGTGACAAACTCGATTGTTTTCCTCCTTTGAGAGAGGGCTATGATTTTTATTGGACACCAGGGTTTGGGTGGGGAGGTGTTAGGCCTTACTGTGGAGTAAATTCACAGAAGGAAGTAGTCACAGACTTTGGTTAGAAGGTTCAGAGGACAAGTTAACCTCATGGTTAATATTGGGTTATTTGCAGTCTGTGAACATAACTGCCAAGATGAACCAATTAAACAAAGCTGTGCTAAGTTGCTACCTCTCCAAGAAATTTGTTCATAGTAAATACTCATAAGATTGGAAAGCTAATATAGCAGTTTAGTACGTTTCCTAGGGCTTAAAAATGGGGCAGGTGCTCTCATTTATAAAAGTATTCCACATTCCAAAGGTGAAAACTTTTAAGATTTTAGATAATGCTAATTTGAAACTACTAGAGTGGCTGCTGTATAAAATCAGTGCAATCATAGCGTTGTTGCTGGTTATCACCACTGGCAACACTTATCAGATATTCAAAATTAAATTGAAACTTACATCGATTTGTAAATAAACAAATCAAGCAGGCCACATAGACAGCAGCATCTTGATTGATACATCTGCAGGTCTAGTTGCAGAAACTTTGCTGTTGAATTTTGCAAGACTCATCCAGACCCAACAAACTCCCAACCAAACTTGTCTAGGAGGTATAACCTCAATGAGATGATCTTTTGTTATAGTTATACAAAGATAAGGTATATCCTGGTAAGGTTGTGCTTTCATCTATCGTAGGTATGGAGTGATGATCACCCAGCTTCCTATGTTATAAAGAAAAAGCAGTTAGTTAATGCTTGCCCTTGTAATAGAGTAATCGGACTGTTTTGCTCTGACAGCTGCACAGTTTCCTAGTCAGCAGGAAGTTAATCTCTTGATAAGAGAAGATGGTACCTAGGATGTAAAATGTAGATCCTGGTTCAGGCCCAGAATTTGAATACCCCCAAATTTGTGGGGCAGGGGAAGTTCATATTTGGTTTCTAGTGTAGTTCATTATAGTGTTAGATGACAAAAAAAGAAAAGAGGCATCCCTACTGTATATCCAGACCCCAGGAGTACACTCAGAGGATATAGTTCAGCAAGATCTCAACCCAGCCTCCACTTACACTTGTATGTTGCATGTGCACCAGAGCAGGCTTCAGGCACCAGCATTCCAAGCAGGTGCTTGGGGCGGCAATCTGCAAGGGGCAGCAGTCCGTGTGTTTTTGCCCGCAAGCAGCGCACCGAATTGCCGCCGCGGACGGTGGGGGCAGTCCATGTGCCATTAGGGCAGCACGTGCGTTTCCGCGGTGGTGGCAGTTCGGCAGCAGCTTCTATGTTCAGCTGTCCTTGAAGACAGAAGCTGCCGCCGAATTGCCGCCACCGCAAAAACATGCGTGCCGCCCTAACGGCACATGGACTGCCCCCACCGTCCACAGCGGCAATTCGGCGCGCTGCTTGGGGCAGCAAAAACAGTAGAGCCGGCCCTGATGTGCACATATCTACACACTAGCAGCAACACCAATGTGTGCTGGTGATACAATCTGTATTTGTAAAATCCATTGGGAGAAAAAATGGCTTTGCACATAAAGTCTATCAGTGTGTTAGAATCAATGAACAGATGTTAATACAAAAATATGTGTGCAAGTGCATGAGGTGGAAGCAGGGGTCTGCTAATCACAACATTCAGGTAAGTGTTAGCAGAATACTTCAATCCCCTCTTCTCTGAGAAAACAATCACATTATTTTCTTGATAAACTAGAGCTGTAAAATATTAGCTGAAGTTCTGGCCTTGTGCCTGGCTGTATATTTGTTTTTATTGAATCAGCCTGTCTACATTGTATGTTTTATAAGAAACATACTGTACAGGGATAATTTGCAACAACTTCTTTAGCTGTTTGGACAGCTGAAAACTTGGCTGTCCCTGTTATGGCCTTCTCTCCAGACATACACAGCACCTTTGACAGTGGCAGATTAGCCGCTGGGCCAATGGGGCCCAGGCCCAGGTCCCTGGACAATTGGAGGGCCCCTGGAAAAATGGGAACCCCCATGCCCCAACCTGTTCTACCTGGCACTCGTGCTGAGGCGCTGGGGCGGGGCACGGGGGCTTGCGCTACTCCACCCATCCGGCGCTCTTGCTGGGGAGTGGGGGAAGCCCCCACGCCTCAACCCCACTCCCTGACAGGAGCGCCGGGCAGACGGGGAAAGCCCCTGTGTCCCAACCCCATTTCCCCAGCAGGAGTGCGGGGGAGGGGGAGGGGAGGACTGCAAGCAAAAGGGGTGAGGTGGGGCCCCACTTGCTCTGGCCCAGGGCCCCACAAACCCCTAATCTGCCTCTGACCTTCAATAGGATAGAATGGGGATATATATTCTAAAGCTTGCAAGGCATTAATAGCTTCTTAATGTGGACACACCTTTTCTATACTAACCTTATGGCATCCTCGTCCCTGAGAGCATAAAGTTATGTTGTTTGCTTGGGTTACTTTACACTCTCAGGGTTTCAGGCAAGGGTGCTCTTCATTTCCTCTCCCCTTCCTACAGGGGCGGCTCCAGGCAGCAGCGCAGCAAGCGCGTGCCTGGGGCGGCAAGCTGTGAGGGCGGCAGTGAGGCAGCCTTCGGCAGCATGCCTGCGGGAGGTCTTCCAGTCCCACGGCTTCAGCGGAAATTCGGCTGCCTGACTGCCGTGCTTGGGGCGGCAAAGAACATAGAGCTGCCCCTGCCTTCCTATTAATTCAGATAGAAAAATTCTATAGTGTAAGAAATACAGGGTCATATGCAGTTCTCAGCAGCTAAACTGTGACTAAGGTATGCAACTGGGTCCCAGCTAGACCCAAGAGAAGGTGTAACTTGAGAGACAGGCTTCAGGGGTGAGGGTATAACTTAGTCTAGGTGTAGAGGATCTTTTGTAACTCATGGTGTGGGGGGAGGTACTATATTTGCATAGGACTCTCATGCAGCATAAACACCTCCAAGATGATCCTCTGTGTACTTTTGATAGCAAGGAAAGGTAGGGAAACAAGGACAGAGTGCATGTAAGGGCATATTGCAGGGGCCAGATCAGTAAAGAAATGACTTTGGACTTCTCTTGTAAGCTCTCTCCAGAGGCAGCATCACACAGCAAGAAAACCTGTGGTTGGATTAGGTGTCTTGGAAGGGTCAGGCTGTGCTCCCTTCCTTGTCTTTGAAAAGGTATACAGAAAGTATCTTGTGTCCTTGCCAATACAGAGCAATTGTTTTATTTTTCTTTGGACACTGTGTACAGTGCAGCCTCAGAACACAGGATGGTAACTCAGAAAATGAAATCAGCTGCCTAGTAATGGAAAAAACTAGAGGGCTGAGTTTATATGTAGGCCAGTTCTGTTTGGTCAGTTGACAACACAGTTGCAGTTGCTGGTCAAAGGCCTACCAGATCCTTTGAGTGGTGTTTGCCAATGAAGAAACAAGTAAAAAAAAAAAAAAGAAGAATTCATCAACTTGGAGATGAGAGAAGCTGGTCCATGTTTCTGCAGTACTAAGACTGAATCCAGGGACAGAGACTTCCAGTCCAGTCCCCTCTGCTATAACTATGCCTGAGAATAGAATCTAGGATTCCTGACATCCACACCACCTTGCTGTAACCACTAAATAATATCTTCCCCATTCCCTTCCCCCGCCCCCTTTACCTGGAGACAGGAACAGCATGTATGTGTGTGAGGGATCTCTGCATGTGTTTGGGGACCTGGAAAGCAATGGACAATGAAGAAGCAGGAACAATGTAAGCAGGAGCGCCACCAGCTTTTTTGGTGCCCTAGGTGGCGGAAGGTCCCGCCCCCGACAGAGGCAGCGTACAGTCTCACCCCCGAAATACTGCTGCCGACTGGGGCGGCCGCCGCCCCCCAAATGTTAGCGCCCTAGGCGACCGCCTAGGTCGCCTAATGGGTTGCACCGGCCCTGAATGTAAGGCCTTTAGTGCTCCCTGGCCTGTTTCCTGCTGAACCATCACCACCCTAATACTTTGCCCTCCTCTCCTTCTCCTCCCCTTCAAACAAGCAGGGATGCAACTACCTACTTCGCTGCTGAAGAAAGGAACAAAGCACTCTGCAAACCACCTTACTTCCTGTGACACATGCAGTTAGGTATTCTGAAAGGTAGGGGAGGGGGGCTTCAGCCTTTGTTGTTCTACACTCACGTATCACAGGAAAAGGGTTGCTGAAAGGCTTTTATTACTATTTTTGTCTTAAAGAGTATTAGATTCCTCAATATAAAAGGGTAACATGGACTAATCTCTTGTACATTCTCATCTGTGAAGTACTGTCATCTTCTAGTGGGTACAGCAAGGGACTAAGATTGAAAACTGCTGAATCTGATTCTTGGATCTGCATTGATTCACTCTGTGCCTTGGCCACATTGCCCGGGACCTGATTTTCAAAGATAGTGAACACTCACAATGTCAGCTTCAGTCGATATGAGCTATGAGTACTCATCGCCTTTGAAAAATCACTTTACACATGAAGTTTACCATTACATTAGTGTGCCTCAGTTTTGCCACTAGATTGTTTATTTTTCCAAAGAGTGCAAGTAAAGCCAATATGTACATTAATGGGTCTATTTAGAGTTGGTGAATGAGGAGTTAAACATACAACTTCAATTAACGGGAACTGCGAGATCTGGGCAAATATGGAGCCTCCCCCACACTTGAAATGAGTTCCTGCAAGACCGGTATTGCTTCTCACAATGTAGCAGGGCAACAAGCGCTAAGGGTTCTTGTTAGTTGTGTGCTGGGAAAATTATTTTCACAGACCATGAAAGTCTCATTGATGCTTGTTTGGTGATATGACCACCATGAATTTAAAATGAAAGGAGAACCACAAGTGGATGCAAAAAGTGCTAGTAATTAAAAGAAAATGCAGTTTAACTAATTTGTGCTTGCATGTGGTAATATATGTCTGATACTTGGTAGAGAGAGGAAGTTGTTTCCCTGTGGATCCTTGTAAATGGGCTCCAGCATAGTAAAACTTATTTTAGTTATCGGTACTTCGCCCATAAAATATTTATAATAATATAGACAGGCTTTTGTTTGGGAAGAGGCACTTGCACAAGTAACTTCTAGTTTTGCATATATAATCTTGCAATAACATTGTGAAATTGCACAGGTGTTTACCAAAGGAAATTGGAACAAATCCAAACCTTGGGCAATGCTCAGAAAATAGCTTGTTTTCAATTGGCATGAGGAGTTTCCACTCTTGCTCATTCCTTACACCTCTTCCACTCCTCTTGGGTTTGAAAAATCCAAAGAGATGATGACAGATCATTCCTTCTAGTTTTAACTACCCACATTTCTTTCCATTCCTTAGCCCTGGTCTACACAAAGTGTATGTGGGGGGGGCGATCTAAGTTACGCAACTTCAGCTATGGTCGACGTACTTAGATTGACTTGCTGTGGTGTCTTCACTGCGGTGAGTTTGCCGCTCCCTGTCGACTCTGCCTGTGCGCCTCACAGCGCTGGAGTACAGGAGTCAATGGGAGAGGGCTCGGGGGTTGATTTATCGCATGGATCGATCGCTGCCCGCCAATCCGGCGGGTAGTGTAGCCATACCCTTAGTACATGCAGCCTAATCAGGGCTCACCACTCAACCTATCTCTGACATCTCATTTCATCCTTTCTTCTTCTGTCAGTGACAATGCTAGCTTACATTTGGGTTTCCAAAATAAAACAATTACACTCATATCGTATATCCATAAAATCCTATTTTTAGGCTAAACCAGTTTTCCCTACATACATGCCCGAGGTTGGGAGATCTGAAAAGGCCATGTTAGAAACTTCCTACCTTTGCAAACCATTAGAGCCAGAGACAACTACAGTGCACACACTCCATCTATGCACAAACTTGGTTCTTTCTGCAGTTTTGTCACAGGGTACAGTAAATTTTGACTGGTTAATAGTGACTACTGTAATACAACAGCTAATGTTGCTCACATACTTTTAAGTGAATATATGTTGCAGACTGTAGTGGACTTTAAAAGGATTAATTATTTGATTGCATTGTTGGTCCTTTACTTCATATGAATGAAAGTACACACTGTGTACTTGGTTTCGGGTTATTTATTAAATAGTAGTTTTGATTGTCATTAAAGTTACTGTAATGTTTTGGTGTTGATTCAGCAAAGCAACTAAAAATGTGCTTTACATTAAGCATCCATTAGGCCATCACTAGTAAGTAAAGCACTGAAGTGCTTTGCTGAATTGGGGCCTTAGAACAGAGCCTCTCCAACAGGCATGTTTAGAGTGAGAAGTTTCTCGGGTGAATATCTATTGATTCTGAATGGCTCTTACTGCATACAGACCTCTTTAAAAGTTTCATTGACCTATAGGAAGCATGCAAAATCTGAATACTCTTAACTTCCTTGCCAGCATATAGCAATACATATCTTATTTCTCTGTCAGAGAGGATTTAAATCACTTTTGGAAAAGCACCTTTAAGGCTGTGGGTGGTGTTTAAAGCATGCTAGTGCAGTCCAATCCTTCCAGCTGTGCTCCTTCTAATCAACACACACTGTTTATCCCTATCTTGTTCATTGTATTTGCAATCTCATGCCACTGGAGCTGTATAGACTATATACACGGCACCTGAGCAAACAGTAATTTGCAGCCCACAACCAGGATTGAGAGCTTTGAGATTTAGGGAAGTTGCCTTTTTTGCAGAGAAGGTGAAAAAGAAGCGTTGTGTCCCCAGTGTTTTCGTCCCACTCCAAATGACCTGGTACAACCTCTGTCTTTGTTTCATGCTTGTAAATGTGTGACTACCTTTTCAGGTGCCTCTTGGGAGCTATGATTTCTATATAGTTTTGGGGATTTTTTTCATTATTTCCCTTTTGAATATAGCACTCATAAAAAGTGCTGTATTGACAATTTTACAGCATGAATTCTTCTAACTATACCAGCAGCAGTGTGTGAATTTCCTTCTATTGCTTCCACAAGATCTACTTCTCTTTTTGATCAATATTATTTTAGAAAGTCTCTAAAGAGCAGAGGGAATTACCTTTGGTTCTTGATTTGGATTTTGCAATTAGCTTGGATTGCCACAAGAAGATCTGTGTTGGAAGAAGGAAACACATTTCTTTAACTGACATTAAAAACCAGCTGTAAAACCTTTTTGTGCCATCTTGATAAAGTTTGCAGCAAATATTTAGGTTACATAAGGATACTGATGTCACATTATTAATGGATCTGTAGCTCTCAACCACTTTGTCACTTGTATTTCTCAGAAATATGCTTGCAACTACGCTTGGGATACTCTGTGAAGCTCAAGATAAAAGTCACTCTAAGTGTGGTGATATTACATAGCAGTAAATATCAAGATGAAGAGCACTTCCCGGTGATCAGGATCTGGCTTATCCAGTCATTAATCCTGGAAAAAATACCCTGCCTTACACCAGCATAGTAAGGACTGTTAAAAGATGCATTTTAACAGATGCATTCCTAGTTTTGCCACAACATGCACCTTGCATGTGACGTCGCTGTACATCTGCACCGCACTCAGAGGTGCGACTAAGACACATGTAGACGTACCTTCTGAGCTAGCTTTGATCTAGCTCGTTTGAATAACAATAGCAGTGACGCTGTGGCAGCACAGGCTGTACATCCCCAACCGGGCACCCTGGTTATGTACTCCAGCTAGTGCGCGTTGTTACTGAACGAGCTAGATCAAAGCCAGCTCGGGAAGTACATCTACAGATGCTGCAGTCAGACCTCTGAGTGCTGTGTAGAGACACTCTCAAAAGCCTCTCTCATTTCAGAGAGCTGCTGCCTCATACATTAGCTGCAGCCTTCTTTTTCTTCTTAGGCACTGCTTCAATAGAAATAACTAGAAGTCCTAGACACAGACTAGGACCGCATTGTGCTAGTGCTGTGCAAACACACAACAAAAAGGAAGTCCCTACCCCCAAAGAGCTTCCAATGTAAGTACTTTGTATCACTCGATCATGACATCCATCATTACATCATTACATCACTTATAAATAATACAGATTAGAATGCAAAACCCTTATTCACACTGGTAAGCACTTACCCACGTCATCCCACGTGACCTCCTGATCCTGGTCTCCCTGATGCAGTGTTTGTGTGTAGATCATAAGTGCTGGAACTAGAGGTTCTGGGAGTGCTGCCATACCACCTGGCTTGAAGTGGTTACCATTATATCTAGGGTTTACAGTTTGGTAAAATGGCTCTCAGCACCCTCACTATACAAATTGTTCCAGTGCCCCTGGTAGCAATAAGCTATACCAAGGTATGTATCAATAGGCTATTGCAAATGCCTTGTGACGGGTTAGATGAGACAGGTTGACAATATCCTGTAATATCCTGAACAAACTTTGTCTTGTATCAGAGGGGTAGCCGTGTTAGTCTGGATCTGTAAAAGCAGCAAAGAATCCTGTGGCACCTTACAGACTAACAGACGTTTTGGAGCATGAGCTTTCGTGGGTGAATACCCATCGACGAAGTGGGTATTCACCCACGAAAGCTCATGCTCCAAAACGTCTGTTAGTCTATAAGGTGCCACAGGATTCTTTGCTGCTTTTACAAACTTTGTCTTAATTCCATAAAGATTTGCATTTGTTATACAATGAGCTCCAAAGGTGTTAACCCTCATTCAATAAGGTTTAATTGAATTCAGTAAAGTTTGTCCTATTGTGAGATTATATGGAATGTCTTTAGTAGAAAAACAAGATTAATGCAATTTCTGGAAGTTCAAAGATCTTTTAGGAACAATACATGTGAAGTGGATTTCCTCGGGAAATACCTTGAAGTGAGGGGAATGCAAATTCTTCCCCTCTGAAGCCAAACTTTTGAAGATATGCCCAGGGAAGAGAGACCCTTTGTATACTAACTAACTGCTTCTGGAAACTCCAGTTCAAAGACCCCTGAACTGTATAAAAAGGAAACTGAACATATTATGAGTGTGCTTCTTCCGAGCCGAAGCGCTGATGAACTTGTCACAGAAGGATGCCCCTAAGGTGGAGTATTAAAAGACGGCACTTGCCAGAGCCATGTGAGCATTGAGCTGAACTCTGGTACGCTTATTAGCAGGAGTGCAGGTTTTTATTTTCAGTATGTTTCCTCTGTAATGTTGCCACCTTCAAAATAAAGCAGGCTTGTTTAGAAAGAGCTGGACGGTAACTTGTATCTGTAGCGGTTACATTGCTAGCCGTCTCTGAAGAGAAAGCAAGCAGGAGTCATAGGGCAACACATCTGTGCTGGGAATGATACTAAAGGCAAGAGACCAGTCCAGCCTGGGAATATCCCAGTCAGAAGGGAGAGTGATGTGGGTCTGCCCCAAAGAGAGGCAACAGCTAGGGAACTGAAAGCCAAGAGTGACTGAACCACTGAGGGGAAATGCAGATGCAGTTGCCCTGAACTGTGACACACCTTAGTCTTTGGCTTTGTGCTTGGGGAGTTGGGGTTGCTCAAGAAGTGCATCAGTAGCATACTAGCACACCCCCTAGTGTGGCTTTCTGCTATTAGCGTGTGGCACCTTTGGCTTTAAATAAACTAATTTTGGGATAGGGTCAGGGGTGTCACACACCTCCTGGCACACCCTTAAGTATAAACAGATTGCTACATGTTGCCTTTACCCAGTAGTGTCTCTTCTGTAAGTCAGTTAAAGTGTATATCTTTTGATTCCACACTTTAGGAGTTTCCTAAATGAAGAAATAAATATTGTACATGATTCTGTCTGAAGCTATTTCCTGCCAAGTCTGTGCTAGATTTATCCAGCTAATCACCTCTTACAGTTTAGACCTGGAGGAAATCCATGGACTTTCCAGCTATGAACTCACAATCTTGAAACAATTAAAACAATCTCCTAAACATTTTTCAGAGCTAAATCATTCTTCAAGGAACAGAAACTGATATGATCATCCCCAGCCTAATGAGTGTTATTGTCTTTGATAAAGTGGAGCGGGTGCCTGAAGTCGGTGGGGCACATCCTCAGCTGGTGTAAATCAGTGTAACTCTGTTGGAGCTATGTCCACCAGCAGAGGATCGGTCTCAGGTTGCCTGGGTACAGCGCAATGCCATTATACCTTGTGGGTATATAGGGACATTGAAAGATGCTCTTGGTTTCCCTTTGAAGAGCTGAACCTAGCACAGACATGGGGCACTATCTGGTATGCAGGGGGCTAATGAATCATGGAGATGAACACAGGATTAATGCTTAGACAGTAGCAGGGCCATGGTCAAGCCCCTGTCTCTTCCAGGGCTTGATCACACTAGTGCTTACTTTGGTATAACTTAACTCACTCAGGGGTGTGTGAGAGACGTAAGTTACACTTAAGTGCCAGTGTGGACAGCACTATTTCGATGGGAGACGCTCTCCTGATGACATAGCTATCACTGCTTGGGGAGATGGAGTAATTATGCCGATGGGAGAGCTCGCTCGCATCAGCATAGAGCGTCTGCACTAGCTGTGCTACAGTGGCACAGCTACATTGGTACAGCTGCAAGCACAGTGGAAGTTTGGAATTAAATTATAGCTACTTTCAGTGTGGGTACACTTCGTGGGAGAAAGGGCTCCTTATGCCCTTTCTAGTTCACCTAAGCTGGGGAGGTATAACTGAGTCCTACCTGGACAAGTCATGATAATGCCAACGTTAAGTGGGAAAGTATTACTAATCAGTCTTCTACTCTTCTATAAAAGAAGCCCCCAGACCATAAAGTTACTTGTATTAAAAGAAAGGTTAAGATCAGGCCGAATAAGAAGAGAGTGTGTGGTGTTAGTGGCAATGAAGGTGACAGCAGCAGCTGTGGTGGTTTGCCTGCAGACATCCACAGCATATAATACATACACACATTCTCACATTCTTAAGAGGCTCAGAACTGGAACCGCAAATTGTGTTCTCAAGGTGAGATGCAATAGGAGAGCTTTGGATGGAAGCTTTGCATGGTGTCAGGCCTATTGGCCAGAATGTGCATATGATGATAAATAAACTACCAAAATAGTAGACATGTATTGGATGCTTTTATTATTATTTGCATTTTAATAGACCCTAAAGGCACCAACTGAAGTTGGGACTCTACTGTGTGAGGCACTGCACAAACATGTAGTGAGAGACAGTCCCCCAGAGCTTGAAATTTAAACAGAGCTGATAAAGAGTGGGAGAGGAAATGTTTGTGTCATTCATTCCATAGCTCCAGAATCTGAGATTGCTAAGAATAAGGGTTTCTCTTACTGGGTGTCAGAGCATTGAAAGACAATGTCTCCTCCCTACTGCCACACACAACTAATGGCCTTTGGGGCTGGTAATGGAGCCAACATTGCATCTCTAAAACATATGACACATTGTTTATCTTTGAAAAAATTGTTCTAATTTGTAGCATTCAGAAAGAAAATAAGCTTGAATCAGATTTTGTTTTTAAAATAAAACATTGCCAGGAAAGAACATTATTATTAAAAAAATAATCTATGATATGAAAAAGGCTAGATTATGTCACATCAGTCATGATGCAATTCTCCAGCTAAGGGAGAGACCTCTCTCCATCCATGAAGAATTCACAATGCAAATAATAATTGAAGATAAAATAATAATTACAATTCTGGTCTTAAAGCTTGTGATTTAATTACCTCATCACAAAAAATAGGATGACAGAGAATAACAGGGTGGATGTTAAGCACTTTAGGAAAATGCATTATTAAGTTAGTGTGAATGTGCGTATTATTAGGTTATTGAAATGCTCTACTAGTATACAAGCAGTCTCAATTAAGCACTCTAATTTTCTTTTTATCAGTCACTGTCTAATGCAGTTTTAAAGAAATTATATTTGAAAACCTCTCATTAATACTTTCTTCTGGATTTTCTTTGTCTAATTTTGGTTCTGTTTTATTTTCTCCCTCCTGGACAATATCTTTGAATGCTAAGCATTTTTTTTTTATTTAAAGTGAAATTACTCAGTATCTTACTGACAGCAGATGGAATGTGTATTTTGGTTCATGAACATACATTATATGTGAAGGCAAAACTCTAATAGCTAAACAAATATGTTCTTTGGCAGCATGCATTCAGTGAGAATATTCACATACTGCAACCATAAAAACACAAAGATAATACAAGTACACAAACAAATCTTGATATGCCCTCAAGAAATGAGATAAATATAATAAATTAGCTACTTTAAACATTAAAAATGAGATATTTGCTTAATTGTTTCCTCTGGCTCCCAGAATTGTCATTCAAATTGCCAGCCAAAGAAAACCCTGACATTCTAAAAGGGAATGTAACCTACCTGAAATTTCCCACTTGTACCTGCAACTGCTACCCTCCTTATGAGTGACAGCTACTGAAGCCAGTCACTGGATCTGTGCCTTGCAATGACTCAGTCTGGCAGGCTAGGGATCTGGATTCATATTCGTAGAGAACAAGTTTTTTGGAAGACATGTGAAACCCACTGTAAGAAATGTGAGGAACCTGGAATTCTCTGGATTGAGTCGCAAAGGTTCCAGCAGCTGGATACAACATTAACAATGGAGCTGGTGAACATTTTTCCAACTGAACAATTTTCTATTGCAAAATACCATTTTGTCGGCACTGAAATGTTCCACAGGAATGAGTCAATATAGACAAAATCTCATTTTGGAACAAAAAAGTGTAAAAACATTCTGTTTCAATGCTTTTGGAACATTTTGATTTTTTTTTTGGCTTTGAAATGACTTTCAAATGTTACTCTTTTATTAAAAATCAATGTTTTCTTTAATTTCAGTTCATTTAAAAATTCTTTGCTTTTGTTCCAATTTTAAGTGGAACGAAACTTCTCAATTGTGGAATTTCCCATGAAGGAAGAAATTCTTGTTCCCACACAGCTCTATTAGACAGCAAGCTGTCATTGGTAGGTAAGTTAGATGCTACAATAATTTTGCTGGTGATAACACAAAGCCACCTTTGGCCTTTATAAATATTAAAGTGTCTATCTCTCAACCCAAACATTTTCTTCTCAGCATAAGTTTTTTCCACTATCTCAGAAGTAAATAGAGTACCTTCAGGAGACTGTGTTGACCAAATCTCTGGATACAAAGAGTCCCAGTGTGTTTCCTCCTCATTGCTGGAAGGGTAGTAGTTCTATTGCTACTCCTACAGATTTTGTTTTTGAACACTTCTCTTTTTATCGTTATGTGTATTACCGTAGTTCCTAGAGATCTCAACTGAGGTCAGGGTCCTATTATGCAGCCCAATCTACAAGCCTGTAACAACAGACAGTTCCTAACCAAAAGATCTTATAAAGTAAATAAACAAGTAAGAGAAATCTAAATAAACCAAACAAAGTATAGGAGAAAGGAAGTATAATTATCCCCATTTTACACATGGGGAAATTGTAGCACTGAGAGATGAAGTGATTTTCCCAAGGCCTCACAGGAAGTCTGCAGGGGAGCTGGGAACTGTAGCTAAGCTGTCTTTGAGTTCCAGGTCACTGCATTAACCACAAGATCTCTTCCTTTTTTTAGTTGGATCTTTATTCAGGTTCTATGTTAGAAAACAATTATTTTGCTGCCCAGGGAGGAGAAGTCAGCATGCGGTGTGAGCTTCCGTCGCTTACACATCCCTAACTCCCAGTGAGTATAGGAGCTTTGTGGAATCTAGGATTGGAAGGTAATGTCTGATTCAAAAACAATGAGGAGTCCTTGTGGCACCTTAGAAACTAACACATTTATTTGGGCATACGCTTTCATGAGATAAAACCCACTTCATCAGATGCATGGAGTGGAAAATACAGTAGCAGGTATATATACACAGTACATGAAAAGATAGGAGTTGCCTTACCAAGTGAGCGGGGGGAGGGTCAGTGCTAATGAGACAATTCAATTAAAATAGGCTATTCTTAACAGTAGAATACCAAGGGAGGAAAAATCAGTTTTGTAGTGGTAAATGAGGGTGGCCCATTTCAAACAGTTGACAAGAAGATGTGAGTAACAGTAGGGGGGAAATTAGTAGTGGGAAATTAGAAATTTCAAATAATTAGAAATTACTAATTTCCCTCTACTGGTAAGGCAACTCTCATCTTTTCATGTACTATGTATATATACTGTATTTTCCACTCCATGCATCTGATCAAATGGGTTTTAGCCCACAAAAGCTTATGCCCAAATAAATGTGTTAGTCTCTAAGGTGCCACAAGGACTCCTTGTTGTTTTTGCTGATACAGACTAACACAGCTACCACTCTGAAACCTGTCTGATTCAAGTGATTACTCTCTGAACCCAGCGGAAATTCATTTCCACAAGTACAAAACTCTAGTTTAAGACCATAAAACTAACAGGAATAGGTCAAATCTACTTAAGACATAGAACATATTTTTATCACTTGAAAGAAAACATTATTTTCTGACAATTAACTAGCTCTTAAAACAGCTATCACAGCAGATACTATAATTCATAAACAACAAAAAATAGTTTCCAATTTCTACAGCCATCTAACAGCACTCAAAATACCAATCTCACAGCTTAAGAACCTGAAAAATGGGCACATAACTAGAGCCTCAGCTTGAACAGATGTCAAAAACTATTTGATTGATTTCACAGAAACTTAGTCTGATATGAGACTTATAGTGAGACTTAGACTCCTACGCACGTAGGTCTCTTTTGAAAATGGGACTTTCAGTGGCACTTAGACTCCTAAGCACGTAGGTCTCTTTTGAAAATGGGACTTAGACTCCGAAGGCATTTAGGTCCTTTTGAACATTTTGCTCTAAGTCTCACTGAAAATCAGTGGCACTTAGATTTCTAAGGGCCAAAATCACTTTTGAAATTTTTGTTTATGGGCTTGTGTGTAAAGATACAAAAAGCAGCATCAATGAACACATCCCTGCTAAGGGTGGGCTGAAAGAAGGAAGCAAAATGTGTTAATAATACAGATGTTGGAATTGTTATTAGTCATGCAGGGTATTAACAAGACACTAATTTAACCATAAATTCCTTTATTGAATCCAAAGGCTGAATGGTATTTATACAATTGCTCTAAACATGCCTTAAAAATAAGCAATTTACTACATCCAAACAGTAACAAAACATTTATAAGCATTTGATCAAGATACAAATGGGCTAAACCTTAGCCCTTAGATGGCCCTTAGATCCATATTGGTCAGCTCCAACTTGGTCAGGGAGGTATTAGAAATGAATCCTTTAAGAGTTTACTTTTGTATACCCTTTAACAAATAAATGATGTCATTACCAGTTATTGAACCTTAGCTAAGGTCAGATGAAGCAGTTTCTTGTATGGCCAATTATTTATTGCACCTGGTACCAAGTTAACGGTGTTTTATTTCTATTACTTCAGCCCAAACCTTCAATAAGATAACACTGGTATTTTGACAGGTCACTACAAGTTTAACACAACCTTTCTTTCTCGTGAGCTCATTCTTTTTGGTTACATGCTTGGGGCCTATTATATCCCAACTCATTTTAAATCCATAGTTCCCCCAGATCTACTGTGGGCCCATATTCCCATAGTGGGTTTCAATGTTTTTTTCTCCTTTGAATTGTTAGCTGGTAGCTTCCCAAAAATAATGTGGTCCATTAACATGGAGTGAGGGTAGGCTCCATGGACACATGATGCTAACTGACAGAAGGCACAGAAGGAGAAAAAGGCATCAGTAAAGCACTCAGCTGAGACTATTGCCTTTACTAGTCACTGCTGGAAGACACTCTACTGAGGATTTCTATTTTATCTAATCTATTAGATTAGCCCTCACCTCTTGCTCACCCTTCTTGCCCCCTTTTCAGCATCCTGCTCCTTGGGTGGCATCTCCTGGAACACCCCTGCTTGCTCAGTAAGGGCATCTCACAATCTGGGCACTAATGAGCAGTGTGGCCATGCTATGATTGCTGAGAGACCCATAATTTTGAATTTTGTGTATTTCTGATATCTGCCATGATATTACATTAATGCAATTATTTTCATAATGTGGGGAGGAGGAAACAGGAGTTTATTAGGGACTCTCTGTATCTTAGATATTTATACTGTAAGATATCCATCATCATAGTAAGTAGCACTAATGCTTGGACAATAAGAGCTGACTAGATATGTCTCTGTCAATTTCTTCCTTCCCCAAAGAGAGGTGTATCTCCTATTTCAGGCAGGATCCTAAGTGTACTGTGGAACTTGTCAGTAATAACATGTAATGAGTTGACAACCATCAGACTAAGACCAACTATACTCCCAGTGGCATTCTAGTATTTCTTGGAGTTGGATATTTTTGCAATTAAACACCAGATGGCAGTAGTTTTGCAGTTAAGAGGCAAGACAGAAAATGATTGTGCAAGCTCATGCAATGGTTATTATACTCCTAGCATAGCTAATCTTTCATTCCATGAATAAGAGGAGGAGGCAAGGATAGTTAGAACTAAGAAAAAAGAGTAACATTTTTTTTTGTGCTGATAAGAGAACAAGGCTGGGAATGAAAATATTTTCCATGGTGGATCTTCACCTCAGGAACTAGATTCCCCCTTGAACTGACAAAGCGTGGACTTGTCACCCTTCAGGGCAGCTTCAAAGCTCATCTATTCACTCAGGATTGAGGGAGTTGCTGTGGTTCATCACGGGGTATTATTTATGGTGGGACATCCACAGTTATAAGGGCTTATTGTGTTATTTAGCTGACTTTGTTGTGAAGCTGGATGGGTGGTGCAGTCCTTTGTTTTGAGGATATTTATCCTTACATTGTGTTTTTAAAAATTTGTATAGATGCTAGGAGATTAGATAGGCATTTTAAATAACTAAAGATGAAGTGTTAAATTATATATTCAATTACACACACACATACACAAATACATTAAAAGAACATTACGTTTGCAAAGTCAAGCACTCAGAAGTTAGGAAATGCCAGAATTAAGGTTGCCTGTACAACCTTAATTCAAGCCCCTTATGCATCTGCATTATATTTGTCTTTAATTACATATTCACATACCATGTGACCATGGTTGAGTTCAGGATCCTGACAAAAGGAAGAAAGGAGAGTAGCAAAATACAGACCCTGGACTTCAGAAAAGCAGACTTTGACTCCCTTAGAGAACTGATGGGCAGGATCCCTTGGGAAGCTAATATGAGGGGGCAAGGAGTCCAGGAGAGCTGGCTGTATTTTAAAGACGCCTTATTGAGGGCACAGGAACAAACCATCCCAAAGTGCTGAAAGAATAGCAAATATGGCAGGCAACCAGCTTGGCTTAACAGAGAAACCTTCTGTGAGCTTAAACTCAAAAAGGAAGCTTACAAGAAGTGGAAATTTGGACAGATGACTAGGGAGGAGTATAAAAATATTGCTAGAACATGCACGGGTTTAATCAGGAAGGTGAAAGCACAACTGGAGTTGCAGCTAGCAAGGGATGTGAAGGGTAACAAGAAGGGTTTCTTCAGGTATGTTAGCAACAAGAAGAAGGTCAGGGAAAGTGTGGGACCCTTACTGAATGAGGGAGGCAACATAGTGACAGATGATGTGGAAAAAGCTGAAGTATTCAATGCTTTTTTTGCCTCAGTCTTCACAGACAAGGTCAGCTCCCAGACTGCTGCACCGGGCAGCACAGTATGGGGAGGAGGTGAGCAGCTCTCAGTGGTGAAAGAAAGAACGGTTAAGGACTATTTAGAAAAGCTGGACATGCACAAGTCCATGGGTCCAGATCTAATGCATCCAAGGGTGCTGAGGGAGTTGGCTAATGTAATTGCAGAGCCATTGGCCATTATCTTTGAAAATTCATGGCGATCGGGGGAGGTCCCAGACAACTGGAAAAAGGCAAATAGAGTGCCCATATTTAAAATAGGGAAGAAAGAGAATTCGGGCAACTACAGACCAGTCAGCCTCCCTTCAGTCCCCGGCAAAATCATGGAGCGGGTCCTCAAGGAATCCATTTTGAAGCACTTGGAGGGGAGGAAGGTGATCAGGAATAGTCAACATGGATTCACCAACGCCAAGTCATGTCTGACCAACCTGATTGACTTCTTGACTTTAGCAAAGCTTTTGACACGGTCTCACACAGTATTCTTGCCAGCAAGTTAAAAAAATAGGGATTGGATGAATGGACTATAAGGTGGACAGAAATCTGGCTAGATTGTCGGGCTCAATGGGTAGTGATCAACGGCTTGATGTCTAGCTGGCAGCCGGTATCAAGCAGAGTGCTCCAGGGGTTGGTCCTGGGGCCGGTTTTGTTCAACATCTTTATTAATTATCTGGATGATGGGATTAATTGCATCCTCAGCAAGTTCGCAGATGATACTAAGCTGGGGGGAGAGGTAGATATGCTGGAGGATAGGGATAGGGTTCAGAGTGACCAAGACAAATTGGAGGATTAGGCCAAAAGAAATCTGATGAGGTTCAACAAGGACAAGTGCAGAGTCCTGTACGTAGGAAGGAAGAATCCCACGTACTGCTACAGACTGGGGACAGTCTGGCTAAGCAGCAGTTCTGCATAAAAGGACATGGGAACTATAGTGGATGAGAAGCTAGATATGAGTCAGCAGTGTGCCCTTGTTGCCAAGAAGACCAACGCATATTGGGCTGTATTAGTAGGAGCTTTGCCAGCAGATCGAGGGAAATGATCATTCCCCTTTATACGGCACTGGTGAGGCCACACCTGGAGTATTGCATCCAGTTTTGCCCAACCCCACCGCCCTACAGAAGGGATGTGTACAAATTGGAGAGAGTCCAGTGGACGGCAACAAAAATTATTAGGGGGCTGGGGCACATAACTTACGAGGAGAGGCTGAGGGAACTGGGCTTATTTAGTCTGCAGAAGAAAAGGGCAGGGGGGATTTGATAGCAGCCTGCAACTACCTGAAGGGGTGTTCCAAAGAGGATGGAGCTAGGATGTTCTCAGTGGTGGCAGATGACAGAACAAGGACCAATGGTCTCAAGTTGCAGTGGGGGAGGTCTAGGTTGGATATTAGGAAACACTATTTCACTAGGAGGGTGGTGAAGCACTGGAATGGATTACCGAGGGAGGTGGTGGAATCTCCTTCCTTAGAGGTTTTTAAGGCCTGGTATGACGGGGCAGAGCGGCCCCGCACTGGTATAGCAGGGGTTAACCCTTCCTTCCTGGCAGAGGAAGCCCCGCCCCGGAAGTTCTGCTGGGCATGCTCCAACTGGAGCTCAGATATAAAGCCTACAGATCAGCCCAGTCTGGACTGACCGCTGGAGGAGAAGGATGCACGCTGCTAGCTCCTGCAGGGAGAGGGCCCGTGAGCCAGGATCCCTGGAGTCAGCCCTGCCGAGGCACCACCGGAGACCCTGATGGAGGATGACCCAGGGGAGGAACAGACCGGCGGACCCCTCGCCGCAGAAGCACTGCCATTCCCGGTAGGAAGTGACCCAGGGGAAAAGTAGAGATAAACAGTGTTAAGCTGTATTACCGCTCGGTGTGTTGCGGGTGGATTCCTGCCAAGTGAGCAGCAAGTAGAGCTTGCCGCTACCAGGGCCCTTGGTCGGGGCTCGGTGGAGAAGGCGGGCCCGAGTCCCCCTACCCCCTCACCCTGAACCGTGAAGGATTATATGGACTCTGGCTGTTAGGCCATGCTACCTCGCTGCAAAGGGGGATTATATAGACTCTGGCCGCTAGGCCGTGCCATCCCGCCTGCAAGGGGGGAGTATATGGACTCTGGCCGTTAGGCTGTGCTACCCCGCTGCAAAGGGGGATTGTATAGACTCTGGCCACTAGGTCACGCCACCCCACCTGTAAGAGGGTTATATAGACTCCGCGCCTAACAGGGGAGAGAAGAGCGTACGACCAAGGGACAGTAACAGACGGCCCGTAGAGAGGCAAACACAGAGACTAGAGAGAAGCGAGGCCCTGGAACCCTTCTGGCACCTGCCACAAAGGGGAGCTGCGGTGCCAGGCCCGCTACACCTGGCCTGACAAAGCCTTGGCTGGGATGATTGTTCCTGCTTTGAGCAGGGGGGTGGACTAGATGACCTCCTGAGGTCTCTTCCCACCCTAATATTCTATGATTCTATAATTCTATGATTCTACAGTATTTTTTCCATAGAATCCTGCCTCATTCAGTGCACCAGATGAATGGTGATCCGTGAATGAACAGTTATCAATTTTTGTTTTATCCTCATTTTTCAATGTATACACCTTGTCTTATTTACTGCACACTATTCAAACCCTGCTCTGAAGACAGACATTAATTCCCTCATTAGATTTTCTATGATGCTCATCACTACAGTAACATATTTTCTAGCCCTAATGTTTCATGAGGTGTCGGAACTTAAAAACACATAATTCTGATTATCATCTTTGCATTTTCCTCCCACTGTGTTTCTGATCTGAATCTGGTGGTTGCTTTCTTGGAAACTGTTAGATTTGGGGCCAATACTATATATAATCTTAGACCTTGTAGTTCCACCTTTAAAATGATATGGCTCAGTAATCTCTTACTCCAAGGTTTCATGAAATTTTTGGCTGCTAAAACCAGGCTGGAATAAAGGCAGAAGGAAAAGCAAGACGGTAATCAGAATGGGCTGTTCTAAATGCATGGATGACACCTACTTTGCTGGATGAAATTCTATGGCCTATGTTACATAGGAGGTCAGACTGGCTAATTATGGTGGTCCCTTCTGAAACTAAAATCTATGAATGTACTTTGAAGTTTTTGTATTAATATTTTCATTGTTATTAATGCTAACTATGTAATGCTGGACAGTAGTTTAGTACCATAACAGTAATGCCACACTCTGTCAGGAGTAGTTCTGTTAAAATAAATGGGGCTGTGTGAAGAGTAGGTGGTAGTCAGCAAAAGCTGGGGTAGGGAGCAGAATCTGACCCACAATACATTAGGTGCTACCATGGTTTAAGCAATTAGGGCTCTGTTCTCACCCAGTTTCACTGCCCACTGACAACCTAGACTGTCACTTCACTACAAGTTTGTTTACTGGTAATGGCAGTTTGTTGGAAAAACCCATCTTGTGAGGGGGAAAAATGTAGTCACATGATCCAACTCTGATCTAATTGGACAGTTTAGGATATCTGTCTGTGTACACTTATGAATGCCATTTGATTTTATTAATTTTGTTTGATTACAGTCTTCAGCGTGGATTAAAACTTCCTTTCTATGGCAGAAGACAGAAGTCTGTGATTCCTAACCAAGGCTATCAAGGGGCTTCAACAGTTGAATAGCTTTACCCAGATGGTACCATGGGCACAACAGGCTGAGCAGTTCCATGGGGATGACAGACTGAGCCATGACTTTTAAAGACTGTGTGACAGCAACCCTATTTGAGGGTGAGGAGAATGGAAAACTTGGAGTGAGAAGAGAAACAGGAAGAAGGGCCAGACACTGCTTTTAAACACAGACAGTCTCTCTGACAGTAATCACCAGAACCACAAGACTGAGCAGGAGCAGTGGAGGGCTACAGGGAACTGGACCTCATGACAGACACTGACCAAATTGCAAAGACCCCAAACAGTGGTGAGGACCCTGAGGGAGGGAATTGTGTTTCAAAATGTCTGTTACTTTTCTATAGCCCTGTAAATCTCTTATGACATCAACAAGTAAAGTGTGTGTAAGACATTTGTTTGCAAAGCCTGTGTACGCCTTGCTTTAACTGTCACGTGGTCCCTAAAGAGTTAAACTATACTGTACACCAGAATGCCCATGATGACAGATATCTAGGGAGAGTCTGCATTAGCTGCTAGGGAGACTGGAGGGCATGCCAGACAGGGAGTCTGCACCTTGGCATTATGTGTGAGAGGCCAGAGGTAGAGACAGTGTCTGGAAGCTGCCCAGACCTAACCGACTTGGAAGCCTGTGGGATCCAAAAGTTGGGTCCCATAAAGTAGACTGGTGACTCAGCCAGGGGACTGTAACATAGCTCCAATAATAAACAACTGTGGTTGGAACAAAAGAAAAGTCTAACATAAAGTTTTAAGTGTATCTCTGTTTCCAAAAGTACCTAATTTTTGCAAGCTGTATACTCAATGTAGGTGATAAGCAGAGGCCACTCCACAGTTTCCTGTACACTTCGTGCTTATTTTGGATATATGGGTTGGAGTCTAATGCACGTGATGGATTCGATAGAAAGCTACTGGGGCTTTTCTTATTTTATGTCAAATTTTGTTCCATTGTTGTGTGATCAAGACAAATCCTGATAATTCTTCACTCTGAAGCACCGTGGTCTTTTTTTTCTGGTGGCCTTCATGAAACAAGTTTATATTGATGCAGCAGGTCTGGCATGCTGCTCAATTTTTCATGTATCAGAGGGGTAGCCATTTTTCATGCATATTTTAGCAAGTCTGGAGATTTCAGAGCTGCTGTTCCAATGGTACAAAACTGTTTGATTAATAAATGTTTATTTTGTGGGTATTGCCAAATTTGGAATTTTTGGAGGCCAAATTCTTGCTTCAAAGCCTCAGTTCCCTTGAAAGCAAGAAAGATGTATTCTGTTAATCTTTCATCTATCTGTTTCCTCCATGGTGCTGAACCGTTATGTAGCAATGGACGGAATTTTCATTTGACTGCTATGATTAGACCAGATTCTCTGTTAGCACCAGCCTCTCATATATTTTATTTGTTTCAGTGCAATCTTGTTCCTCTCAAAACAAGGTTCCAGGCAAATTATTTGAAATAATTTGAAACTTAAAACAAATGTAAGCTTTAGTTTCCACAACGTGACCTGCAAGAAGAACTTAGTCAAGAATACTGTTGATTTTACATGATCTAGAAAGAATCCAGCTCGGGTCCTTAAAACTGTATTGGCTCTGAAGCAGGAGTAAATAAGCCGTCAGAACGCCTATTATTTTTGTTGCTAATGTTAAGCATTACTGAATACATGCATGGAGCAGATAGGTGAGAAGGTGACTCTTTATATAGACACTTGTATGTCTTAATGTCAAATACACCAAATCTAGATACATCTGTTAAAAAGCAGGTGTGCCTGTCAAAAAGAAAGGTGATAGAATAGTAAATCAGCAAAGCACTGAAGCATGTGCTTCAGCGTTTTGCTGATTTGAGCCTCTATTCCTAAAGTTCTTATCTAGTTTATTGAAGGCATGAGTCACATTCTGCCTGAGTTGTACTGATGCAATCTCCGTAATGTCAGCATATACTGTATTTCTATGAAAAATTTATCTGTACCATTCTCTACACCTGGAAATGACAGAGACCATTGGAAATTGGGACAGCTTATTTCATG
The DNA here is from genome assembly GCF_016161935.1 of Mauremys reevesii. Classification (NCBI taxonomy): domain Eukaryota; kingdom Metazoa; phylum Chordata; order Testudines; family Geoemydidae; genus Mauremys; species Mauremys reevesii. Next base: position 34,137,854 of record NC_052627.1, on the reverse strand, counting down.
ACATTAGACTATTTTGTCACAGCAAAGAATTATGTCTGCATTTCATATGGGTAGAAAGGAACATAAATGAATATAGAGAGAGCTTTCTGATTAACATGCAGTGAAGATGCTAAAAATACTTAAATTTTGGCAACTTCAAGGGACTAGAAAATTGCCTTAGATATAATGAGTTTCAGATCCTATTGGAAGAAAGCTGGTATGCACGGGAGTGATTTATTTATCTAGGTCAGGGTGATGAAAGACGTCTGTGTTTTATGTCTCAGCAGTCCAGCTTCCAGGTTTATTCTCTTGCTAAGCATCTGTTTCAACACGCATTGTTCATAAGCTGAACAACTTCTTTCTAGCATAAAGCTGGGAGTGCCTTGCTCCATTTGCAAGAAGCTCTATTTTTCAACCAAGGCTGTTTTGTCACAGAAAATTTTGACACAAAGTAAAGAATGAATCATAGCCAATTTTGATTAAATCTGGCCCGCTCTATTCTGATTCCAGGCTTCTTTGAGACTCGTATGGAGCTCCTGAGTGAAAACAGTGTTTCAAATCTAGACTTTTGAATGCTAGGGGCTTAAACTGTTAGGATTTTTTCCTCCACACTGGCAGACCACTTGGTGATGGTAGCAGTTCAGTTTTAACACCTGATGCCATACGTATTTCAAGCAGCCAAAAGATGACTTTGTTTTTTGTATGTCAGCATAGGAGCAAGATGATAAGAGTTTTGGAGAAATTGGAGCTTTGCAGCTTGCTTATCTGCATGCAAGCTAGAAAGGAAAAAAAAGGTTACAAGCCACATTAAGAACACAGTCCCTGGCTGCTCCTCTTATACAGTAGTTGTAAGTGAGGGATTGTCTGTCATAGGATGGAAGGAAAGCAGAGAGAGATTACAAGGCGAAACCACTTACGGTAGTTTTAATTTTTTCCTCTTGCCCCTGCTTCTGCCCCATCACCTTTCTGGCGTTTGTTGGACTCTTTAGGATATTGTTCACCTATTTACGAATGCATTAAGCAGTTTCTTATGTTGTAGGAACAATTAAAAATCTTTGTATGCCTCCTGCTTGCCAGCAGATGGAGTTATAAGAGTTCAGAGTAAGAGAACTCTGTTGTAGGATGGGGGAAGATGACTGTGACAGGCACAATTATTAGTAAGTAATATTTCCATCTTCTCTACATACTAGTGTTCCATATTGCTCATTCCCTGTATACTAACGATGCTGTCAAGGGTGGGACAACCTGAAAACAGTCTGATCCTTATTTCCAGGATCCAGATTCTAGCTAGTATTCTGAGTGGTTAATAAATAATACTTTATAATTACATAGCAACTTCTCTCCAAGGATCTCAAAGCATTTTACAAGCATTAAATAAGCCTCACAGAGGGTAAATATTACCATTTTATAGATGGGAAGCACAGGCAGCTAAGTCATTTCCTTGAGGTTACACAGGAAGTCTGTTTCAGAGCTGGGAACACAACCCAGATTTCCTCATTTGGAGTCCTATGCGTCAGCCACAAGATAATCCTTCTGCAGTAAAGTGGTCATCATGGGGTTAATTGTGTTACCCCCTTCCGCATTATGGGACTGAGCCATGCTTCAACCTTCCCTTACTTCCAGTTTAGTCAGTGGGAGTCCTCTCTTCAGCCCACAAACTCTGTTGTGATACAATTAAATAAAGCAGCCAGTTCCCATTTGTTGCACTAAGTGATCTCTTTACAAAACCTTATAAATTGGTGGGGCTGAGTGACTAAGTGCTAGTTGTAGCACCCAGGTCCCTGAGGTTGCTGTAGCACAGAGAATGCTGCAGGCTTAATTGTTACTGGTGCTTACTAATGCTTGGTGGTAATTGTTGGGCTAATGAAGTAATTGGCTTAATAATGGGGAGGATATATAATTGGGAGGAAGAGGAAGTAAAAGAGAAATTTCAGAGGCTGAGTGAAAGAAACTGGTATGCCTGTGCTATGTCCTGTCCTGTCATGTTTGGAAACTGAGGCTTAAAGGTACACATGGTGAAAAAGAAACCGATTGTGTATATTTGTCACTAGAAAACCCCCATAAATGGCCTAGGCAGCACTGTTTGCAGGGTAACTTGAGAAGGACCCCATGACAGGCTGTTAACACTGATTATTGTTGAAGTTGCATGGTGCCTCCTACTGTAAAACCCTGTTTTCATTTGCTTATAACTTTTACAGACTTTAACCACTTGAGCTGAAACCTTACATGCTGTCTACCTCAGGCTGGTTTGGTGTTGGTTTTTTTTTTGTTTTTTTTTAAATTTCAGACACAAGTTTGTCTCTTTCTGAGATACAGCTCAGGTAAAAATAGGCTGGGTCTGCTCTGGGGATGAACTGGACTTGGGTAGTGAAGGAAGCTGTTGGACGTAGGACCCCTGTTTCATTGTTGCAGGAGTTGGGTACTATTTGTACCACTGGGTCAGAGGTTCTAGGCCTACCCATAACTAAAGCCTCTCTGCCCCCATCAGCTAAGGGGGAGGAACCACTGATCCCAGGCTATAAATGACTTCTGGGGACAACAAATGGAAAAAACAGGAATGGGAATGAGGTAAAGGCTAAAGAATGAGTGCTCTAGATAGGGACTCTGAGCAGAGAAGCTTGGACAACACCCATTCCTCCTCAGAGACATCCAGGAAGTCGGTAGATTATGCCCAGAGGAACTGGAGATGTGCATGGACCAGGGCCGCCCAGAGGGGGGGAGGGGGGCAAGTGGGGCAATTTGCCCCAGGCCTCCACGAGAGTTTTTCGGGGGCCCTGGAACAGGGTCCTTCACTTGCTCCAGGGGGCCTGGAAAACTCTCGTGGGGCCCAGGCCCCCGGAGTTTCTTCCGCTCCAGGTCTTCGGCGGCAATTCGGCAGCAGGGGGTCCTTCCGCCCCAGGACCCACTGCCGAAGTGCCGCGTCTTTGGCGGCATTTCAGTGGCAGAAGACCCCAGGCCCCCTGAATCCTCTGGGTGGCCCTGGAGTGGACAAGAGGTTCGAAATAGGCACCAGAGTTGCAGAGCTGTCCCCCATCCAACCTCCTCCTGGAGTGATGGATGGCCACCTTTGAAGGTGGGTAGGGAAGAGGCTGAGGATTGTAAGAGGAGAAAGGATGGTCTCATGGGTATGTCAGTTCAGTGCTGCCCGGGAGAATAAGATTCTATTCCTGCCTCTCCCACAGAGTTCTTGTGTATTCCTAGGCAAGTTACTTAAACCCAACATTTTACAGGTGGTCACTAATTGTGTGTTCCTCATTTTCTGGGTGCCTAACTTGAGAGCCTGTGGTCTGATTTGCAGAAGTGCTGAATGCTCACAGCTGCAACTGAACTCAATGGGAGCTGTGCTTTCAACAAAGTGCAATATAATATATACTCTGAAAATTTAGATTCTACACATCTCAAATTGGGCACCTAAAATTAGTGGAAACATTTGACCTTACTCTCTGTGTGCCTCAGTTCACCATCTGTAATGGTGAACTGCTGTGCTTGGAAAATAAAATTAAGTAGTATCTGTGAAGCCCTCTGATGATATATCGCTGAGCTCCAGAGAAAAGCCAATGAGGAAGTTAAAAATTCTCTCTTCACAGCAGAGTTTGAACAGTGTGCAGTAAATAAGGTCTGGAGCCACATACTGCACAGCAAGGAGAAAATAAAATATTGAATAGCTACTTACTATCATTCCTGTATATGTAATGAGGCAGGGGTCCTGTGGAAAAAGTAGGATATGATCATGTAATTAGTCTGTATTATATTGCATATGTACAAGAAGGTTACATTAAGGTTGCACTGGCAACCTGAATTCTGGCATTTTCTAACTTTTGAGTGCTTGACTTTGCAACCTTAATACTTCTAGAATCATGTAACTAGTTGAGAATCCCAGCTTCCGTTAAAAAACAAAAACCCTCATGCTTGCAGGGAAAGCCTTGAAAATGTGACTTGAGTGGACCCTAAAGGCTCCAAAATCAGAAAGCAAATGAAGAGAACTCAGTTTGTTAAATCTCATGGATTTTTAAAGCTGACCTCATACTTTTGGTGGGTCTGACTCATTATCTTTTAACACTTTAGGCTTGGCAATATTGCTACTTGTGCTCCCTGGCTACAGCAATTCCCACAGCCCCTGTGCATTGCCCACTCATCAGTGGTAGCACTAAAAAACTTGTGCAAGCTTCTCTAATCCTGTCCTGACCCCTCCTCCTTCCCTCCTGCACGCACAGGATCCCCTCCAGGTTGCAAAGTTAAGGGTGGTGCAGGGAACATATCCCCTGTGAATTTTCCCAAATGCTGTCCGCACTTTGTATGTTAGAACCACATGAAATCCACTGTCCCAGATTACGCTCAAGGTGCAGAGAAGACAGCAAGATTTTCTTCCAATGCTCAGTCCTATGCCTATTTAAATTAACAGAAGTTTGCTGCTGATCTGAGTAGAAGCAGAAGTGAGCTTTGACTGTGAAATCTAAAAATTGGGGAGTGTCTTTGGGGGCAGCCAACTGCTTAAAAACTGTGATGATGTCTTAATAGTTGTAAAGGTGCACAGAATTAAAACAAATGTTTTTCTTATTGATAAAATCAACTTTTCATTCTCACCAGGGAAGAAGGAAATTCAAAAACTGAGAAGAAAAAAACAAAACAAAAAACCTCCACCAATCCCAGCTACCAGTTCTCCTTCACAAATAGGCAGTGACCTTAAACACTGCCTTGTGGCTGCCTTCTGCATCTTGGCAGGGGGTTAGACTAGATGACCCTTGTGGTCCCTTTGAACCCCATGGTTCTATGATTCTATGCCTGTGGGCAGGTGTCACGGAGTCACTGGGAGATGCTCTGGAACTACTCTATACGAAGCCAGTCAAGACTCTGGGGGAGCCTCCTCTCTGTGAGCAGACCAGGGCAAGAAGCTTATGCAGCTTCGACCTTCCTGGGTCTGACCTCAAACCATTCAGCATCCCCTTTTCACACCGTGTGCTTCCCGCAGCGAGTCTGCACAGGCGAGGCTCCTGGGGAAGCCAGTGAGCCCTGCACCCCAATTCCGCAGTCAAAGTCAGCCAGACAGTAAAAACAGAAGGTTTATTAGACGACAGGAACACAGTCTAAAACAGAGCTTGTACGTACAGAGAACAGGACCCCGAAGTCCGGTCCATCTTGGGGGCAGGGAGGCCAGAGCCCCATCTAGGCCTCCCTCCATTTCCCCAGCCAGCTTCAAACTCAGGGGCAGCTCTATATATTTTGCTGCCCCAAGCTTTCGGCAGCATGCCTTCGGGAGGTCCGCCGGTCCCACACCTTTGGCGTACCCGCTGCCAAATTGCCACCGAAGCCGCGGGACTGTTGGACCTCCCACAGGCATGCCGCTAGAGGCAGCCTGACTGCTGCCCCAGGCATGCGCTTGGTGCGCTGGTGCCTGGAGCTGCCCCTGTCCAAACTGAAACACTCCAACCCCTCCTCTAGCCTTTGTCTCTTTCCCGGGCCAGGAGGTGACCTGATCTTTGTTCTCCAACACCTTCAGTTGGCACCTTTGCAGAGGAGGGACCTGGCCATCAGTTGCCAGGAGACAGGGCCATTCTCTGTGCAGACAGCATCAAACCAGCCCTCTAGGGTTTTGCAAAGATCACACACCCTTATCCCACCACCTAGATACTTAAGAAATGCATAGGGGAAACTGAGGCACCCATACAGTATTCAGAAAAAACATTAAGAACATTCCCACTTTGTCACAGCAGGTCACCTAGGCCTGGACCCACAAAGGGATCTAGTTGCCTAGGAAAAATTACAGTAGCAGTGATCCACGAAGCCTGAGTTTCACACCTAGGCTCCCTATAGAATGAATGTGGGTGGAGGCATTTTGTGGGAATGCAACCCACAAAAGCTAGGATGCTAGGCTGGGAGACATATAAGTTAACGTATGGGATATCCTGAAGAGAGGAGTGTCTCCAGACCTGGCCCTCTCACAGAGATAGGTGCCTAAGTCCAGGCTGCTAGCCTATTTCTGCTAGCGATCCATGAATGGGAACCCCTTTCTGGCAGTCGGGTGATTTAGGTGCTTAATTGTTTCTTGCAGGAATGAGTTAGGTGCCTGCCTCGCTCCATAAAAAACAGGAGGAGGAGGTGGTGTTCCTTCTGCTGCTTCCCACCTTATAACCTTTATCCCAGGGTTTAGCATTCTCGCTTGGAAGGTGGGAGACCCAAGTTCAAGAAAGGATTTGAATAGGGATCTTCCACCTCTCAGGAGAGTGCCTGAGCTATGGAATATTCTGATGTGGGGCTCCTTCAGTGTCTCCTGTTGGAAGCTGTTCCACTGTGGATACATAAGTAGAGAGAGATTGGAATATGAGGACTGGACCCTGGGTGTCTCCTCCCAGGTGAGTGCCCTACCCACTAGACTACAGAATCATTCTTGTTCAGCTTTTAATGGTCTGAGTCAGACAAAGATGAAAAGTGGGCTGCTCAGGATGGGCCGTAGCTTGCAGAGGTGGAAATGAGGGTTGAGAGACAGTATCCTTCAGCTACGCTAGTAGGGCTGCTGAACATGGTGCATTACTAATCATGATCCAATCAGGTGAAGTACTGAGGGGAGTGGGTGTAGCAGGCTAAGGGACTGGCAAAAACCTGCTCTCAATGAAGTCAATGACAAAAAATCCCTTTGATTTCAGTGGTTGTGGGATTAGATAGTAAATTGATCAACAGCAAAAAATGAATCATAGTCTAGACTAACCCTAGCTTCTAAAGAATAGACTAGAACCATATTTATTCCCAAGCTTGTTGTGACACTAATGCCTTATCAACAGCTTCTGCTTAAGATATTTGCTTGTGGTGTCATTCTCCCTATTTTACATATCCTGTTTTTCCATTGCTACACTTTCCTATGTATAAAACAATGGTGTATGTTCTGAGGGAATGTGCTACTGTACACTTTGAGATCATACTGTACATTATATTATTATATGGAGGAATATCCAGGGCTGGATTGTAAAGTGAAAGCAGCCCAGACTATTTCTTCTGAATAGTCCCTATCATTTGCATAGCATGTTTGTTGGGCCCCATTGGAAGCCAGTCAATTGGAGCTCCCGCGCAGAGTTCTAGTTAAATCTGCCACAAGAATGAATACATGTACTGTACATCTGTGCAATGTAGCATTATTTACAGTGGACCATTTTTTAATTTGCAGGGTGAGTGGGAGACTTGTGAATATATCATCATATCCACCAGCATTTAAAAAAAAATCTTTGGACCTAGCAATAGAAATGATAGAAATTATAATACACAGCACTGAAATTAGTTTCACCTCCACCAGAATCTCACCCCATTATAGCAAGAAAAACAAACATGACCTGCCCAACCAGTTACCCCTCTTTCTCCTGTGCATCATCAGAAAAAGTCAGCGATTGCGTAAAACAATGTGGGCTCTTTCACACTGCTCTTTGAATTGTTCAGTTTAGCACAGATTGCCAGCAATGCTATAGTTAAAGTTCCATGAGGATTTTTGTGGGTGTGTCAGGATGCTCTTATCTTCTTTTTTGCTCATCTCACCTGTTTTTCCCAAGTCCTCCCCTCTCCATCACTTGTTCTGTCCCTCAGCTAGACTCACTACTTCAATCATATTTGGCTCCTCTTTCTTTCACACCACACGCAGCCTGCCATCTCTTTATAACCTCTTTAAAATCCATAGTTTCTGCTCTATTACAATTCTCATCCATATATTGGTCATCTCTTACCTTCAGTATTGAAACCTCCCTCTCTCTGGTCCATCTACTGCTTTTCTTGCTCCTTTTCAGTCCATCCAAAAAGCTGTTGCTATCATTCTTATTATTATTTATATTATCATAACAGCACGGATAGGTGATCAGGCTCCAGCTGTAAAAGCACAGAACAAAAAGACCGCTGCTGAAAATAGTTTCCTTTTCCCACTATTCTCTTACCACTCTACATGCTACTATCGTATTCGGATTCATTCACTGGCTCCCATTTGCCTTGGCATCATGTTTTGAAGAAAAACAACAACAACAAACAAACAAACTAGGACCTGATTCTTCACTGCCTTACATCTTGTGTAGCCATTTGCAACTGTATAAAGCACTTACTTCCAAATGAAAATGGTCATGTGTTACACCCATTATGCCCAGATTTAAATGGCTGCACACAGTCAAAGGGAGGGGATAACCAGTCCTTAGCCTTCATACTCAATCTTCTACAGAACTCCATCCCCCTCTCCATGTACATTTCTATCCACCACTAGGGTTGCCAACCCCTCCAGGATTATCATAGAGTGTCCAGGAATTAAAGATTAATCTTTAATTAAAGATTATCCTGTGATGAAACCTCCAAGAATATATCCAACCAAATCTGGCAACCATGCTCACAATTTTACTCATTTTTTTTCCTGCTTCAGTTCCCGCTCACTTTGCTCTGCACAAGCCTCCAGACTGACCATGTACGTTGGACCACTAGCCAAGTGTATGACTCGACAAGATCGCTAAGCTCTCCTCAGTATCCTGTCTGGCCTCAGTGCTGCAAGGAAGCTGGCAATCTTGAGGGGAATTGAAATTTGCTTGCTTTGAGTACTCAGTCCTGAGTCCGCTTTGACTGAGGTAAGAATTTTGTTTCATTCTCTCCAATATCCCAAATTTACCTCCAATTCCAGTAACTTGTATAAAAATCAGATTTTACTAATGCTATTCAGAAATAGAAGAAAGAAAGCATAGCTGATTAAAATACAAACATAGCTAGTTTACTACTATGCAAAGGTAGCTGACCAGGCACAATGAATATGCTACGAAGTATTGGATAATATGCCTACTTACACAGTAGAAATTCTCTGGTCTTTCCTAGAGGAGAAATCCATGGACAAGATACTTTAGCCTCAATAAGTTCCTTCTGTGCAAACCTCTGCCAGTGCAAAAGAGCGGGAAGCCTGGCCCAAACCAAAGAACCAAGTGTTCCTCCAACACGCCTTTTCAGGGGGTGTAGAGCTAGCTATGCAACTCCCACTGGGACAGGGGGCTTTCAGATAAGTAGGCATGGCCCAACTGCTCCTGCAATCCTTGACTGGCCTAACAGCCTTGTAGTAGCCATTATCTGCTGATGAAAATTAGAGCATCCATGATGTCATTTGAGGACAATTGAATTTTCAGCAACCTAAATTCTCTCTTGCTGAAGACTCAATCGGTATTTTTAAATGTATTTATTCATTATTTGTTGAGTACTTAAAATGTGTTCAGTGCTTTAGAGAATGTGGAGTACACAACACCCTTCCCCAAAGTGCTTACAGTCTAAGGCCCTGATCCTTCCCAGTGATCTACCTACCCAGAGCCTTACTGCCATGCAGAAGATCCCTTAGGGCATGATACTGCTTCCCTTGAAAGATAATTACAAAACTTCTATTGACTTCAATGATGGAAGATGGGGTCTTAACAGAATTAAAATTGTGGGGGGGGGGGTTGTAAAGATTAGATCTAGGGATGGTGCAGAGGATTTAATTTAGAACCTAAATGTTGGGTCCTAAACCCATTAACAGTGTCCCTTTAAAATCATTCCACAATGTCTGTTTTAACTTTTGTAGCCATTTCAGGTTATCCACTTTCTCAGTACTTGTTCATGCAAGTACTAGCTGTGACATGGCACCTTTCCTTTCAAATGACTCTCTCTCTCTCTGAAACACTTCCCACATTTTAGATCTAAATCGAGCTCCTTCCCACAGAGCCCTGGGGCCCAATTCTCCTCCCTTGGTAGCTTCGGTGTATTCGTTATTATTATTTAACATAGGGCAGCCAACCTGGGACCCTGTTGTGCTAGGTGCTGCAGAAGCATATAAAAAAGGAGGGTGGATGCCTCCTTTGATTATGCTCCAGTGGCTGTTTTCAGGACTGTGTTATTTAAACCATCTGCTTTTAACTGAAAGGATATATAGACTGGTGCTGAAAAACCCATGTTAATAACAGTGCGACTTTTCTGTGTAAAGTCACCAGTGTAGACAAGGCTCATGTATTCAAATATCTCCCTCTAGGCTGGAAGATTTTTCTGTGTGTGTGCAGTTTCTGCGTCTGTGGAAGAAAGATCTTGTTCGATGTGGGTTTATTACAAGCTTCTTCCTCTTTAGGGCAGAAAGGTTGTGGGGGAAGGCAGGGAGAAGGGCAGTTTCTCTCTTGTACCCAGGGCTGGTATTAGGGGTATCAAGCAGGGTAATTGTCTGGGGGCCCTAATAAGCTAAGTTATGGGTGGCGGGGCTCAGGGTGGGGGCTCACTCCTTAGTTTTTGCCCTGGGCCCCAGCGAGTCTAACACTGGCCCTGCTAGCACAGACAGTGTGTGAGTGTTAGTCCTTTTCTCTCTGGGGTGGGAGAGGATTTGGGGTGGTGTGTATATGTTACAGTCCCTTTTCTCACTGCGGAGGGAGCAGGGCTGGATTAACTCTGGTGGGCCTGGGGCTATTAGATTTTTGTGGGTCTCCTGGGGGTTTGGAGTGGGCTGGGGCAGGGGATCGGGGGACAGGCTCTGACTGGGTCGACGGCGCAGCAGGGCTAAGGCAGGATCCCTGCTTGCTCTGCTCCCTGACATGGCCGGCATGTCCAGCCCCTAGGCAGAGGGGCCAGGCTGCTCTGCATGGTGCACACTGCCTGTGCATGCAGGTCCTGCCCCCGCAGCTCCCACTGGCAGCAGTACGTGGCCTATGGGAGCTGTGGAGCTGGCGCTGTGGGCAGCATGCAGAGATTCCCTGGATGCCCCTCGCCTACAGCCCGCAGGGGTACATTGGCAAGCTGGTGCTTGCAGCTCCAGGCCTGGGGGAGCACCGAGGCTTGGGAACCGGTGTCTTGCCTGCGGTGTGGAGACTTGCCATGGGCCAGATCAAAAGAAGCAGCGAGCCACATTTGGCCCCTGGGGGCCCACCTTAGCCCAAGGCCCTGGTCTGCAGCCCCTGAATTAATCCAGCCCCGGATGGGAGAGGATTTGGATGTGTGTGTTACAGTCCTTTTTCTCTCTGGGGTGGGAGAGGATTTCGCTAAGGGATCGTGTGAGCTCCTCAGGGGTGGGGCTGCCCCTCCCCAGTGTATGTCCCCTGCACAGCACAATGGGCCACTGACCTGACTGGGGTCTCCGGCTGCTACTCTCATATCAATACTAAACAATACGGCTGACGGTTTTTTGAATCTTCCCCAACTCAACTCCTGGCCAGAGCGGGTCCCAGAGCAGGGCCCTGCCCCGGGATGGCTGCGCTACCCTCTGCCCCCGCAGGCATCCCTGGAGCTGCCGAGCCTTTGGAGCGCCTCCTTCGTGCGCAACTCCCCACCCTTCCGCGGCGGCCGCTGCTTCTCTCGCTCTCGAAACGTCAGTGGGAATTTCCAGCCAGGAAGGAAGTGAGAGCAGCAGCGGCGGCACCAGGGGAGGGAGGGAGAGCGGAGGTAACTCGCTGCGGAAGGGCAGCTGCTGCTGACAGGTCTGTGGGACGGAGCCACCCGGGCCGCTCTCCAAAACAAGGGGGAAAATCCCCGCCGCGCTGCGGCTGCAGGGGAAGAGGACGAGGCGGCTGCTCCGCTTCTCAGCCTGGTTTACATGGCGCCGCGCTGACTCCTGCAAAGGCGGCGGCGAGCGAAGCGAAGCGCAGCGCAAGGCTGAGCTGCTGCCCCGAGCGGGCTCACCCCCTGCCGGAGCACCGGAGCGCGGCCAGCCTGGAGGAGAAGGGGGCCGAGCCGGAATACGCTCCCGCGTGAGGGTGAGCACATAAATCAATGTCGGGTCTTTGTCCGCCGGGGCTGCCTGGAGCCGCCCGAGCGGTTGCTCTGGTGCCTTTTTAAACATTCACCTTCACCAGCTGCTTCACTTCCTCATTCCTGGTCGGGCTGCCCGTCCGTCCGTCATGCGTGTGAAGGGGGATGAGCTTCACACCAGTCAGCTGCTGCGCGGGGTGGCTGAATGCCTTGGTACTCTCCTTTTAACCGGTGCCACTGCGGAGTAACTCCGGATTGATGCTGGTACAATTGACAGCAGGGTTTGGCCTGGCGGGATTTGTAAAGTAAAAGAAACTGTGGGGGGGGGAGGAGAATATTGTTTTATATTTAAATATCACCTTTCTTTCTGAGAGCGCCTCAGGCATTATTCTTGCCTCCCTAGTGCCGTTAAGTTCAGCTGTCTCTTGGGGGGAGGGTGGTAGCCGGGTGTAAAGTACAGCGTGTGCTGTCACAGAGGGGAATTTTGGCAAAGGGCAGCCAGGCAGACCCCACTGCTTCTGACGCTTGTCATGGGATCTCTAATAACAATAACACCCAACTCTTGTATAGCTGTCAAGAGGGAACTGACAGAACATAATTTTTTAAGTTCTCGTCCAAAAGACTGATACACAGTAAACGGCGTAGAGCTATTTCTCCAGGGTATATCCAGATTCGTTAGTATTAGCTTTAAAAGAAAACAAAGGAGAGAAAATGGGGAATTTTTATTAAAATAATCTGAGCGAGTCCAAAGTAATAGGTGTCCAGCAGGTCCTGCCTGCTAGGGGCACATATGGCTTGGGACACTGTACAGTAATGTAATATACTGAACCCTAGCTGAGTTTACAAAATGAGAGCATAAGTGTGCTGTGTTTCTCATTCTGAAAACCTCATTGCTTCTAAGTGCAGGTGTCTTACCTGTATATGGGAACCTGTCAATAGGATTGATTTACCCCCATCCCTGTCTTCCCTCCTCCATTGATCTATAGAGTCATTGGACCAGAAATGAAGTGTTACTGGTCATTTAACTAGTCTTTCAGTAAATGAATGAATGACTTATTGTGAATGACTTTGTGGTGTGGATTTTCCTTAAAGGGTGACTGTCCACTTGATTTTTTTTTCAATTATGCAAATTCAAAAATTCTAGTTTCTGTTAGAGCACACTTTAAATTTCATGCCGTGACATTTCTTGGTAAAGAATACTGCAAATAAAACAAATATATATATATATATATATATATATATATATATATATATATTTGTTAATGTTTGTAAAGGTAAGTAAGGGAGAAACTCACTGGACATAAAATGCTTTCAAGTCCACAAAACAAACTGAAAAAGGAAGGGGAGGAGAGAGATTTTTTTAACTTTGTAGAGGTTACTTGTAACTAGAGGAGGCACAGAATTTCAGTCTGAAAATAGTGATTTTTCAAATGTCCCCTTGATTTCACATGTGAAATTCCTACTTCATTTGAAAGAAAAATCAGGGTTTCTACTACCTTGCATTGCTTGAGTTCACTTAAAAACTAGTCACTTACCAATATGACTGGTGTAAGGAATATTTTTGATATTTTCAATAATTCCCAAGTGTAGGAAATACTGCAACTATTTTAAAGTAATTTCAAAAGCAGTAGATGGGATCTTCAGTACCAAATAATGAAAATGAAATTATCATGGATGGAAAATAATAGCTAATTAATTGTTTGTTACATTTGGCCCTAAAAACAAGAGGATTCAACGCTCCATTATTTTTCATTTGAGTGGCATTTGTTGACATGAATGAAGGAGCATTATTAAGTTACTCACTTCACGTGAACAAAAAATAGGATATAGTGTCTGAAACTTACATACAAAATGGAGTCTGCATTAGGATGAATTACATTATGTGGCCCTGATCCCGCAAGTGCTTCTGTGTATGAGCAACTTTACCCAGACAAGCAAAATTAAGTATGCGTGTAAGAGTTTTCAGGATTGGGGGTCTACAGATTAAGCATTGCTATTGTTTAACAATTAATTTCAGTTATCAATTAAAAATGGTAAGTTTTAAAAGGCACTAATCTTTGCAAAAATGTATACACACTTACTAAAATGAAAAGTTTGAGAGGAAAATATAGATAACATAAATTGACAAATTTAAGTCCTTTTTTCCTTTTTCTTCCGAAGAAGAAAAATTGAAGCAAATACTAAAGGGTTTGATGCTCCACTCCAGTACACCAGATTTTCAGCAATGTTACTCCATAAAACCGATGTAATTGGTGAATGTGACCAGCTGTTTCGTTTTGAATTCTGGAACTTATTTGAAATTTATTTGTGAATTTGTTTACTTTTCTAAATATTCTGCTAGCCAAAGAAGGATTTTTGTTCTGGTTTAGAGACACGCTTCTGTCATTTGAAGAAAGGAAACTATTGCTGATTTTTTGGGAGGGTTTTGGAGTATTTTGTCATCTATATCAATAAATGAGCAATAACTGAATTGCTAAAATGCAAAAACAATACACTGTTTAAAGACTCAGATGTGGTTCTTCAGCTGGTGTAAATTGTCAGTTCTGTGATTCATTGACATTCAAGCTATGGGGGTAGGGGAGCAGTGCCTCCTCTCCGACCTTAGTTTGTCCCCCACCCAGAGTTTTCTTAGGTCTATGTGCTCCATTATGTCTTCTACTTTCTCTCCCCCACTCTCCTGCCCCACCCCCAGACTTTTCAGGCTATAACACCATATAATGTTATATAGACTGAAACACAACTTCTTCCTGTCCCCCCCCAAAAATTTTCTGAAATGGCGTTCCCAGAGCTATGACATGCACACTAGCTAAGGATCTGCTCACAGCATTTATACACTTACATTTTTATTGAGCCTTCTAAGGACTAGCGTTGGTAAAGTATCTGCAGGAACTGTGAATAATTTCAAACTGCAGTATTGATTTTAACAAGTGGAAAGCTTTTCTTTCCCCTTCCTGCCCAGACCATCCCTTTTAATGGAAGAAATTTACATCAACAAAAGAAGTCATCATAAAATTAAATTAGTTTCACTAATAAGTAGTCAGTAGGTGCTGGAGAGAGTTAGGCTTATGAAACTGAGAATGATTTGGTTTCATTTTGATGTGGAGTTGTGTAGGTCTAAAAAATACTGACTTCCTTAGTGAAGTAATTTTGTGACTGACAGGGAGCCCCTGGGCTATCTCAATCCTTTGGTGAATTTTGAAGCTGTTTTGCACAGTGAAAAATGCCCTGGAAAAAAAGTACTTGTGATGGAAAAGGAAAATGAGGAAGGAGGGAAGGGGGAGGGAATGGAGAGCACTGCTGAGTATCACTTCTTAAACATTTCCTACTTCTTATAATTATACATATGTAGTTTCACAATTATTTTAGATATTTTTCTTGAAGCTTGATTTATTACTCTTATTTGATTGGGACTATGTGATTTCAGTAATGCTTAGCAATAGATATCTATAGGGAAGCATCATTACATCACAAACTCAACACTTGGGTAAATATTGGAATTTTCGTGAAAAATCGAGTTCCCCTTTCTAATCAGTGTTGCTTTGTCCTTTTTACTTCCTGTATGCTGCGGCTTCATATATAATGCTCCATAAACAAACCCAGAAAATGTCCTTCAATAGTAGGACCCCATGTAGGGAATTTCTTATATACAGTGAACCTGTTCTAGGAGCATGGGAACCAAACTGGAAGCCCTTTCTGTGTATGAAGGTTATGGAGTATGTTATAATTATTAGAAGTCATAGGCTAACTTATGGAACCAAATTTTCCCTTTTAGTTACACACATCCTCCCCCACTGACACAGAGATTGAAAAGATGCAACTGAGAACTGAATGTTTTTATTCATTTATTGTTAATTTCTCTTGGCACAGAAAGCTATTGCTCAGAAACCTCTGTGGTCTTTGGACACACTGTTTTTATCAGATTATCATGTGTGGTGAGAGACCACTTGAGAACAAAAATTAATCTGAACAAAATGTTCCTGCCTTGTAGACCACTGTTGTTTCCCAGCTATAATTGTACATGTAAATGTATCTTTATGGAAGAGAGACTCTTATTTACTCAATTAGCAAGCAAGAATGTTTCGAAACACTTTCTTTCAATTTAGTGATGGATTTATCCTGCAGAGGATTCCTGCTCCCAAGATGAAAATATTGGAATTAATTATTTTTAAAAATGGAAAAAGAGTTCTAGACATTCAGCTCTAGGTCACTTTCAGCTCTAGCCCAGACAAGTTGTGTCTTAAAGTTCCCATATAATGGCCACTATGTGAACTGTGTGATAGGCTTAGAAAAATTTCTGTCTTTCCAAAATCATAATCACAACTGTCACTAATTTTGAAGTTAGTCCAATGTTGGACTTATTTATTGTCCAAGATTGTCTCAGTAATTATGTCCTCATTTCCGAAAGGTACTTAAGCATGTGCCTAGCTTTAAGTTCCATTGAAATCCATGGGCCCACCCCTATCTTTATGTTAACCGTGTGGTTAAGTACCGTGCTAAATTAGGGTCTGTCTTCGTTGACAATTTCATCTGAGAGGCCAAGGACTAAACAGGCGTGTTTCTGAATTATTCAGTCTCTGTCCCATTTTACAGGTAAAATCTCTAGATTAGTATTGAGTTACACTGGCAGACTGAGCACCAGTGAAATCCAGCACCAAACTAATTAAATTCTTCCTGTTGTAAGGCACAGAATTAGTTAAGGTAAAAACACTATGGGCTAGATTAACAAAGAAATGTACATATGGTAAGGTTGAGTATTACCATGCCTAATTTTTAGGCACCTAGAAAATCACTGGGTTAGGCACCGAGGTTCCTGTACAATGGAGAGATGGGTGCCTCAGAATGGGATTATGCAAAAACCAGCACACTGGGTGCTCATTGCCTAATTTAGCCAGTGGAGATGCCACATCAAGGGGTGTGTGCTAAGCCCTGCTCCTCTCTTGGAGATGAGTGCCTAAAACCAGGCTGCAGGGATGTTTCTCTCTCTCATTGGGATTCCCAGCTGCCAATCTTGTCCTCAGGTTAGGACCTCCCTTGTAGCCTTTAGACAAGTGGATAGGGTACTCATCCAAGATGTAGAAGACTTCCCTCCCTGCACGCCATCTCAGATCCCTCGTCCTGATGGGGAGAAAGGTGGCAAATCTCTCTTCAGATCCTCTCTCAAGCGAATGCTCTAACCACCAGGCTAAAGGATATTTTGATCTGGGTCTCCCTTAGTCTCTCCCATTGAAGCTGTCCCACTTTGGATTAAATAATGAAAGAATCACTGGGCAAGAGAGAGTGTGTGCAAACATCAGAAGGACTGTAGCCTGATGATTAGAGCACTCACCTGGGAGAGCCAGGATCCAGTCCCCCCCTGTTGCAGTGACTTTTTTTTAAATTATTCACAGTGGAATAGATTCAACAGGAGAGATTGAGGGACTCCCCTACCTCAGAATATCCTATAGTTCAGTGGTTAGGGCACTCACTTGAGGGTGACAAAGCCCACTTCAAATCCCTTCTCCCCTCACGTGAAGGGTGGACTTGAATTGGGGATCTCCCACATCCCAGGTGAGTATCCTAACCACTGGGTTACAAGTTATGAGGGTGGTCCTCTTTCTTACTCTCCTCCATTTTGTGTGAGTTCACCTATTGGAGTCCGATCCAGTAGACAAGGTCTGAACACGTTCACTGGATGGGGCCCTGTAGGCGAGTTAGGTGGAGGAATGCCTATCTTCACCCAGTTTGTGAATCAATCTGGGCCTTAGGCTTCCATAACCTGGCGTGGAGCTGCAGTGTGCATGCCCAGAGGCTGAAACATAGTTTCCTTGGAAACTTTTACTGCACAAATGTAGGTGGAGAGTGATTTTTAAGCACCAACAAGGTGTGGGAGGCAGCTGAGTGGGGGTTTTGTGAATCCCAGTGGAGCCTGATTCTGGGATTTAGTCACCTACCATGGCAGTTAGGGATACATTCACAAAAGGACTTAGGCACCTATCAGCTTCAATACAGGGAGTGACTCCTATTGGTATTTAAAAGAGTGAAGAATAGGTGAGGCCCTAGGTATGATGATGATCTTTAAAATCAGATTTCTTGGCTCTCACAGACCGATGGACAGTTTGAGGTACGTTAATAAAATGAGCAATAGAGGTACTCCCATGATGTTCTAATTTTACTAGTGATGTTTTGCAATATTTTATGTTGTATAATATGAATTATACTGCATACAATTGAGGCCTGAGTGATTGTTGTCATTTGTTTTGTTTTATATGGATTAAATCCCAAACAGCCTTAGTTCCTCCTCCCAAATCTCATTTTGAAAACAGGGTTCAGCTTCCTCAAAACCCACACTTTTAAAAAATCACCTTGCTGTCCTCAGTCTTACCTATGTTATTTGCTGATTGACATTGCACCACCGACCAGTCAGAAGGTCAGCAGCACTTCCAATTTTCAGTGTCCACTTGCAAACAAAGGGCCATTGAGAATCCCTGGCCATCCCCACCACGAAAAAGAACTGACTTAGCTCTTGCTACCTCCAGAGCCCCCTCTCTCCACAATGTATGTCAATGTTCTTGTTTAAATGGGGAACCCACCCTGTCTGTATTACACTCTAGAGCCTGCGCTGAAAGTGCAACTGATGGTGCATGACAATGTGTTGGTGCTAGAAATGTGAAATTGTGTTGGGGGCGTTTGTTTTTAGTTACTTGAGAAATTATTCATTCGCCATAAATGATCAAGTTCTACTCTGGATACTCATGTGCAATTCTCATTTAGAAGAAGGGGAAGGGTGCATGTTTCCTGGATTACAATTTGACTGCAGTGGTCAACTTTTACATGAAACTTGAATATAATACAATTACAAACAGGGCCAGCCTTAGGGAAAATGGCGTCCTGGGGAAACTTGTATTTTGGTGCCTCGACCCCCACTGCTTCCCTCCCCCCATATTGCCCTCAGGCTCAGTTGCCTCCCTGGGCTCCCCACTGAGCCACTCTGTCACCCCTGGCCCCTGCAGGCTTCCGCTCCTGGCCCCTGCTGCTTCCCCATCCATCACCCCTGGTCCCCCGCTACTCTCTGGGCTCTCCCCCCTGCCCCTTTGCCCCTATGCCCCGCTGCCTCCCTCCCATTGTCCTAAGCTCCCTTCTGCAGCCTTGCACCACAGACCTGCCCTCCTCCTTGCCTGTCAACCACGGAGCCCCCATGACCACAACGCTCTGGGCACTTGCATACTCATAAGGCCAGCCCTGATTACAAACATAAAACTTAAGTTTTTTAAAAGCCACTCCAAAATTATTGTTTCTTTATTTCTTCTGATATTTTTAAACCTGAGTTTAACAAAAAATAGATCATCCAAAAATTCTGTTATCACTCAAGAAAGAGATCTTGGAGCCACTGTGGATAGTTCTTTGAAAACTCAATGTGCAGTGGCAGTCAAAAAAGCTAACGATGTTGGGAATCATTAGGAAAGGGATAGATATAAGACAGATAATATCATATTGCCTCTATATAAATCCATGGTACACCCACATCTTGAATACTGCGTGCAGATTTGGTTGCCCGTCTCAAAAAAGATATATTGGAATTGGAAAAGGTACAGAAAAGGGCAACAACAATGGTTAGGGGTATGGAACAGCTTCCATATGAGGAAAGATTAATAAGACTGGGACTTTTCAGCTTGGAAAAGAGACAACTAAGGGGCAATATGATAGAGGTCTATAAAATCATGACAGGTGTGGAGAAAGTAAGTAAGGAAGTGTTATTTATTCCTCATAACACAAGAACTAGGGGTCACCAAATGAAATTAATGGGCAGCAGGTTTAAAAGAAAAGGAAGTATTTTTTCACACAACACGTAGTAAACATGTGGAACTCTTTGCTGGGAAATGGTGTGAAGGCCAAGACTATAACAGAGTTCAAAAAAGAACTAGATAAGCTCATGGAGGATAGGCCCATCAATGGCTATCAGACAGGATGGGCAGGGATGGTGTTTGCCAAAAGCTGGGAATGGGTGACAGGGGAGGGTCACTTGATGATTATCTCTGTTCATTCCCTAGTCTAAGGCACCTGTAATTGGCTACTGTCGGAAGACAGATACTGGGCTAGATAGACCTTTGGTCTGATCCAGTATGGACGTTCTTATTCCTGTTTTACTCAGGATCAATATGCTTGAAGCACAATTTATGTGTATAGAGCAAATGTTAACATATCACCATCTGTCATTAGGTCATTACTACATTTTGTATTCCTTCCCTAAATGCCAGTCATCTAGAAGTCCCTCTAGATTGGGAGTAAGGAAAAGTCATTAGGTTTCCAGGGATGCTCAGTGAAGTAAGATTAATGAGAGAATTCTGCAGGAGCAAAGCAAAACACAGGTGCAAGTTACAAGAACTACATATTCCTCACTGATTTTCACATTACGTTTAGTGCCAGTTATTATTTGCACATTTTTTCTTAAACTGTTGGCATCAGGAGCACAATATTGGGGCAATTAACCTTATTAGGCTCAATGGGGGAGCATATTCTGCAACTTCTATGCAGATTATTCCCAACCTATCTTAACCCTTAAAAGCAGGAACAATTTGGGTTATTTTGTACATAGATTAATTATACAAATAAAACAGCCATTCCTACAGTATTATTACTGTTCGTCTGATAAACTTCCCCATGCTATTAATGTTTAGCTCAATAAAGTAATTGTTTCTTGTAGAAAATTTATGGCCATATTTTCAAAAGAGCTCAGTCTGCACCCAGTAGCTCCTGTTTAGATTTTTAAATAAGTGTCTGCATTTTCGTAAGATTTCAGCTCTCCCTTAAGGTACGATATTAAGTGGCCATATTTTCAAAAGTGCTCAGAATCCAGCAACTTCTGTTCAGAGTAGTTGTGGGTGTTGAGCACTTTTGAAAATGTGGCCCCTAGTCTTTGTTAATCATTTTATTGTCACAAGCAATCACAGACTTTCTGTAGGCTACAATTCTATGCGGATTCGGTGGGTAGGCATCCTTGATGGCTGGTAATGCATCCTTTGCTGAAAGAATGTTTAAGATGGAGTATAAAATTATTGTTTAAAAAGAACTAAGATATTATCTAAGATCCCAAATCAAGAGGAAAAATCATTTCAATTTGAAATAGTGTCAGTTTTAAGATATGCAGGGCCAAAATCTCCTGAGTCCCATCAAACAGAAAACCATAACTAGCCATAGCAAATAACAAAGATTGTGTTAGCAGAAAAACCAGTGTACAATGTCATCCTTCTGAGCTGACGCAGAAAAATGAGACAATCTACAGATTTGTAAGTGACTGGAGAAATGTAGCAATTTAAATTCTGCACCCCCTTAACAGCACTGGAGAAGGCTGTTTCTCTGTGATACAGTAATATGCAACTATTTTTAATGTATTTTCTTTTCAATAGCATGTCTAAAACTGTATGATCAGTATAAAACTCTTTAAAAAATCTCAAACAAAATCAGTACTGAAGTCACAGGGGGGGAAAAGACATTAGTAATATGTAAAAAAGGAAAGCATCTGCTAAGAGGTTTAAAGGATTCTGTCAAGTTGAGATGTACTCAGTTTCTGTAATGAGTTAAAAGTAGTTTAACATATTTCAGCTGCCTCAGAGACCCCCATCAGTTTTTGTGATTTTTACTAACACCTTTCAGGTTTTTTAAAATGTTCTTTCCCCTCTTGCTGTATAAAAGATCCAGTCGTACAATGAGTGTAACAGTGAAGTTGACTGTATACAAAATGACGTTCAGAGCAAACAAACCTAAAAATTGAGGGAAATAATTCTGTGTCTAATCTCTTCATTATAGTAAATTAGGGGGTCTCACGTCTAACAGTAGCAGGCAGGTGTACATATAAAATGTGTAATTATGCATGCCATACTGGCGAGTGTGCTGGCAACTTTCAAATTCCCAGTATTTCCAAAGCCATTCTTCAGAACAATATTTTAACTTGATGATCACATCTTATTCTGCCATTACCTAGGTATTAGGTAATACTGCCAGGTATTAGGACTAATACAAACAAAATAGATAGTGGTATACTGTGGAAACAAAATGACTGCCATAGTTAAACTTTCTCTGCCATAGACTTTTTTTTCCTGAATAATTTCCCATTGGTGCAGCTCCACCCATGGTAGCAATGATGGGAGTGCAAGACACAGGTAGCTGCCAGCGATTATACCTCTTTGTTGTATATACCTGCTTTAAGCAGGTTTAGACAATGTGGTTTTTAAAATGCCAGTGACTGCCTGGAGCTCTGCCTACGCTAGTGTTAGAAAAGGGAATTTTTTCAGAAAAAAGCCTTGTGTAGATACAGTCTAAGAGTTTTACAGTGAACTAAAAGGCCAGACGTGGTTAAAACTACAAAAAGCAGGTGCCTCTGTGTAGCTGTTGTACATTATGTTGATGACCTATCTTCCCCTATGTGTATCTTCTCCCGGAATTTAGAAGCCCTGAAGCTTTGTGCATGTAATATATTGTGCTTCTCATCAGTAGATCTTAAAGCACTTTACAAAGAAGGTCCGTATCATTATCCCTGTTTTACAGATGGGAAAACCATGGCGCAGAGCAGTGAAGTGACTTGCTTAAGGTTCCCCCAAACTGCCAGAGGCAGACCTGGGAATAGAACCCAGGTCTCCTACGCTCTCAGCTCATACAGTGAGATATAACAGTTTACTCTGTACAGACATGGATTATGTACCAGTAGAGAAAAAATAGGGCTAAGGATGCTACTGAGGTTACAGAGAGTAGGAGCAAATAAGAGGTCCTAGTGTAGGAGGAAGAGATACAGGATGAAGTATTGTGTGAGGATTATGTAGTACAACAATTATCAGTTGTATCTGCCGAATTCACCACTAGAATTTCTAAGCACTCAACAACTATGGGCATATCTCCAAAACCACAGTAATCTATAAGCAAACAGAAAGCCTGCCATATTTTGTAGCTGCGATGTAGTACAACATGAAATATATTTTGGGTATCACTCCTGTGAAATGTGACTTCAGTTCACCTCCCCATTCCCTGTTTTTCCTTATTGTGAGTAAGCAAAAGAAAAGCAAAAGAAACCTGCTAACGGGATTAGTAATGATAGTTTATCTGCAGCAGCTGTTGGTTTACACATTTTTATTTGGAAA
Organism: Mauremys reevesii; assembly: GCF_016161935.1. Taxonomy (NCBI): domain Eukaryota; kingdom Metazoa; phylum Chordata; order Testudines; family Geoemydidae; genus Mauremys; species Mauremys reevesii. Next base: position 34,115,079 of record NC_052627.1, on the reverse strand, counting down.
CCCTTCTTTTTTATATATAAATACTAGGGAAGGGCAAATTTGAATAGAAAATAGAATTGACGTGTGTGTGTGAGTATCCCTGGCTAGAAAACTTGCAGCAGCAGCTGTTCTTTCAGGATTTCCAGACAGTTGAGGGTGGGAGTTGTTCATCATTGGGCTGTATTTACTTTCTAGATTCCCCTTTCTGAAAGAAGAGGGTGTGCTTATACACACCAATATCAGGAATGAAAAACAAGCTGTTTTGTAAAAGTCATGTGGGATTTAATAGAGGTAGATATCCATCCTATAGAACTTTTAATAAACCATCTGAATAATTCTGTTGCAGAGGTATTATCTTTTGAAAAATCTATATGAAGGAGACATTCTCCATTCAGTTACATAAATTTTCAGAGTAACCTCTATAGAATTTTACTTAATTTCTAGAGCTCCCTGTTAGTTTAATCTCTCTTAAATTCTGTAGGACATATCTATTGGACTGAATTTAAATATCTTGGCCTAGGAGTTGGCAAAATGGTTTTCTAAAATAAAATAGCAAGAAACCCTTCTAAACAGGGAAAGTTGGCATGTATGTGCTCTGAAGAGGCTGTCAGCATCATGTTAACTTGTAATTGACTGCTTTAATGTAGGTTAGGTGGCATAGAAAATTTGAGAAGAGAGATCAGTAGCTGCTTAAAATGTTTTCACCAATTGTCACTCTTCACGTGACTAGGCTTGAGATGTAAAAACCCTAGAAGGTGTTAGGGGGGTGGTATTGGCATTGATCCTTCAAACTGAGTTCTCAAGAACACCTAGACCATTTGTACTCAAACTGTGTAGACTAAAAGCTGAGACCATATCCCTTCTTGCAGGGTGGGATAAAAGAAGCATATGCTGTATGGGTTTTTATCTGTGGTTTCAGGCCCCACTGAAGTATGAGTCTTACTCATAATTACGCTTCAAAACATGAATAGGTAGATCTCTGGGAATAAATCTAAAATTATTTTTTGTTTTCACTTTTATAAATAACTTTTGGATCATACTGTTTTTTCATGTCTTTACTTCCTGTTTGGATTTCCCAGTTCATTAGTACATGTTTGCTATATACATGTTTCCAGCAAGACCAGTGTCAGGCGACCAAAGCTAATAAGTAAACATGAAGTTTAAAAAAAAAAAAAAGGAATTTTGAAAAGCCCCAGTAGCTGCTTGAGAAGACCTTTGTAAATGTTTGCTGAAATGACTGGTAAACCAACATCTGCATCATCAAGTCTGATTCCTCCCAGACTAAGAAGTTAATATCAGGTTCTGCTTGTTCTCAAAAGAGTGAATATTTTTAAAAAATCCAATCCCAGTCAGTTTCTATTGTGTATGCTAGTATGGCTACTAATGTAGAGGAGAGAAATGTCTTTGCTCACCTTTTAAAATCCAAATCTAATAATGAGCCAGCAACAGTAGCTGGGAGGAATTGTCCACCAAGAAAGCAAAAGGCATAATGAAAATAGTAAAAGCGCTTGCTGGCATTGTCTGAAAAGGCATGTCTTGTTTTGTTGTTTTTTTAAAAGGCTACATCATGTCACATATAGTCATCGAATACAGAGAGATATCTAAAATATGCTGATTGAGCTACAGCATCATTCCTCAGGTTTTGGTTATTCTTACTGGCTCTTACTCAAGCATTAGTTCCAAGCCTTAACACCAAGTAATAGTTGACATTATATTCCATACTCTGACCTCAGTTAGATCCATGCAATCCCATTAGCTTCAGTATACATTGTAGAAACAGATATTTGTTACTTCATTATTTAATAGCAACAAAGCTGTAAATGACTTTTCTCTGGGAACTTCCCTGAAAGTGTCTAACCCTTTCCTCTTCCCCAGTCACCTTCTGCTACATCTAAAAATAACACTAAAGGGCAACATTTTCCCCTCTGCTTCTATGAAGTCCTACAGTAGCCACCCTGCCGTGGGGACAAGGACGTAAAGCAGAGACACAGGAATTCAGCCTGGATGGCATGGATCTCAGCAGATCCAACCGGTCTTCAGGGACCTCCTGCCTGTGGTCCAAGGGGGTAAATGCTGTTCTTCTATCCTCCTAGGGAGCAGTCAGAGGAAAATTCCATAAGTTCAGAACTCCATTCTCCTATGTGGGAATAACCCAGAAATGATTTCACCCAAATTGAAAGAGTTTAAATTGTGCAGTCTTTCTCTTTCACTAGACACCTCTCTTTCACATCATACCTATTCATCTGCTCTCTACACTGGCTTCCCATAGAATATGGAGTTAAGTTCAAGGTCTCAGTCCTTATCCTCAAGGCACTCAATGGCCTGGGCTCAGAATACCCAAAAGATCACCCGAGGTTCCAGGATGGAGGACTGTGGTTGACAACTCTCCTCCTCAGGCATATTGGAATTTTCTACCACAAAGTTAAGGCTCGTCTGTGCAGGAGACAGAGCTTTTTATGGGGCAGTCCTAAACTGTTAAACTGTCCCACAGGAACTGAGGACCACTACAAATTTCACCATCTTCCACACCGAGTGCAAGGCACAGTTCTGTGACCGGGCTTCTCTAATATAAAAACATAGCAGCATATACGTTTACAGAAATATTCCCTAAACAAAAACACTATACTGCACATATAGTTTTCTTTCTAGGGAGAAGTTGAGAGAGTGAAAGAATCACACATGACAGATGTTAGTCATGTCATTTAATACACATGTGGAAGGTGCTCAGATACTACAGTGAGGAAGGCAGTGTAAGAATTCTTTGGGGAGGAGTTGTTATTCTCAAAGGGTACGTCTATACTTACCGTCCGGGTCGGTGGTGCGCGCGTTCGACTTTCGAGTTCGATATATATCTAATCTAATCTAGATATATATAACGACTCGACTTCGCCCCGCTGACGACTCCACCAACCCACCACACGACGGCGTGGCAGAGTCAAGGGGACGGACGATGACCCGATCTCAGCACTGGTGAGAGGGTGTGAGAACTGAACTAAGGTAGTTCGACTATTCAAGCGCTTATTCCTAGCTTTGCTGCTGAGCTGTTTGACCCCCTAGTGTACCAGGCCAAAGTCTCCTATTTTTGGTGATGTTATTGGCTTTGCCCCAATTTCTTGAATATATAGAAAACCTAAGAGATGGGTTAGAATTTATTTAGAGACTAAAACATCTTGTATGCTGGGGAAATGTTCTGCGGGCATTTTCAACATTACTTTGCTTTGAAGATGGATGAAATGCTTTTAGTCTGAAACAGAGAGTATATTAGTTATTTGGAGGGGATTGTTTTAGACTTCTTGGGGGTGAATTTTTAGCTAGTCCCTGAAAAAGCACTCAGTCTATTTACATACATAAAGCAGAATGTTTGCATGCCCAAGTCAGCATGTGTATGTACCACAGTGTGTGTGTGTGTCTGTGTCTGTGTGAGAGAGAGGGTGGGGGGTCATGTTGCCTTTTACTGCTACAGAGTGTAAAAGAGCTTGAGTGAGAGGCACCTGTGTAGTTGGTGCCAAAGAACTTCTGTTTGATGCCTCTTTATGACCATGGTGTGTGTGTGAGTGCATTCCATGTGTAGTTTATTCTTGTTAAGGAAAATCTGTATTTTTTAAAATTGCTTGTCTTCCTGGCATTATGTCAGGATCCAAATAGCTACTTTTTAGTTTTAATGATAAAGCTATCCGTTGCATCATTTCAGGACATCTTTTAATTTTTAATAGCAAAGCACAATAAATGATAGATATTTGGAAAATACACTATATTGCCTCTGCTTTTGTTTTATGAGTCATTTCTGATAAAAGTTCTAAATATAGATTCTACATTCAATACATATTACTCTGAATCAGAAAAAGGAATATGAAATAACCACTTTTCCTGCATAAAGTTCTCTTGTGAGACTAGGTGAGTGAGATAATTTCTTTTACTGGACCAACTTCTGTTGGTAACAGAGACAAGCTGCTTTGTGTTGAACTAGCTGGAGATTGTGTGTGGCCTTTGTCAGCCTCAGGTAGTGAATGATGGTGTAATCTGCAGGTGATAAATGCATGGAGCTTGTGCATCATAGCTCCATCATCCTCCAGCAGCAATGGGCTCAATCGCCTAGTTAACCAGACTTGGAAGGAGGCATTACGTGTCTTTCCACTGTTTCTATGTACATGTTTAGCAGTAGTGATGAGTCCAACAGGACCCAGAGACTACAACACTACCTTGACAATTGGCAAGCAAACACCATCGATGGAGAGAGAGGTTAGCATTCTAGCCACCCCCTCAAAGTGTTTCCTTCTTCCTATCACCATCATTTCTATTTTGCTTGGCCTTTAAGGACATTTTGGTCATTGCTTAGAAGACTCATGGAATCATAATTGGATTGAGTTAAGTATTCTTCGGTCAAATGGGGGAAAATGGTTTTAGACTCTCTGAAACAATTTTCATTTCACTTCTGTGAGTGGAATCTAGCATTTGTATATACGGTTACCCAATTTGGGACATAAATAATTGTGCAGATGCATTTCTGGTGGCTTCCTGAAAATCTGGCCTTTTGTGCTCTTCCAGTTTCCACTTTCCATAACTTTTTAGTATCTAAATAGGAAGTCATTGGATGGCAAATGAAATATTTATTTTTAGTAAGTATTTTGTCAGTAGGGTTATATTCCTCTATAATCCAGAACTGTAAAAAATAAAACAAAGCCTACTTAGAATGCCTCATTGTTTGCAGTAGCTGTACTAATTTTAAACACATTTGTTGGAATTATTAATGGTATAAATAAATAAAGTCTATTACACAGAAGGATGTTGTGTAAAGAGAGGCTGGCTACAGATGCTCTCTCTGCCAGGCTTTTTCTTCATAAAGGGTTATAATGTCAATAGCAAATTATAAAACATAATGGAAAGACAGTGCTTAGCTTTCTGAGTTTCGTAAGGTTATATAGTTGACTAACCATGCTTTGATTACTGACATCTTGCTGTAATAATTGATCAAATACAATTTATTATTATACCCACTGTTCATCTTTGGCTGAATACCATTTCCAGTTATTTGATACATGACCAATACTGCAACTAGACATTAGGTACACTCCCACTTTAAAAAAAATCTCTCTTCAAAGTTGAAGTTCAGGGAAAAGCAAGTTTGTACTTGCTGTGCTAAGATGTAGTTTTACCGTCATGAACTCCTGTTTTCCCAAAGAAGGCTTCTGTTTTTCCCTTTTTGATTTTCTCTCTCTTTTAAAATAGTGCTGAAAGGCTGAGCCACATCTCTTTTGGACTCTATCAACATACCAAGTTTAATTTCTCCCCAAAGAAAGTACGTGGATGTTCCAATTTTTCTTTTTAATGCCTTCCTCTCTAGTCATGTAAAGGTCACTCGGTGACTCAATTTTCCTTACAGATTCTTAATCATTTCCCACATTTTTGCATGATTATAGATTTTCATAATTGGTTTTTAGCTCACTGGAAAATATTGTTAATAATCTTTGTGATGAAAGATGAGAGCCATTGGCTCCTGCCTATCTTTGCAAAGTTATTGTCCTTTATTTACAACATATGTTTGCATGTTACAGTCAAATGACTCTTTTAGAGTTAATACATGTTATTAGCTACATTATACTGTCTACTCATACATTTTCCTGAGTTTTTTTTTAAATATTAAATATTAAATAAAGGAAATTTAACTACATTTTACAAAGTTAAAATAAAAAAGCAGTCTTTTATCACAATTAGACTAGAGAACTAGGAGCCAGGATTCTGAGATTAATTTCTTAGCTCATGTCCTAGTGACTTGCTCTGTGGCCCTGAGAAAATCACTTAGGTCCACATTTCCGAAGTGTCCTCCAATTTTGGGTGCCTCTCTTTGGGAGTGCTCACGTTAAGATATCTGGAAAGTTAATTGTTAGAGGTGCTGAGCACCTGCAGCTCTTATTGGCTACACTTGCAGTTGTGGGTACTCAACACAAGTGGCAGTCAGGCCACACATGTCTCACATTGGGCATCCACAACCAAAGGCATCCAGAATTAGTCAACACTTTTGAAAATTTGCACTGTACCTTCTTTGGTCCTCCATTATACTGTGCAAGGTTTCTGTGAAATTTAATTCATGAATGTTTGTAAAAAGTTTTGAGATCTTTGGAAAATAAATTCTATAGATACACAATATATGATTATTGTTGCTTAAAATATGCTAATAGCTTTGCTTAAACTGCCAAAGCCCAGAATGTTCAGAGTAAAAACCAGGGTAAATTGATTTTAATCTCCAAGCAGAAAGCCTTGATTTAACTTGGTGATTTTCATCATCTTTTCCCTTAACTTCATCCTTTCCGTTTGTGCTTCAGTTATTTTTATAAAGAAAGATGCATTCTTATTTGTTGATATAACTATTAAAACCTATTTATTTACAGCTAAATAGAACCTTTACATTAATCTTTTTGCTACGTAGGAGGATACACGATATCTGCATACATTTATTTAAGCAATTACATAGCTTAATATTTTCAGATTCTTATTAATTGTACATTTTTAGTATGTTGGAAAATGGTGAATGATATATTGCTAATTTACTAGATAATTAACTTTTTGCTTATGATTTGCATCAAGTTGCATTAGAATGATATTTTAAGAGAGTGTAATAAATTTGAGTCTTAACATATTTTATATTAAATTCAGATTTCATTTTAAACAGGTTTATTTTTAAAAAGAAAAACTTATAATTTAAATAACTCAATCAAAAAATCTGATTTTTTTTAAAAATTCATTTTAAATAAAAAAAATGATTTTTATCCACCCTGATAAAAATAGAGAAACAAATTTATTCCTGGTTTTAATGACATTACAAGGGGAGATGAATGTTGACCCTAATACTCTGTTTGGGATTTTCAATTCAATGGGAGTTGAAAGCAGGAAACCTCAGTCTTTGTTCTGAGTCCCACCCTTTGGAGGTGCTGAGCAATTTTAAGGGTATCTGGGCAGCGATGATGTTACTATTACAGTTGGATAGTTCAGAGATGGGTTGTCAGAGCTTTAAGAATGAATGCATGTGTCTTTTCATTTGAAAGCAGACTAATGTTATTTTGATACAGGTATTATTATTATTACATACTGAAAAAAATACGGCGGTCAGTGAACAATCATCCTCTTCGTGCTTTCATCATTTCAGCTCTTAAAATGGCAGAAGAAGATGCCTATATCATGGGAGTATCTGATCATCAAGTGAGTATTAACACACAGTTTATAGGCTCTCAATGTGTCAAAAGCATATGAGTTTATTCTGTCTGGCTATCTTAGCTATTTGTCATGTACCCATTCCCATAGTGTCTAAACTTTCTATAGTCAGACAACATCAAAGAGAAAAATATCAGAATAAACCTGTCTCAATAAGAAGCCCATATCAGTAAAATGTAAATTTCTCCCACTGTAGGGCCTACCCTTTGACATTGCCTGTGGCTTTAAAAGAGGTTTGTTGATCTGATATTGACCGCAATGTTCCTTCATTCACAACCATTTTGGTAGGACTCCAGAATTCCCAAACTCTTCACTAATCCAAAATGACTTTAGGTCACTTTGCTTATAATTAATTCAAGTGATGAGAACTGTGCTTGATTCAAAGGCTCCAATTAAAAATATGTTAATCTCCTAAGGCTTAATGTACGTAAATACATGCTAAATGGATTACATTTGACATTTGGATCTGGCTTTGCCCAGGGCAAGAATACAGTATTGCCAGTCCCAAACTTTCAAAAAGCATGAGATTGATTTAAAAATAATGAGATTAAAAAATTACATTTGATGTTTTTTATTTGTCTTCTGGTTTTGGAACTATCAGGGTACATGGTCTGGGGTTACATTTTTAAGCTTTTCTCCCTAGCTAGAAACATACTTTTTTTAAAATAAAAGCTCAGATTCTCACCTATTCACGTGACTACAGAGATTTAAGAATAACACCAAATATCATGAAACTCACAATAAAATCACTTGGGTTGGTAACACTGAGAATAGGACTAACTTTTCTTACAGTACATTAAAAAAAACATAAAATCCTGGCCCCATTAAAGTCAACAGCAAAACTCCCAATGAGTTCAGTGGGCCAGGGTTTCACTATTCAGGTCTATTTTCCCATTGAAATACTCATGTAACCCATCATGAGTGGCAGTGAGGGATATACGTACATATAGGAAGGGGAGAAGAGATCTCATAATTCATGAAACCTATTGAGTTTTATTCTAAAATCAGGGAGCTCATTTGTGTACATAAATGCACCCCTGGAGAAACCAGTCTGACTGAAGTCCCTTGTCTTCATTGATGAGCAGTCACCTTCCTTTAAGAAGACAGTGAAAGCCTTCACCTACTTATCATGGGAAGGGCCCTCTCTAGTCTTTGCTGACCACAGCTGAGAAGGATGAGGAAACAGTCACTGACTTGCGATTACAATGCAGTTGACTCCAGTGTTTTCCCCTGCTGAGGTCAGTGGATCGGGACACTGCTGAGGGGAAGAGGAGAGAGAGGAAGGAGAGAAGAAAAGAAGGGAAAGACTGTTGAAAATTCCCAAACCCTATCCTTACAGCTGAGAGCAGAGCTTGCACAGCAAGCTGCCCCTATGGGTACAGAGGGAGCAGACTGGAGCTGTGGTGCAGTCACTAGACTTTTGACGGGAGAGCTGTGTATTCACCACCAGTGAGCGTCCCTGTGATCCTGTACTGGCAGAGTCAACCCAACAATTTGTTCCAAACTAGTGGATTAATTGTGATGAAAATAGAATAAGACTTGCTGCTTGTATGTTAATTGCTAGACGAATAACAAGTACCATATCATCCAGTCCAGGAAGAGTCTCTCTTCTGTCATATTAAATACCTTCTGAAGCAAATGTCTAGGTTTATAAAGAGGTTATGTTTACTCATTTTTATTTCACAGGGACCTTTTTTGTTTTGTGCTTATCCTCCAATTTGAAAAGCGATGAATTTAGTTGTGGTACTACTTACAGTAGATCAAAAAGGCTGTTCTTAACTATGTTTTTAGTATTCAATGAGAACTTTTTAAGTTGAGCCCACAGAAGCTGATCGTTTGGTACTGTCATTTTAACATGGTGTGTCCCTTGTGAATACGTTTTAAACAAAGATGGTGGCTAGATGATGGTTAGAAAAGGGGATTGGGAGTTGGAACTTTTTAGCTCTGTCCTTGACTCTGAGTATGACCTTGGGCAAGTCACCTGGGGCTAGATGTTCAAATGCTTAGTGGCCACTATTGGGGCCAGATTTTCAAAAGAGTTCCACTTCCAAGCACTTTTGAATATTTGGCCTGTGGTGCATGTACACTAGCACTTTGCACTGCTCAGCAACCCCTTTCCATGCTTGCTACAGAGCTACAGGTTACACTGGTCAAAATGCTGACCCCTGTCTACACTACCAGGTCCACAGGAGCTAGCACTAGTGGAGTTGCACCATTACAAGATGCATCAAGGAGTGTTAGTGTGGACAAGTCTTTAAACTCTCTGAGCTTTGATTTATCCCACCTATGATACAGGAATAAGAATGTGTACCTATCTCAGAGGCATATTGGGAGTCCTAATTAATATTTTCAAAGTGCTTTGAAATCCTTCGCTGAAGGATACTGTATGTGTAAAAGTATTTTGTGTATTAATAATAATTAATTCTGTTTCAATACAGATGTTTGCAATGGATCAGTTCATGGGAGTGAATGCACTATTTAATAATACAGGTTTCATTACCTCAGATTTACCACTACGAACAGGTAAGAGCCACTGCTATTTGGTCATGGTGATTTATCTTCCTAGTATTTCTTCCAATTGTGTGTGTATGGGGGGGGGGGTGTCTTTCAAAGAGGACTGTTTGTTTGTATTTATTATGTTCTATTATGAAATACCTTGAAGTTTTTATCCTTACTTCCTCATATTGTTGTTGAAATGTCAGATTTTAAAACACCTTTAAGAATCCCCCCAACCTCTCTTCACCTATGAGAAGAATCTGTGACTGTTCTTCTACCAAGGATACTTCTGTGCCTAAGTATAGAAACTGAATGTTTTAGCCAGTTAAATGTTCTGATTGACCAAACATCAATAAATGATGTGTTGAATTTTTAAAGGGACAGTAGCATTTTTAGATGCCTCCAGTTGTTGTATTGCCTGCATAGTGTAACAGATACATTTTTTGCATGCTATCTTGTGCTGTGTTTCACTTGTTGTAGTTGTTTTTAAGGGGATATGTTTCTCACTAATGAAACCTAGAATATATTCAGCTTCCTGTATTATTTGAATCTGTTTTCCTTCTCAGTGACTTCTGTATTTCCTGTAAAGTGTCAGGTTGATATTAAAAGCACCTAACAGTTTCCTGAATGTTGACACAATGTTGAAAGTGCAGAGCTAACTTCTGGCACTTCTTCCCCCCACCCCCCGCAACCTCTGTAAAAAAATAATGAATATTTTGAGTCAGTATGCGGATCAATTATCCCTAGTGTGGGACTGATTTAGGAGTGTTGAAATCTCTTGGCAGAGATCAGGAGAAGAATAAATATATATTGATTAATATTATCTGGTAATTTGTTCTTGGAGGTTTTTTCAAATGTCATTTGTCAATATTACTTTCAAATTAAAAGTAGGAGTCCTGAGCCTTCCCTGTCTAGTCTATTGGATTAACAGATTTGGAAAAGAAAAGAACTCTAAATCCTTATTTATCAATAATGTTGTTAGAATTTTTCTCCGACCTATTGTTAATGTCTTTGCTGCTGATTCTCCACTGCAGCTTACATGCTGTCGTCATGTTCTGTTGATGATCCATTTAAATCCACATTCAGTCAGGACATATCTGGTACTTGTGGCATCACAAGTTGCTTTGTATCACAGAAAACAAAAGTGCAGTTTGTTGGATGCATTTACAAATATGACAGCAATAAAGGGCATAAAAGTAAAATCCTTGTGCAGAGAGCTGTGTAAATCCCATTTAAACTCAATTTTAAGGGCTTAAGTGATGCTTCTCTGAACAGGGGTAAATTTCACCCTAAAAGAATAATATATACTTATTTTTGAGAATGCTGTAGAGGTTAGGAATTTGTTGTTGGTTTAGCATGTCCTATTGTAAATCACTCTGCTTTTTCCTAGGATGAGTATGAATACATTAGGGTCAGGAATTGCTTACAGTGCAAGTGATATTGTTTCAAGAGAAATTATTTATCTGAGCAGCAAATCTCTTAACTCGCTAGCATTCAGTAAATGGATTTTGCCATCAGTTGGTATAGCAACATTTTTTTATTAACACAGAGTGGAATTGGCCACTAGGATTAAATTGCAAAGCCTAGAGGCTTGCTACAGAACATACCCCTAGTTTTTTTCCCTCAACTTTCCCAAGTCATTGTGAGAGACATCTGCTTACTCATTTGAAACAGCTTGAAGTAGCAAATCCTAACTCTGGCGTGATCAGTGTTGCATGTACCTCTGGGTCCTTCTGCCGTGATATGCTTCTCACCACATGTAGCTTTTTAGTTTACCTGATAATCTTCACTTAACTTCTTGAATAATGTCACCATAACAAATCATGGCACATAAATTTCCTACTGTTCTTTGAATTGTGGTGTTATCACTGCTCTGAGTCTGCCTTTTAGCCACATTTTAATATGGTATTGTGAGATGGGGATTATATTTTAACCATTGAAAACAGGAACTAATACGCTTCTATAGTGTCGAGATGACTTGCAGTTTTGTCTTGGGATTTTCAAAAGTGCTTATTCTTGGTTTAATTCAACTCTGATTGAAATCTGTGGGGTTGTTACAATTTACTTCAGTCAGAGCAGAGTTAAGCCAACACAGAGTGCTTTTGGAAATCCCACCCTATTTTTGTTTGTTTGTATGTGTCTGTCTGTCTAAGAAAGTGATCCTCAAACAGGCCTGAGGAGCTTCCCTGGTAGTCTTCAAAATGAAGCACTTTGACAGCCATGTAGAGAGAAATTGAGGTGGGAGGTGTCCAAGAGAGAACTTCTCTTACAAAGTGGTCTGCCGAATGAAGAAGTTGGAGAACCAAGTCAGCTAATATCTGCCATTGATGCAGCTCCAGCACTTAAATCTTTCAGTCAACCATGGACAATGGCTGAGTTACTGATTTGACAAGGAGCAGGTTTAATGTATAACCGTGGGTAATAGTGCCATTTGAGCGTCATTTAAACAAGTAATAAACAACTAGGGAGTTTAGGGACTTTCTGACAAGTAGGCGTGCGTATGTTTGTAAATATAATGCAATGATGTCCTGCTGTCCCTCCAGCTTCATTCTGATTGTATGAATAATACTCTGCACTGCTCCAGGGGGAGCACTGGGATGCATTCTGCCTTGGAGACAGTGTCTCCAGCAAATCCTTGCTGTTTAGGGGGTCGACACAGTCTACGACACCCCTGTAAGAAGAAGAATTTACTCACCCAGTGTGGCAAGCCAGCCCAGTCTAGTGTGGAGTGGAGGGGCAGAGCTGTACCTCTGTTACACCGAGAGTGCAGGGACTGCAATTTTGACTGGTTCCCTACTGCCTCCTTCTCACTGCACAACCATTCGCAATCTTTCCCACAACATATAGAAAAAAATGTGTGCAGCGGTGTAATGGTTTGGGGAATATGTCTGCATAAGTTTAGGAAAAGATGTGATTTTTATTACCTCTATTTAAGACTGTCATCTTCAGTGCGAATTAAAACTTCCATTGTACGGCAAAAGACAGACCATGCTTGCAGATCTGAAGTGGGGCCATTAACAATTGAATAGCTGCTTGCCTTTTCCCAGCAGAATAGCCAGACCTCAAAAGAGTCTCAGGAGTGAGGAGGACTCTGAGGGGGAGAGGGATTGCATAGCAGTTTTGTTGTCTCACCTAGATCTATACCTCTTGTGCTCTGTCTGAGTAAAGTAAGAGTGTGTGTGTGTGTGTGTTAGTTAGTTAGTTAAAGAAGTTCCTTGGCTTTAACTGTCATGTGGTCCCTGAAGAGAGAAACTATAAACCAGAGTGCCCACAAGGTTAGACCTCTGGGAAGGGCATTTGTAAGCTCCAGGGGCGATATGGAGGGCTGAGGCACTGATTCCAGGGTGGAGGCATCTGGTTGGTGGGGTCCCACTGCCAATGGGGTGTCAGACAGGAGGTGCTCACCTGGGAGTGCACATGAGTGACCCGAACTAGAGATAGTGATCAGTCACTGCCCGGACTGCAGCACATAGGATCCAAAGGTTGGGTCCAATACAGCAGCCTGGTCACCATCCAGAAGTCAGGGCTATCTCAGGGGCTAAAATTAATTGTTTCAGGCACTAACTAGCCAGGTGGTTGGCTAGGAAAATCCACCGGTCTTGCAACTCTGCCAGCCTTGCCTGGGTGAAACCCTCCAATCTCACGAATCCCATTCTCCTTGGCATTTCTGTGGTGGGAAGGATTAAGGAAGTGGCCCTATCCTGAAGATTGGTACTCCTCCAGAAAGTGTGTGCAGGAACAGGCTCTGAGAGAAAAAGGAGGAGTGTGTAGCAGTGAGAGGTGGCAAGAATCATGAGGTCTGTGACTCAAGTGTGAGAGGAAGGAAGGAGAGTGAAGAAACACAGCAGTCAAAGGCGATGAGGGAAGTAGGCCTGTGACTCAGGCAGGAGGGCAGGTAGCGGGACAGAAGTTAGTTTGAACTGAGTGCGGCGAGAGGAAGGAAAAAGAAGTTAGGTAGATAAGTAGGTTCAAAATCAAAATGTTGCCGGTCTGCCCCAAAATGTATTCATGTTAGGTGGATGTTAATTTCAAATACAAAGCCCTCCTGTTTGCAGTGGGAGTGGCAGGCAAATCATGAGGAATTGTGATGTTAGAACTTGGCCTTCTGTGGGAGTGAAATTCATCCCTTTGCAGAGGGCTGCACAGGGGTGAATTTCATCCAAACAGCATAGAATTCTGGGCAAGATACACTGACTATAGGTTATGCATTTTGAAAATGTAGGAGTGCAAACAAAGGTTGATATATTTAGTGTTTGATTCGCTGCTGTGCTTTTTTGTGCCCGATTAACATTTATAAATTATTCGTTTGTTAGAATGAAATGTGCAGGAGACAGAGCTTTCTTGATAGCTGGTACCAACTTGTCAAAAAAAAATCTCTCATGAACTGAAGACCATCACAAGTCTCCACACCTTCTGCTCCAGCACACCTCTTCAATGTGCCTATATTCTCAAAGCAGCTTCTACATATTAAAATAATCACAACTCAAAAACTCTTCTCTAAACAAAACACTCGATTGCACACACTCTCTCCCCAGGGGAGATTTGAGAGAAAAAATGACCCACACAGGACAAATGTTAGCCACATTGTTTGATGCATTTCTGGAAGGAGTTCAGACACTATAATGATGAGCGTGGTTTAAGAACCTGTATAGAATAGAATCCTTTCTAGCATTCAGAATAAAATGACTAGGGCATTAATGTTTGAAAGTCAATTAACATGCTTGCTCTTTATTTTTAAATAACATTTCTAATAACACATAACAGTACTACATCAGAATGACTTATTTTGCAGGTTTTTTTTTTCAATCAAGTTCAACAATCTGATTTTTACTGGTGATAAGAAGGTGCAACTACAGGCCTACTTTGTTTAAATAAAGCTATGGTTTATGTAATCTGACTAGGCTATAACAAGCCATTATGCCAACTTTTCTGCATTTCCGATAGCTTTTTCTTAATTAATTAATATGTGAGGCGTCCAAAGTCATGTTCTGCCTTGGTATTTTTGTCTCTACTATTTAGAACGTAGTTCAGAATGGACCCACTGTTACAGACAAAGAGAATAAGCAAAATGGTATATCGCTCTGTATCTATTAAAACTTTTAGTAAACAAAATGTTCAGTTGTGTTCTAGAATGTCGGCAAAATGTTTAATTGCATAGGAAGAATATAAACCCAATTTCCATATTTGTTACTTTGGCCAACTTAAATATTAGTTTGTTTTATAGTTAGTTGCATTTAAAAGGAGCTGTAGATTCCAGATTGTCATTGCTGACCTTTGTAATATATCTTTGGTGTGAAGGCAATTGCTGAGTCAACTGATTTTGACAGATAAGCAATGAGGGCTCCTAATATATCTGCCAGTTAGAGTATTTACCAAGATTCCCTCTTTTGAGAAGATTGTGTGATATCTTTATTTAAGGAATAAAAAGCTATTTTACTAAAATTGAATGGTCTCAGTGCCTGGGTCAGACATAACACAATCACACTACTACAGATAAATGAATCCTATAGTATTTCAACCAGTCAGTGAACATCAGGTTGCAAAAAGATTAATGGTACTCTTCTAAGCTGCCCCCACTGGAGATGTCAAAACAACATGCCACTTGTGGTGGATTGTGCAGTTGTTCAGAATATGGTCATGCATGCTCTGATGAGCTCCTGGATCTTGTTATCTCCTCAGTGAGGTATGGATCATTGGTCTTATGAGTTAACACCTCGTTAAGATGAAGGGGCAGTTTACACCTCTCAGAACTGTTTTTTTCAGGCTCTCTGAAACTCATGAAGGCATCCCTCCATCAGTAACGCTTGTTTCACATTATTAAAATTATCTTCACAGCCATAAGGGCAAGAGATGAACTTTCTCTTTTCACAGCTGAGAATGTGAACGAGATGGCAGGCAGGGGTACTCCTTAGCTCCATGTACCTCCCTCCAATTTAAGCCCTGATTAGACGGAATTCTGTGCTCAGATGCCATGCAATGAATGACTTCAGTGAGAATTTCTCACGTAGGGCCTGCTCTAAGGCCATTGAAGTCAATGGAAAGATTTCCGTTGATTTCAATGACCTTTGGATCAGGCTTATTAGGGTCAAATTGACCTCTCTTCAGAAGACCAGCATGAGCCTTTGCATCAATTAGGTTCTCCAAACAGGGCTTAGCTTAAGTAGGATTTAAGTGGTGCATAGACCTTCTACTGGCCCAGTGCACAGGGGTGGATTTAACCAATTGTATCTGATTATGGACCATTTAAGTCAGTTGGAGTCTGACATTATTAGTCGAGCAGACCCATATACCTGATATCAGAAACTGGCTCATGAGTAAAATTTTTGAAAGTGGATACAGGACTTAGGAGCCTAAGTCCCATTTTCAGGAGTGAGTTAGGCACTTAGGACGGGATTCGTGAGGGGGACTTAAGGACCTAATTCCACTTTAGTAAACTTAAGTTCAAAATTTAGATCCTCAAAAATCTGGCTCAACTGCATCTAACCCTCTAGGTGCCTAACTCCAGGAAAGGGTTCACAGCTGTTAATACCAAATCCAGGGAGGTGCCACCCTTTGGCCCAGAGTTGGGATCTTTAGCTCCTTCAGTGGGCAGGGCTTTGGCCACCCACCTCTCTTTGGCATTTCCTACTAGCCTGCTTAAGCAGCTTCCTGCTCAGCTTGCTGGCTTCTGTGAATCTCTTTTTAGGCACCTAGCTCTCCCCGAGGCATTGTGTAAGGAGCCTGGGTGCATAGCTCAGGATTGTGAATTCCACTTGCTGGCAGGATGCTAAAACATTGCAGGTCTCAGCCTTAGCTCCCTTTGTAAATCCCACCCTTTAAAGCCTAAGGCTATGTCCACACTGCACACCTAACAACGGCACGGCTGTGCTTCTGCAGCCGCGCCATTGTAAGGTGCGCTGTGTAGTTGCTCTTTATCCCCGGGAGAGCTCTCCTGGTGACAAAATAAAACCACCTCCAACAAGGGGTGGTAGCTTTGTCCATGGGAGCGTGGCTCCTGCCAACGAAGTGCTGTCCACACTGGCGCTTTTCATTGTTAAAACTTTTGTCATTTCAGGGGGTATTTTTTCACACCCCTGAGCGACAAAAGTTTTGACCACGGAAGTGCCAGTGTAGACAAAGCCTCAGTCTCATTGAAAGTCAATAGGATGTCAGCTCCCGAGTGCCCAAGTCACTTTTAAAATAAAACTTGGGTTCTTAGGCATATTTGAAAATTTTACCCCATGTCTTTTTAGAACATCTAATTTAGCCCTCTGACTTCTTATATGTGATGCTGATGTAAATCAGAGGTGCATTATTATTTTTCTTTTTTTATTTATTAGCAGATGGACCATACCTTCAAATTATAGAACAGCCTAAACAGGTAAGAGGAATACTGCATTTTGAAAATCTTTTGGGTAGTTGTGGCAGGATATTGTCTGAGTACCGCTGTAATCCAAGATGGAGGGATACTGAATGACCTATCTCATTGTAAAGCATTTTGAACTAAGAAGAAGTGTGGTGCATTATTAGCTGGGTTCTGTTTTGTTTTTTATGCTTTTATAGCAAGGTTGTTTCCTGTTTTGTTTGGTTCTTATCTCTAGTCATCTGTCTGGAAGTGTCACAGGGCAAAAAAAATCGGAGGGTTATATTAAATGTATTTTACTAAAGGTAGAAAACATTTCCATCTAGGAATGAGCGTTAAAATAGATGATGATAGGAAAATATCCCAAAGTTTTAAACAAATATGAGTCAATGAAATATTTCTACAAATTTTCCAGGGTTTTTTTTCATATTTCTTGCTAAAATGAAAAATAAAAATAACAAATATAATGGCCCTTTTCCGCACTCTTTCCAAAACCCTTGCAGGAAATTTTAACTCATGATTTGTGTAGTGCTGTGGGATTCCTTTTGTCACACGCTTGGTAACGCTGAATACCCCAAGAATAAATTAAGATAATTTTGGGATGCAATTTTTGTACAAGTGTAACACTAACAGACCCTGTGGGATCAAACCTGGAATCTCAGTGCATGAGCCTCTACTTACTGCATGAGCTAGAAGCCACATGGCTTTTAGCTAAGGCTATAGTAGACTCATTAACCCTAAGTGGTCTCAGTGTCACTAGCGGGGACAGAAACCAGACCCAGGAGGTGTGCGGGTTACACAAGCACAGAACAACACTACTTTTCACTCCTCTGTCAGATGATTTTCATCTCACTGCACTACTTGGACTTCATGCAGATAAAGTGTATGGGAGTTGCTGGGGATGGAAACCACCTTCCCATCCAGGGCAAAGGTGCAGAGTGTTCACTGTGACTGATACTCCAGCATTTCTGTTGGAATTGTGGCTTCAGCCCTTCTAAAGCATTTGGACATAATCCTACATCCAGTGATTCCTCCCTGGGCCAATACAATACTGAGGCCCTTTTCCTACCCCTCCCACACAGTCACATACAAGGCCAGATTCTGATGCTCATGTGTGGGTGCATAGGGAGATGGAAGTGACCAAAGATTGCCCCACCACAGGCACACCCTGTGGAAAGGCTTGTCACAATACAATCTGTGCACTTGGGAATGAAGTGACTGCTCACTCCATGCACATCTAGAGACATACATCAGCCCAAAGGAAGTTCGGGGGAGGTGGGTCCCTGACCCCACCCCTAGCTTTGCGCCAGGCTGGCCTGGCACACCAGGGGGATGCACGCTGCACTCAGTGAAGTGTGCATGCTCCGTGCACCAGAAGCTCTGGGAGCAGTTCTGCTTCTCATGTGGTTCTGAATCATCCCAAGCGCCAGGCTGTGCCTTAAATACATGATTGGGTCTACAGTGTGCAATGGCTGTAAAATGGCCACCCCACCCATGGCTCCCATTGTGGAGAGGCCCAAGGCGCACCATACAATTTAAGGTTTGTAGTGCGGCTGTGCGGGCTGAGCCATGGACAGAGCACTGGGCAGGCAGTCTGATCACCGGCCCCACATAGGTCAGTCATGGGGACAGGACAATGCCGGGTAGGGAAGGTTCTACAGGCAATTACATGGATCCAGCGGCCTTGGCAGTTTGCAGTGGCTTCAGTGTGGCTGTTCTGCAGCCTTAGCCCTAGGTTCAGGAATGAATTTCAGCCCTGGCTGCCACAACCTCAACCCCGACTTGAGCGCTTCACCATCAGAAAGCCCAGTTGCTCTGCCTTAATGTGTTGAAGTGAATTTTAACTTTTGTGTTTCATGATTATCAGTCTGTTCTGTGGGTATGTGAGTGAAAGTCAAACATTGTATAAGGCACAAGTATTTAAACAGCTAGATATTTGCGGAGGCTTTGAGGTTGATTACTCATTTTAAGAGTAATTGTGTGAGCATTGTGAATAACTGTGGGCTGACAAACACTTACATTCAAAGGAACCTGGTGTGAGATATCTGCAGCCTGATTCTGCCAGGCAATTGTTGTCTGATTAAAGCTACAACTGTATAGTTGATGCTACTTGGCAGACTGCTGCACTACCTAGAATCACACTGAACTCAAAAGAGCTCTGTCAATCACAGGTTTGGGGCCGAAGAGGGGAAACCTTCCTGACAAAGAGAGGTAGTGCCATTTGTAATACTACAGTTAAATGTGTATTAACATTTCTTTGTAGTGGATCCTGTTAAATACTACTCTCTCCCAAATCCCCTCTCCCAGGTGACTTTCATTTTCAGTAGTTTTTTTCCATCCCTGGTATGTCAATGACTATAGCAATTACTTAGAACCATCTTGTTTAAATTTCTCTTTGATAGAATAAATCCTTTGAAATTTTATATGTTTATTTACTTCACTGGGGTTATGCCAGTGTTTCTCAAACTGGGGTCGCCGCTTGTGTAGGGAAAGCCTCTGGCAGGCCAGGCTGGTTTGTTTACTTGCCCCATCTGCTGGTCCAGCCAATCGGGGCTCCCATTGGCCGCGGATCGCTGCTCCAGGCCAATGGAACACTGGGTTATGCTGATTTATACATTTTGAGGATCTGACCCACGTGTCTATTCTTAACCTTAGAATCACAGATAAATTGTGTTATCTCAGATATGATGGTGTAGTTATTGTTGGTAAAGGATGACTTTCCAGTGGCAATCACTGTATGCTGGCAGAATTCCTTTGCAAAAATTGTCAGTGTCTGCTCATGTTTTATGTCCGGTGTAAAAGTAATCTAATCATAAAAGTGAATTATTTTGTGCAGCTTTTTTAACCTGGACACTTCCTACTCCTTTCCCCACATTTACAAAAATAAATAATGGGGGAAATAAAGGAAAAGTGTTCATAAATACAGCACACCGAATCTCATGGATTTCAGTTCACTAGAACTTTCTGTATTTTTGAATTTGCTTTTGTTCCTATATGAAACACATTTCTTGGCGAACTGGAGATCCCTCGAAAACTTGTTTTAGAAATACCAAAATATGATGTTCCTGAATGAAATGTGAAATTGACATTCTTGTTGGTTTCATGGCTGCTATTCTGTGAAAGGGAGAAGAGTTATTTCTTTCCCTGCCCCCTTCACCTTCCCTGCACTGTTGGGGCTCCTATTTTATCTCTCCCCATCCCCTGACTGCTACCATCATGTCTTCAAGAGTGTCTTCAACTATTGTAAATCCTTCATCCATCTTCTGACTGGTTTCTGGGGTGCAAAGAGATCTCTGCACCTAAGTCCATTTAGTATAATCATATTAGCATTGGGAGAAGAGATTCCTACTGCCACTATGTGTGTGAATGAGAATAAAACTGTTTGCCACCCATGTAGAAGTATCCAGAGAGTGTTTCAGGAATTAGCAGCCATAACATTTCAATTTGTCAATGGATAGTTGTTTTGAAATGATGATTTTCAAAGGTTGTTGTTTTTTTTAATCTCCACAGAGGGGGTTTCGTTTCAGATATGTGTGTGAAGGGCCATCACATGGTGGACTTCCGGGTGCTTCTAGCGAAAAGAACAAAAAATCATACCCTCAGGTCAAAGTAAGTTAATAAATTATTAATTATTTAACAATATGATTGCGAGTGCCTTACAAAAAATCCTTACATAGGATTGGTTTGTACATCACCATAAATCTATTTGAAGTTATTGAGATGAACTGTGTATTTCAAGGCCAGTTTTTAAACTGAGAGACTGTAGTGCACATAAATAAGGCACTAGCTGGTTTTTTGGCAAGTGAAAATCATCCTGTGAATTAAAAAGAATCTGCTGAATGTCTCTGGTCCTTCACACTCCAAGCTTGTGCGTTTGAACTGCTAAGTTTTTAAGAGCGGAAATTAGTACAGGGCTTCTGAAACTACTTTCCTCCCCCTTAAGAGAAGAGGTAAGTAGTCTTTCCAGATGTTTGCTTGTGCTCACTGTTGTGGTAGTGGTTGAAAGCACATAATGCAGCTAGTGCTTCTGGGCCCAGGTTTTTAAAAAATGGCTGCCTAACGTTAAGCTCAGTGCAAAGACAGATTGACTTTAACAGGAGTTGGATCAGGCTTACAATGCAGTATTTCCTAAGCAGCTTTGTCTTTATTATTAAAAACCATCAACCAAAGAAAAATACCTATGCAAATATAATGTTAGGGTTGAGATTATAACAGAACTAAAGTTAGGAAACCTCCAAGCTTAAGGCTCCCTCCGCAATCACGTTTTCCTTGCATTGCCGGGGAAGGATATACTATATTTTATCTTGAGCTTTCTGAGCTCATGAATTAAGAGCCATTAAGTTTAGTGAAGAAAGAATTAATTTGCTCTTCATGAGGTAATATCTAATGCAGTGGTTCCCAAATTACCCATAGCAATACCACTCTCAAAAGTCTCTATCAATATGGCAGGGTATACTTTCTGAATTGTTCCATTAGAGATTTCCCCATTAAGAGCGAGAATTAATAGCTTTTAATTCATGAGTTCTTTTCCCCCTTCCTACTCCTTAGTGTGCTAAAGGTGAGCTTCTGTGCTGGACTGTGTTCACCATCCATTCAGGTGCACGTGCTCTATTCTTCTGTGAATCTTGGAAGAGACTAGGGTTTGGAACAACTATATCTCCACCATGGGTTAGAATGAGCATCACTCAGAGTAATCAGCTCTGGCTGTTATAACCTCGAATGTTAGTCTGGTAAATTAGAAATCATAGATTTAATGTAGCCTTGCAAAGCTATTCTGAAAAGTTACCAGCTCTGGCAAAGAATCTACTCACTTTCCCTTTCACATGATGATGGTGATGAGACAATGAACAAGATTTCATTTGCAGGTTTAAATATAAAATTACTTATCCCGATAGTGGGATCTTTGATATATATTGGGATCCAATATATCTTGATAATTTATAAGATTTAAACTGGTGGAGTACATAGTAATACTGGAGCTCAGATAGTAGTCTATGCAATGGGAAGCAATGTGTGGAAAGGATTTAGTCAGAAAACAAACTAAAAGACAAAAAGTCAAGTAATTCAGTCTTTCCCATGGGTCCCATCTGCATTTTTTTTTTCCTGGTACAAGTCACCACCCGGCAAAACCTTGTGGGAGAGGCTGGCAAAGGAACGAAGTAAGTTTCTCCTGGCCGCTGCCTGTTAGTGCCTGTTTTTGATTCAAGTTGTGCCAGTAAAGAGAGACGTGTTTCACTCCTTTTCCTATCAGCCTCCCTTGCGTTTTGTCAGAGGCTCATTTCCTCTTCACAACTGAGCTGATCTCGAGGAACCCAATTGAATATTCAGGAACAATAGTCTATAAAAAATAGAGGGAGGGCCAGAACCTTGGGTGTGCTACTGCAGTAGATGTGAATCACTTCTGATGTGCACAGCTGTCTTAAAGCATCTGCAGGAGCCTTGGCCAGCTCAGCACTGGTCCAGCTGCAATAATCTATGCTGACTAGCGATAGCCCCTACAGCCATTCTGGCAGCCAGAAATTGCCAAGACATAGGGAAACCCCTGCAATACCGCCATTTGTAGAATCATAAAATTGTAGCTTTTAAGGCCAGAAGAAGGAGCATTACATTGATATAGTCTGACCTCCTGCATAACATAGACCACAGGAACTTACAGATTTCACCCAGTTATTCCTATCTCAAGTGCAAAACTTCCAGCTGAGCTGGAGCATATCTCTTAGGTCTGGTCTACACTACGGGGGGGGTCGAACTAAGGTACGCGACTTCAGCTATGCGAATAGCGTAGCTGAAGTCGAACTACCTTAGTTCGACTGACTTACCCGTCCAGACGCGGCGGGGTCGAACTCCGCGGCTCCAAGGTCAACTCCGCCACCGCCGTTCGCGGTGGTGGAGTTCCGGAGTCGACCGGAGCGCGTGGGGAGTTCGAACTATCGCGTCTTGATTAGACGCGATAGTTCGAACTCCGAGAAGTCGAACTCACCGCGTCAACCCACGCGGTAAGTATGGACCTACCCTTAGTGTAAGTCTACACTGCAAAATTAACTTTGGTTAGCTAACCCTCATTAGCTAACTCGGGTTAAAATAGCTGTGAAGACATAGTGACTTGGTTTTTAACTCTGGTTAATGGCTCAAGTTAAAGTCCATTGGTGTACCTGGGGTTGAACTAGAACTGTTAACTGAGTTAAAAGCCAAGTTGCCGTGTCTTCACTGATTTTTTTACCCAGGGATCTGGCACTTCAAGTCTATAAGAAATAGAAATCAGTAACCCAGCATCTCAGGGCAAGCCGGTTATGGGACCGCCTCCTAAAACAACAGAGCATCCCCACTCCCTGGACCGCAGGTGTTGGTCCCCATCACTGCAGCACTGGTCCCCGGTTAGAAGACACAGGTCCCTGATGCCAAGGTCTCTGCCTGCAAGGCACAGGACACCTGAGTCATGACGCCGATCCACTTATCCATGGTACTGTTGGGCATCCCGCCAGAGTTCGCCACTGTGTAGATCTCCGTCGTCTAGGCAGTCTCCCAGGTGTCGATCCCCCTCAATGTGGGATCGTACCCAGTCATGACACCGGTCTCCAGCTCCCTGGTACTGCTTTTCACCCCTGACACAGCTGGCACCCGAGTCAGCACAGTGCCGAATCCGATGCGCTAGTGACACAGCGGGCCCCGGTGACCAAGGGGAAACCGCCCCTCCCCCTGCCATGCAGTCATCTTCTTTGTGTCCAGACAAAGCGGTGGTGGGCCCCTCGCAAACAAGCAGCTCTGCCGACGACTTCAAGGAGCACCAGGCCTTGCTCAAAAGAGTGGTTGCCAACCTGAACTTGGAGGTTGAGGAGTTAGCGGAGGAGTCCGACAACCTCTTTAATGTTATATCCTCCTCCACCCTGGGCTGGGTCACGTTGCCTGTCAACCCAGGGGTTCTTAAAATTGCCTAGTCTGTGTGACAGACCCCCTCTTCCATTCCTCTTACCTCCAAGAAGGCGGAAAATAAGTACTATGTCCCCATAAAGGGGTTTGAATACCTGTAATACCCAGCCTCCAGCGGGATCCTGGTTGTGTCTGCTGTCAATGAAAGGGACAGGCAGGGACAGGCGAGCGGCACACTGAAAAATAAAGATACCAAGAGGCATCTGTTTGGCCGGAAAATTTATTTGAAAGCCAGCCTGCAAGTTCGGATGTCTAACTATCAGGCCCTGCTAGGCAGGTACAACTTCAACCCGTGGGACTCCATCACAAGTTCAAGGAGGACCTTCACAGGACCGAGCCCAGGAGTTCGCCGCCTTGGTGGACAAGGGCAAAGCGGTGGCAAGAGGCACCCTCCAGATGGCCTGGGACTCTATGGACTCGGCGGCCAGGGTATTCACCTCCGCGATGGTCATGAGACACAGCTCTTGGTTACAGTCCTCTGGGCTGTCCCAGGAGATGCAGACTACCCTTCAGGACCTTCCATTTGAGGGAGCCGTGCTCTGGCTGATGCACAGCTCCACGGCCTTAAAGACTCCCATGCCACCCTCCATTCCTTGGGCCTTCACACCACTCAGCAGTCTAGAAAGCCTTTCTGTCTGCCTCCGTCAAGGTCCTGGGGTGTCCTTCCCGTAGGAGACGGACCGGGGAAGGACAGACACAAAGGATTTAAACGGCATCACCTTTCATTTTCCCGTTCCTCTGCCCAGCTTGCTCCTTCCAGAGGCAAAGGAAGCCAGAAGTAGGCGTTTTGAGGACCAGAGCGACTTATCTGGCCAAATGGAAGCGGTTCACTTATTGGACCTCGGATAAAGGCATTCAGCTCAAGCGGGCCTCACTGCAGTTGATCCTGGACTACCTTCTGCATCTCAAGCTCCCAGACCTGTCCCTTTCATCTATCAAGGTCCACTTGGCTACTGTTTCAGCCTTCCAACTGCCGCTTGAGGGTAGGTCAATTTTCGCCAAGGACATGACTGCCAGTTCCTTCAGGACCTTGAGCACCTTTTGCTTGCACATCAGGGACCCCATTCCACCATGGGACCTGACTCTTGTGCTGTTACGGCTCACAGGACCCCCCCTTTGAGCCTCTGGCTTCCTGCTCTCTCCTTCTCTTGTCCTGAAAGGTCATGTTCCTAGTTGCAATAATATCTGCCTGCTGGGTCTCTGAGATTAGGGTGCTTACCTCGGAACCACCCTAAACAGTCTTCTGCAAAGACAAGGTCCAGGTGCGGCCACATCCGGCTTTCCTGCCCAAGGTGGTCTCGCAGTTTCATATAGGCCAGGACATTACTTGCCTGCCTTTTTTCCAAAGCCGCGTAAAGAGGAGGAGGAGAGTTCCCTAGATGTCAGGAGGGCACTAGCCTTTTACATTTAAAGAACCAAACCATTTTGCAAGTCGACACAATTGTTCATTGCGGTGGCCAACAGGATGAAAAGTCATCCAGTGTCTGCTCAAAGAATTTCTTCTGGATCACTGCCTATATTCACTGCTGCTATGATCAGGCAAAGGTACCACCTCTGGCAACTGGCACCGCCCACTCAACCAGGGCGCAAGCCTCTCTGGCAGCTTTCCAAGCCCAAGTGTCTATCCAGGAGATCTGTAGGGTGGCGACCTGGTTGGCCATCCACACCTTCACAGCCCATTACCCACTTACCCAGCAGGCCAGGGATAATGCAGAGCAGTACTGCAAGTGGCTAAACTGTGGACTTCGAGCCCACTTCCAAAGACACTGCTTGTGAGTCACCTAGAATGGAATTGACATGAGCAAGCACTCGAAGAAGAAAAAAGAGTTACCTACCTTTTTGTAACTGTTGTTCTTCAAGATGTGTCACTCGTGTCCATTCTATTACCCGCCCTCCTACCCCACTGTTGGACTTGCCGGCAAGAAGGAACTGAGAGGGCATAGGATCGGCAGCACCTAATATACCAGCGCTTGAGCGTGGCGCTCAAGAGGGCACTACAGCTGACCTTTCGGGTACCGCTAAGGCAAAAATCTCCGACAACTGTGCATGTTAGCGTGCACACACCCAATGGAATGAACATGAGCAACACATCTCGAAAAACAACAGTTACGAAAAGGTAGGTAACAGGGTTTTTTTAAAGCTGAGCTTCTAACTCTGTAATTTGGCACCTAAATAAGATGCCTGATTTTCAAAGGTGCTGAAGACCTGCAGCTCCCATTGACTTCAATCAAATCAGGAAGCCATTTATATTTAGGTGCAGAAGTATGTACTCAGTCGTCTAAATTTTAGGCACCCAAATTTTAGGGACACTATCACACTGTGGCCTAAAAATGTTTTACTTTAAGTAACAGCTAAGGCTGTGCAAATCCTGCAAACATCTACACATGTGAGTAACTTTACACATAGAAATAATGGAATTACTCACGTCTGTAAAGTTACTCACATTTTGAAGTGTTTGCAGAACTTGGGCCAAATGTTGCTATAATATTAGAAAGAAGGGGCGGATTCTCAATTTTTAGTTTGCTGACTTCATGCATTTCACAGCACTTTGTATAGTTAGTTTTGCTGTTTGCTCTCTCTAATCAGTCAGTCGGTTTCACTTGCTTGTATGAGGTACAGAAAAACATCTTTAAAATAGTCAAATGTGATTTGTAAACCATAAAAACTGCTGAGCAGACTCAGGGAGCTGTGAAGCCGTTGAAACTACTTTCAACTTAATGTTTTGAAATTCACTAACTCTCAAGATGTCCCTTTAATCTCTAAAACAAATCTAGCTCTTAAACAGAAACATCAGATAAATGTGACTATGCAGCATTTTTAACTTTATCAGATTAGGTAAACTGAACACTGCTTCCATATGGTGGATGCACAGCAAATATTGCAACTATACTCTTACTGGGACTCCTTATTTTCTTTTTCTCTGTCTTTGATAGTAACTGGCTCCTTAGAAACCAAATATTTAATAATTTCTTTGTTAAACAAGGAATTAAACAGTAAAGTGACATTTAGATATTCTCGTAATAGCTGAACGTTTCCTTCTTGCCACATTTTATTTTATCTATCTTGTTATGTTGGCACCAGTCACTGTAGTATCTGAATGCCTCTAGATGTTCGGCACTGATATATTTTGTATAACTTTCTAGAAATAATGTACTTGTCAGTAATTAATGTCTGTGACTATTTTTGGAATTCTCAGTGGAAAAAATTTGATGAGTACATATGCAAGTGACCTATTACCAGATTAAATTTAGAATTAATTGTGAAATACTGTGAATGGTGTCCACAGTTCAAGAAGGATGTTGAAAAATTGGAGAGAGTTCAGAGTAGAGCCATGGGAATGGCTGAAGGCTCAGAAACCATGCCTTAAAATGAGAAACCCAAGGAGCTCAAGCTTTTTATTTTATGAAAGAGAAGATAATGGAGTGATCTGTTTATTTTATCAAAGAGAAGATTATAAGGTGACTTGATCAAACTCTGTAAGTAGCTACATAGGGAACAAAACTTTGATAATGGGCTCTTCAGTCTAGCAGACAAAGGTATAACATGATCCAATGGCTGGAAGTTGAAGGTAGACAAATTCAGACTGAAATAAGGCACATATTTTTACCATTGAGGGCATAGGCGCCAACTTTCTCCGGCGCCGGTGGGTGCCCGCCCTTTCCCCGCCCCAGGCCCCTCCCCGACTCCACCCCATCTCTGCCTCCATTCCAACCCCATCCCCAAAGTCCTCGCCCTAACTCGGCCCTCTCCCTGCCCCTATTGGATCCCTTCCCCAAATCGCCACCCTGGCCCTGCCTCTTCCCCCAACACGCCGCATTCCCCCTCCTCTACCCTCCCTCCCTGCCCCGCGCATCAGCTGTTTCACAGTGCAAGCGCTGGGAAGGAGGGGGGAGAAGCAGGACGTGGCGGCGTGCTCGTGGAGGAGGCAGAGGTGAGCTGGAGCAGGGGGGTGGGATGGGGCCACGGGGAGCTGCTGGAGGGTGCTTTTTTCCATGGGTGCTCCAGCCCCGGAGCACCCACGGAGTCGGCACCTATGATTGAGGGTAAATAACCATGGGAACAACTTACTCTGAGGCTTGTGGTGGATACTCCATTGGCAATTTTTAAGTCAAGAGTGGATGTATTTCTAAACTATATGTTCTAGTTCAAACAGGAATTAATTTGGGGAAGTCTATGGCCTATCTTATGCTGGAGGTCAGACCAGATGATCACATTGCTCCCTCTGGCTTTATGATCTAACAATCTATATACAAGTTACATT
This sequence comes from Mauremys reevesii, assembly GCF_016161935.1. NCBI lineage: Eukaryota > Metazoa > Chordata > Testudines > Geoemydidae > Mauremys > Mauremys reevesii. The sequence goes on along the minus strand of NC_052627.1, from coordinate 34,086,868 downwards.
TTAGAGAACTCTGGCTTCTCTCCCTATGCCAATTACAAAGACTGTGTTGAGCTGAGTAAACCATGTGAAGATTACAATCTTGATACCACAGTACTTAAATGTTCTGCTTTCAGATGTCTTGGAAAGTCCTTAAAACCCAGCAGCACTAGATACAGTTTCACTGTGGTTTGAACAGCTGATACAGAACTGTCTTGAGCTATTCTGACACAAATATGGAACATGCACATTATTTATTATTTATCATTTATAGAGCAATGGAGATACACAAGGCACTTTATAATAGTGAAAATGCATATGTCAAAAACAGGAAATAATGTGCCCTAGAGAGTTGTTAATCATCATCATCATCATCATACTTGGGACATAAGTTGCAGTTTTCATTCTCAAATCGTTTTGTAAATGTTAATTAATAATCATCATACCTCTTTGAGGTTGACAAGTAAGTATTATCACACCCATTTAACAAACGAGGAAGATGAGGCAGTGACTTGGCCAAGGCTGTAGGTTGAGTCACTGTCAGAGTTGGGATTAGTTCATGTGTGCTAGTCTTATGTTTAGACCACATCACGCTCTTAAACTAGGGGCATTTTTATTGTACAATACAGGTAAAACAAACAAGTAGCAGACAAGTGGGTTACGAGAGGATTTTCACAGACACATGCTTCCTGGAACTGTTTAGCTTTTAGCAGTGAGTAGGAGGGAGTCATGGGGGAGGGCACTGGGCAGATGTTGAGACTGTTCCAAGTGTAATGGCGTGGAATCAAGAAGGGCTAAAGGAAACAAAAAAAGTAAGCAACATATGTTAGAGTGGTGACATAATGGTGAGTTCTGATCAGTCTTATCAATACAAGAAGCTGAAGTAATTTAGTCATCACTCTTACTGTACAGTAGAATCTCCATTTACAAACTCGTTGATTGAGGAATTCATAAAATCAAAGAGCTCATAAAATTGAAAATACCAAAAATACGGTTGGTGCAGTGCGTACACTGCAGCATGGTTCACTGCATCAATTTCTTCTTCTCTTTCCAACGCTGCCAAGTGAGTTCCAGTGTGTTTCAGGCCTGAGAATGGGATGGGATGTCAAGTTCTTCATCAATCTCACTTTCGTTATATGATTGTTATTTTTTCCTTCAGGAAGAATGGTTTGTGTAACTGCTTGTTTGTCTGACTGGTTTTGTAAAATCGATGTTCTACTGCATTTATGTATGCGTATCCTTCAGTATCCTGGTTGATTAAATCTACATGTTTCTGTAATGCAAATGACTTCACCTGGGGCTAAATGTGAAAAAAGACTTCTTGATAAACTGGTTAGTTAATTAAGTGAAACTGTGGAAAGGGTGTTTAAGAAACAGTGGGTATGGGTTTGAAGATTTTACACTAAGTATAATTTAAAAGATGTGGATAATTGATAATCAGTTGATTAACACAGCTTGAGAGAATCTAGTCAGAGATGTGAATGATAACAATAAAATAAAGCCCTTATAAAATTGCTATTTGATCAGTGCTTTTTAATTTGTACAATTTCTGTGGCATCTCCTGTTTTTATAACAATAATCTTTAATATTGTGTCAGAAAAAAAGATGATGTGAGAAGCTAGGAGACAGAGTTCGACACAATTCTGCACCCAGTGATCCTATGCACTCAGTTTACCACGATCCCAATCCTGCAAAAACGTATGCATGTGCTTATCTTTTTTTCTCATGTGTAGTTCAGTGGGACTATGCACGTGAGTAAAAAAAAACAAAAAAATAACCATGTGCATTAGTATTTTCAGGACTGGGCCTTGTGTGTGAAGTGGAAGATGGTCCGGTTGTTAGGATGCTATCCTGAAAACGATATTCAATGCCCTGCTCTGCCACAGATTTCCTCTGTGATCGTTGGGGAGTCTCTCTGCCTCTCAGTTCCCCATCTGTAAAATGGGGACAGTACTTCCTTGTCTTATGGGGTGTTGTAAGGATAAATGTGTTGATTGTGAGTACTAAGATACTATGGTAATAGAGGCTATTGTAAGTGCCTAAGATAGATGCAGTTTTTTGAGCCAATGTAGAATTCTTTCTTATGAACGTAGAATGAATTCCATGCCAAATGTCTCTCTGAAAAAACCTCTGCCAAAGGGGGTTATTGAGAACACAGCATTGTAAAGAAAATGCAATAATCTATATAATAATTCAATCTTAACTTTTTGAGAGCACTTTTACATTCAGCAAAACAGTGCATTTTCTTGATGCTAAACACATACCATTTCGCTGAACTTCTTAACATGCTTTAATGTCTACTGAGAATGCAGTCTACTGAATGGAATTTAACCTACTTAGCGCAAAAGGCCAAGTGAAATATTTACTTATTTATTTTCTGAAAAATGGATATAAGTGCCTCTCTTGAACTGTTTTTCTCATTATTTTTGTTTTCACTCCTGCTATTTGTAGGTTGAGTTTAATTTATTTTTGTTGCATTTACTTTGAAAAAAAAAAAGAACAGTTATTAAATGAATTGATAAGACTCTCCTCTTTGGTGACATGGGACAATCATTTTATCTTGTTTGTATTTCGTGAAGGAAGGAATGAAAACATATGAGCTGTATGCAAATTTGTTTGTACTGACATATCAAAGTGACAGAAAATACCTACTGAGAGTAATGATAATGTTCCGTTTTTTTAAATATTTGTTGTGCTTGTTTACAGATCTTCAATTATGTTGGGCCTGCAAAAGTAATTGTCCAGTTAGTCACTAATGGAAAAAACGTCCACCTGCATGCCCACAGCTTGGTGGGTAAATATTGTGAGGAAGGAGTATGCACAGTTAATGCAGGACCTAAGGATATGGTAGTAGGGTGAGTACACTGATATATCTGGCAAAGCTTGTGGGCAGAGAATTGAGTATAAAAACTGTAACTGGTGAGACAAAAATTGTAAAGGTAAACCATTAAATGGAGCATTAGTCCTTCACTTTCTGCTCTGTACTTTGCTCATACCTTAAAATGGAAAAATAAATGTGGTCTCAGTTTATCCCTAGTTAGTAGGCACTGACATGTAGGAGATAGAGGGATTTTTGCACAACAGTTAAAAAATATAGAAGACCACTGGCTTTAAAATCAAACTCTTCTCCCTACACAATTCATGAGTTTGAACGTCTCTGGTTATGACATTACCAAGATAGAGCAAGCATGCCAAATTTTCAAATATTGTTTCCTCAGTTGCATCCACAACATGAACACATGCACAAAATCAGTAACTGCTCATGCAAACGGGTACTTGTGTGTCAGGTTACCTGTTTTTTGCACCTACATGACCACTGGCACACAACGATTTAGGTTTTGTATATGCAGTGGGTGCCCACACATTTTGTAAGTTCTGTTCGATCACCCACATTTGAAAATTCAGTCTTTCCATTGACTTCAGTGGACTTTGGATCGACCCCAAGTGATTATGGTTACAAAGAGAGACTGGGGGCAACTTCTGCATAAGGGACTAAGAAAATATTTCTCTGATCATATTGTGTAGGTTTCCAAACCTAGGGATACTTCATGTCACAAAGAAGAAAGTGTTTGAAACTCTGGAAGCACGAATGACAGATGCCTGTAAAAAAGGATACAATCCTGGGCTCCTAGTACATTCTGAACTCAACTATATTCAAGCAGAAGGTGGTGGAGAGAGACAACTAACAGGTGGGTGGGATGTTATCCATTTGATTGTCATGGATCTTGAGAACATGTGTTCTTGATAATAGGTTTTGCTCCAAGAAACACAGATTCTCAGCCAGGATGATGTCTAAGTAGGCTCCCTAGGTAGTCTTCCCCCAGCTGTGTGTTTCGAGCTGTCCTTTGCTTTTGGGATCTCCCATTTCATCATGCATGCAGAACCAAACAACCCTCCCTCCTAGATTTCAACAACATTTACAACTGTGCGTGAGTTTCACCAACAATGCTGCCATCTTCAACCCCTGTTTAGTAGGCTGAGAAACTGAGTCACTTTGTATTATCGTGGAGAGCTATTGGATCCTTTAAGTGGTTGTAGACTTAATGGAGATTCTCCTGGAGAAAGGCAATCCCTGCTTTACACATGTACCTGCAAAACCTTGGGTCAGCATTGCTCCCAGATTGTTAATGAAAGACCAAAGGGCCAATCCAGCTCTGACTACAGCACAGCCAGAAGTTAGAGAATACTTACTTATTTTACTGCTGGTTAGTGCCAGCTTCTAAATGTGAACTTTGCTTAAATAACTGCAGTATCTTATCCTTGTCCTCCTTTATTGTATTTCCACCCATTGTAAACTCCGCATGGCCGGGACTGCACCTTTTTTTGTATGTTTGCGAGATATCTGGCACAATTTTGGGTGCAGTATAAGTAATAATATGCAGGCAACAAATTGTATGTCACTCCATTTATTAGAAGTGCAGAATGCAGTGAATTACCCCTTTACTATTTTCCAAATAAAAATAAGAATTGAAGCTAATGGTTAAAAAAAAAAAAAAAGCTACTTTTTGGAGGTAGAATTATTTTCCCCCCTGTTGTCAATTTATCTCTGCTATTGATTGGTTCTAGAGAGGGAAAGAGAAATCATCCGTCAGGCAGCCGTTCAGCAGACTAAAGAGATGGACCTCAGCGTGGTACGACTCATGTTCACAGCCTTCCTCCCCGACAGCACTGGCAGCTTCACAAGAAGACTTGATCCTGTCATATCAGATGCAATATATGACAGCAGTAAGTACATTTGGTTTTCATGTCCTTTTTAACAGGCACGGGTCTTACTTTCCCTTTCTAGGAACATAGGCCGTAGGAATCGCCAGACTGGATCAGACCCAAGGTCCAGTTAGTCTCTATTCTGTCTCTGACAGTGGCCAGTGCCACATGCTTCAGAAGAAGGTGTAAGAACCCCACATTAGGCTGATGTGAGATAATCTGCCCCTCACATTGGGTGTCATCCAGGTCTCTAGTAGTAAGAGAGTGGCCTAAGCCCTGAAGCATGAGGTTTAATATCCTATAATGGGGTCCTTGGTGGGCCGAGGGACCTAACAGTTAGCATCCACTCAGTTGTAGGCCAAGTCCAACCCAGGGCCCTAAGTAGATCAGCAGTGTTTGGCCTCTGGGAGGAGCCCTCTGAGCGACCTTCCCTGGGTTGCATCCTACCACTGCTTCCTTCCCTCAGCTTCTGCCCGCAGATAAGGAGAAAACTGCCAGCCCCAGCTGGGCTCCGCGTACAGTCCTGTTTCTTCAAGGAGGCTTCTCCAGCCCCTTTTGGCAGGAGTCTTCAGGATAGGTTTGCACTCCTCCCCACCCTCCCCCTTCTGAGCTGGGTTGCTCCTTTTTCAGCCCTGTCTCCAGTTGGAGCATGCTTTGCAGGGTTGGAGGGGCAGGGCTACCTGGACCCAGTGTAGTCCTTTAACCCCTTTTGCCCCAATGAGGGGTTTGTATACCCCATCAGACATCCCTTCCAAAAATTTTACTATGATGACAACATTTGTTATTCTTGTTATTCATATAAATGTCCAGTTCCTTTCTGAATCTTGATAAGTCCTTGACCTCAACGACTTCCTCAACAACTTCCTGTGGCAAAGAGTTACACAATCTAATGGGTATCCCTAGCCTCTGTTTTCCAGAAGCTGGGAATGGGCAACGGGGGATGGATCACTTGGTGATTACCTGTTCTGTTCATTCCCTCTGAAGCACCTGGCACAGGCCACTGTTGGAAGACAGGACACTGGGTTAGATGGACCTTTGGTCTGACCCAGTATGGCTGTTCCTTATGTTCTAGTTGTACATTCTGTGAAAAAGTATTTCCTTGCATCCCTTTTGAATTTGCCATTTTATAATTTAATTGAATGTCCCCTTGTCCTTGTGTTATGAGATGGGCAGAACAGAAGTTCTTGATCTACCATCTCTAGACCATTCATTATTTTAAATACGTTTATCATGTCCACTCTGTTCATCTCCTTTCTGAGGTAAACAATCCCAATCTTTTCAATCTCTCTCCATATGAGAGCTTTTCCCATGCCATTGATCATTCTCATAGCACCTTCTCTGAACTCCTTCTAATTCTGAAATTCTCCTACCTGCTACTGATGACTACTAATTTAGCAATATTCATGCAATAGTAAGAAAAAGTATATACTTTTTTTTGCATTACATTACTTGCATTTTCTGGAAGAGAGAAAGCCCCAGGCGCATCATCTGGAGGGTGATGTGAACTACCAAGTGGTGTCTTTGAGGAATGCTGTTGGTTTACTTTAGTATCTGTTATAATTCCAATATGCTTTCATTACGGTAACACACACCTGCATATTGATACAATAAGCAGAGGGGGGAAGTTACAATACAAACTGAGGTATAGCGTACGCCAAGCCACAGTGAAAGGAAGTTGATGTTGCTCTATGCTTTTTGTTGTTGTTTTTTAAGTCTGAGCATCAAAGTCTCTCTTCCATTTGTGGGGAAGGTGGAGGAAATAGATGCACCTCTCTCTCTCACTGGCTAGGTTTTCATGCCACTCGCTGCCAGTGACCAGAGTATCTGAGACCACCAACTGAATTCATTTATTTCAAAAGAAACAGGGATTCTTTTTTCTTTTAATTTTTTTTTTTTGTGAATCTAGTGATCTGGAATGGTGCCATTGAAGTCCTCTGCAGTACGGATGCAGCATGTGGCAGTGCAAGTTTCTGCCATGCTGCCCTGCCGTTGTGTCTCACACCTCGCCTGAAGCTATTATTTGTAATGGTGTGAGGATAGTTCTGTGTCCAGGGCTCTTTTAACTCTTGACATATCTATTGAGATTGCAAATAATTGCCAGGTTTGATGGTGGCGATGTGGACCCCAGTCCACTGTGAACTGCACAAGGACTAAAACTCTTTTTAGATAGGCCACAGAGCGCTAAAGAAACAGGAGATTTAAAAATATATAGTGATGTACGCATCGAATTTGATGGTTTTTCTCCATTTTTATTTTCAAGATTTTATTTTCTATTTTTAACTATGTTTGTTTACAGTTAGGATAGTAGGACTGGGGTTAGAGTTGGGGCAGTGCTGACAGTGAGGCCGCAGGGGACTCTCTGTTCGGCTAACAGGCCAAAGACACCAGAGTGCAAGGTGGGGGAGGAGGCTATGGTCATCCTGGCCCCGTGAAGCAGAGAACCCCCTGGCCAGGACTAAGGAGAACAAGCCCTTGACCACAGGGTGCTGCTGAACATGTGCTGCCTGGGGACAGCTCCCACGCTCCCTGCAAATCAGGCCACGGCAGCAGAGCTGCATAGGGCTACCTGCCTAGCTGCAGGGCCGGTGACACCCAGTCCCTGCAGGCATGCCCACTGTTACCGATCAATATTTTTTTCATTGATTTCAGTGCATCAGCCAAAAGTAATGTTTACTGACAGTTATGGATTAAAACCAAACCCTGACAAACCTATTTTTAGCCTACAGCTGTCAGCAGAGTCAATACTGCTGTCAGCGGAATAACATCTTGTTTCAACTCGTCCCTTTTGACAGAAGCCCCCAATGCATCCAATTTAAAGATTGTAAGAATGGACAGAACAGCAGGATGCGTGACAGGAGGAGAGGAGATTTACCTTCTTTGTGACAAGGTTCAGAAAGGTAAGAGCCCCAAACTGTCTGGTGTTCTGAATCGGCCCCTTTGATTGGGATTCTAAAGTAGCTTTGCTTTGTTTCTCATGGACTGTATGCGTAAGGCCTGCAGTGGTGGCCTAGCATTCCAAGGTCCTGTGCCACCACCGCTCCCATTAACTTCAGCCGGATTTGTGAGTTCTCAGCATTTCTGAAAATCAGGCCAGCAGTGATTAGGGCAGCGATTAGTGATCGTATACAGCCCACCCGTAAGTAATTTGTATGGGAACAGCCTGGAGAGCTGGGGGAAAGAAACTCACGTACCCTTTTCCCTCTCCCCCAACCAGCAGACATTGACAAGGACACCACCCGAGCCCCTCTGAAGTTTCTGTTCTAACCCCCCAGGCTGCCAGGGCTTGTGAACACTGGGTATGTGCAATCGTGAACCCTGTGACCACACCCCTGTGGTGCCCCCAATCCCTTGTATAATGTGTAGTGGGAGCTGCGGGTGCCCAACACTGCCAATAATCAAGCCATGTTTATGTAGATGTCAAAGGGAATGAACCTGTAAATAGCTACTACCGGGTATCAGGCTTGTGCAATGTCCAATCAGACCTGTGGACTCTCAGGTCTGGTCTACACTAAGGGGGGGGGGGGGTCGAACTAAGGTACGCAAGTTCAGCTACGCGAATGGCGTAGCTGAACTTGAACTACCTTAGTTCGAAGTACTCACCCGTCCAGACGCCGTGGGATCGAAGTCCGCAGCTCCCCTGTTGACTCTGCCACCGCCGTTTGCGGTGGTGGAGTTCCGGAGTCGACAGGAGCGCGTTCAGAGTTCGATATATCGCGTCTAGATTAGACGCGATATATCGAACTCCGAGAAGTCGAACGCTAGCCGCCGACCCGGACAGTAAGTATAGACGTACCCTCAGTAGTAAACATTATTCCTGGACTGAAGTGTTTACAGGATCAGGCTCTAAATATGGATTTGGATGCCTAATTTAAGAGGCTCAAATTTGACTACATTGGCCTTTGTTTTCAATATTCTGGTTTCCTGTTCATAGATGGAAGTAAGCAAAAAAGAAAAAGGGGGCTTGGTGGAGTGTTTTAATCTGTCGATTAAAACAGCGACCCACAGATCTACTTTATCTCTACAACAGCATGCACAGTTCTCTACCTGACTGTAGAGTAGAGTTGTTAAATTATTCAGGCATTTTCTATTATTCCACACTGCAGCAGAGAAGGGTGTGGGAGAAGACGGCATACCATGTAGTTCTGTAGGGAGAAGAGAAACTGGTAGAGTTTGGGGAAATTTTTTTTCCCTTAACACTGTAAATCCACGGCCTTTCCAGGGGATTAAGTAAAATGTAATTTTTTTCTTAAGTCTGAATAAATGGAAACTCCAAAGTGGGGTTTCCCCTTAGACTGAGTGGGGTTTCCCCTGACTCCGTCACTCTCTGAAACCTCCGTGCACTAGGAAACTTGAATGCACACAGCAACAGTGTTGGAAGGAGTGTTTCTAAATCTGAATGCTGCCAGATTGGGGATCAAGTGGAATCAGCCCACCTACCCTAAGGCCCCTTCCCATTGCTTAGGAAGATAAAGAGTTCCTGGCCATTAGCCAAGACAGAAAATGGGCTTTTCATATCTCTCCTCCCCAGGATGCTGAAGAAAGAGTCCTCAGGATGTCCTGTTTCCCCAACCTCTCCAAAAAGGTCTATACAGAGGGCCCCCAGCCCAACAGAAACATCTCTGCCACTTGCACTGCTTTGTGAAGGGGAGAGGAAATGCATTGCTGGAGAGCACTTAGCTCATGACTGCTGCTGAAAGTAGCTGCTGTCACTCTTAGCAGTAGCTGAGAAGTGGCTTTTTGCCAGCAGTAAATAGAACTTGAACCTGAACAGTTCAAGTTTCATTCAGATTTCAGAATTCAGACTGTGGGGTAGGGATCCTGTATTTCACACCATACGTTCTCCCATCCCTACATTCTGTATCGAGCTACTGCACTAATCTTGTTTAACCATAGAACAGGAAGCAGTGAACCTGATTTTCCACTCACCAATTTAAAACAAGAGTAACTCCACTGAAGTCACAAGAATTACATCAGTGTAAAACTGGTGGAAATAAAAGCAGAATTCGACCCCAAATAATGTTTATATAAATCTTCCTAAACTTATCGTACTTGAGAGGGGTAAAGTTCTTGATGTTTAATGTATTCTTCTAAATGCAGCACATTACCACAGAAAACAAATACTGGGTGAAATTCAGCATTAGAGAGAATTATTTTCCTTTACCAAAAAGGTTTTATTGTTGCTTATAGTATACAGTATGAATTAGTGCTAGGAAAAATATTATCTCCTAAAATCCACTGTTAGAACTGCCATCCACCATATTATTTTTTATTAGAAATTGATTTAACCAAAAGCTTAAAAAACCTAGAGGAATTAACACTCTCACACTGTTTGCAGATGATATTCAAATTCGTTTTTATGAAGAGGATGAAAATGGTGGCGTATGGGAAGGCTTTGGAGATTTTTCTCCTACAGATGTACATAGGCAGGTAAGTGACCAAATAGCTGTCATTTGCTAATGGCTTTCAATTCTTCAGCTAGTAGGGCCCTATTTGAACTGATGGCTTAGTAATGAAAGGCTCTAAATCCCAATACTAATTTTCACAGTCACCATCTTCCGTCTGTTACTTCATAAGAATAAATATGGGCCTGATTTATTTTAAACTGGAAATCATAGTGCTGATGAAAGGTAGAAACACACTAAAAGGAAATTTGAAAACTGTGGTGTGAAAGTAATGGTAAGGGAGAGATGTAAGGCATGTCTATGGAAACATAGTACAGGTTAAAAGGTGTCAAGAGCTCCTACAGGAATACATGGAAAAAAGATAAAGCAAGAGAGAAAAATACAATACCCACATGTGTTATATATTCATGTATCATGTGACAGTTCAGCATTTTTTAAAGGCATTTAAACTGTAGTTAGCTCCAAACTAGAAGTGAAAAATAAAACGAGAATTTATAGTTGTGGTAGCCTTCATGCAAGTGAGATATTCCTCTCAGCTGTAACTAACTCAAATCCCCCCAAATACAAAAAGTTAGATATAAAGCAATATCTTGTTTCAGAAAACTGTTCCTGACAACCTGCTGATCAATGTTTTTCACAGTTTGCTATTGTATTCAAAACCCCGAAGTACAGAGATGTCAATATCACAAAACCAGCATCTGTTTTTGTCCAACTACGGCGGAAATCCGATCTGGAAACAAGTGAGCCAAAGCCATTTCTGTACTACCCAGAAATCAAAGGTAATTCATTTAACCTGTTCCATGCATTACAAAGGGGAAATATCCTGTTTGTGAAACAGCAGAGTCCTCATGTATTTCCTAATGTTGGGTAATGTCCTTGTTCTATTTTTTTTTACTTCTAGAAAATACTACACTTGTTGCTCATATTGGGCAGAATTAATGGAAAAACTAGTAAAGGCAGAATGTGTTGTGACAAAGTTCCTCCTCTACCTTGGTGGGTCCTGCGCTTATTGGCAGATTTGCTCACCTCAGTGATCTTCCCCACAGTCTGGGTCAGCTTCTCCTATGTCTGATCAGGAGTTGGGAGGAACCTGGGCCCGCCCTCTACTCCGGGTTCCAGCCCAGGGCCCTGTGGATTGCAGCTGTCTAGAGTGCCTCCTGTAACAGCTGCATGACAGCTACAACTCCCTGGGCTACTTCCCCATGGCCTCCTCCAAACACCTTCTTTATCCTCACCACAGGACCTTCCTCCTGGTGTCTGATAACCCTGATCCAGTAGCATATGCACATGTGCTTAACTTGAAGCACATGAGTAGTCTCATTGAAGACAGTGACTACTCATGTGCTTTAAAGCATATACATAAGCATTTGCAGGATTAACACACCTGTTAATGCATCCCAGAATCATGTTCGCTTTTTTTGCAACAGCATCACACTGTTGACTCATATTTAGCTTGTGGTCCACTATAATCCCTAGATCCCTTTCTGCCGTACTCCTTCCTAGACAGTCCCTTCCCATTCTGTATGTGTGAAATGGATTGTTCCTTCCTAAGTGGAGCACTTTGCATTTGTCTTTATTAAACTTCATCCTGTTTACCTCAGACCATTTCTCCAATTTGTCCAGATCATTTTGAATTATGACCCTATCCTTCAGAGCAGTCGCAATCCCTCCCAGTTTGGTATCATCTGCAAACTTAATAAGCGTTCTTTCTATGCCAATATCTAAGTCGTTGATGAAGATATTGAACAGAGCCGGTCCCAAAACAGACCCCTGCGGAACCCCACTTGTTATACCTTTCTGGCAGGATTGGGAACCATTAATAACTACTCTCTGAGTACGGTTATCCAGCCACTTATGCACCCATGTTATAGTAGCCCCATCTAAGTTGTATTTGCTTAGTTTATTGATAAGAATATCATGCGAGACCGTATCAAATGCCTTACTAAAGTCTAGGTATACCACATCTACCCCTTCTCCCTTATCCACAAGGCTCGTTATCCTATCAAAGAAAGCTATCAGATTGGTTTGACATGATTTGTTCTTTACAAATCCATGCTGGCTATTCCCTGTCACCTTGCCACCTTCCAAGTGTTTACAGTTGATTTCCTTAATTACTTGCTCCATTATCTTCCCTGGCACAGAAGTTAAACTGACTGGTCTGTAGTTTCCTGGGTTGTTTTTATTTCCCTTTTTATAGATGGACACTATATTTACCCTTTTCCAGTCTTCTGGAATCTCTCCTGTCTCCCAGGATTTTCCAATGATAATAGCTAGAGTCTCAGATACCTCCTCTTAGCTCCTTGAGTATTCTAGGATGCATTTGATCAGGCCCTGGTGACCTGCAGGCATCTAACTTTTCTAAGTGACTGAATGATGATTTCTGTAAATGCTTTTTCATAAACTCTGTCCAACATATTATGAAGGCTGGCATTCAGGGATGGTATTCTAGCAACTGTACTGAGCTATTTCCCTGTTGAGTAGTGCTCACATGAGCTCAGAAATGTGTGTGTGTTTTATTTCCTGGGCCAGATTCATTAGCTGCTTTTTAGGGCTTTCTCTCTTCCTGGAGGTGAGTATATTTGATGCAGGTACACTTATCTACATACTGTGTATGTCTGTAAATTGTGCGTTCATATATAGACTTTTCATTATGTTGGTTCACATGTTCAGTGCTTGGGTTTGATGTATTGATTGATACTGTTCTGCATGCAGTTTCCTTATCACATGCCTGTTAGGAATTATTACATTGTTTGTACAGGAATATTTTTGTTCTTTCCTCAACAGTGTTGCTGGGCTTCCTCTTTGCTAGAATTTTTATGTCACTTTTTGACAGCTCCTCTTTTCATGACTGTTTCATTTTCTGTATGTTTAACTTTAGAGTGCTGTTTTTCCCCCAGAGTCTTTGGGATTTTTTTGATGGAGCTGGGGATTCTGTTTTTCCTTTATTTGTTGTACTTTGTGTAAGGCTGGTTCTCCTGCTACTGACCTGCATGGGTTTTTTATGTCTTGCTTTAAACTCATTTTTCTTTATGACCTTTCTGGTACTGAAGTATGCTTCATTTCAGTTGGGCCCTGATTCATCACCAAAACATGTGGCCTCTTTCTAAAGTGCATTTGCTTGGGAGAGAAAATTGCCTTTCTGTTCCCAATGGGTAACATTTTCAAAAGCATATAAGTGACTTAGGAGCCTGCATCCCATTTTCAAAAGTGATTTAGGCACTTAGGTATGTCTGCCATGTCCAGTCCCAATCATCTTTATTTGGGTATTGTGGCACCAGATACAGTATTAGAGAAGCTGTATGGACCCGTGTGCATGATTTTGTCTTTGGTTCTGTGGTCTGAGAATGTTGCTTGGTTTGTTCACTTACTGGCATGTCTCACCAAGTTTTGCTGTACAAAAATGATTTGTTGTTTGGAGCTGAAAAAGTTTACCCTACTTACAGCACTTCTGATTTCCCCTTAAGGTATTGTTTTTTAGTAACAATGCTCTTTTCTGTCCCCAGCTGGTGATAGAAGTGACTCATCCTCTCCTTTTGCTGTTTCTCTTTCATTCTCTCCCTCACCCCAAAACACAGATAAAGAAGAAGTTCAGAGGAAGCGACAGAAGCTTATGCCTAATTTTTCTGATGGTTACGGTGGAGGCAGTGGTGCCGGAGGTGGAGGGGGTGGAATGTATGGAGGCGGAGGAAGTGGTGCTGGCTCAGGTAAAGAGAAAAGATAAGTGATCTGAAGCATAAGCTTTAAATTGTAACATGTGTGGTTTGTCCCTCTAGGTCATAGAAAAAGGACGTATTTATTTGTTATTGAAATTGACATGGCAAATCTCTGTATTTCTATAGGTATAGAAGGCCTGAATCTCATTTCACTTACTTTGATGTGGAACCAGTGTAACTCCATTGACTTCAGTGAAGTTACTCTTCATTCTTATGGGTGTGAAATGAGAATCAAAGTTGTAATGTTTTCCATAAATCCTCTTCTTTCCTGTCAGAGGCCACATAACCCCCTCATTGTTTTTCTTCCTTGAGGTTGTATGTCACAGATAGCTTCCTTCTGGCCAAGGAAGACTGGGCAGAAATCCTTCATACCCCATCATTGTGAATGCCAATTAGTTAATGGCAGTCACTGTTGAGAAATTTGAAGTGGGGGGCTTAGGGCTGGGGCAGGGTATTGGGGCGCAGGGTTGGGGCACGGACTTACCTCCGGTGGCTCCTGGTCAGCGGTGCAGCCGGGTGCAGAGGCAGGTTTCCTGCTTGTCCTGACACTACGGACCACGCTGCACCCCGAAGCGGCCACCTGGAAGTCCGGCTGCTCGGCGAAGGAAGATGCGCAAGCAGCTTTGCGTGACTCTTTCCTGCAGGCATTGCCCTCCCACCCCCGTTCCCACTGGCCAGGAACCGGCCAATGGGAGTGCAGAGCTGGTGCTCGGAGTGGGGGCAGCGCGTGGCACCCTGAGGCCCCACCACCTAGAAGCCAGACCCGCTGCTGGCCGCTTCCAGGGTGCAGCGCAGTGTTGAAGCAGGTAGGCACTAGCCTGCCTTAGCTGGGCAGCACCGCCAATAGGACTTTTAATGTCCAGGTCGGCAGTGCTGACCAGAGCGACCCAGTATCTGACCTGCCATGACCCAGTACTGAGTCATAACCCAAAGTTTGAAAAACGCTGGTCTAAAGCAGTTACCAGAATAAAAATCCATTATAACTACACTAATTACAGTTATTCAGGCAGCATGCCAAGCCATTCGTTGAGCAGTAGAAGTGGTATGCTACCTCTTAAATTCTGAGAACTGCAGAGATAGAGAATGTGGCTAGCCAGGCCTCTAGACTTTCCTTTGATTGACATAGAGATAGGAGATGGGCTTTCATCCGGAACATGTTATTCTAGTAGGATGGAAAATCCAAAGGACAAAATACTAAAGGAGCTGCACATAAAATACTGCTTTTCTCTGAACATTTGATTTTCATTGTATTGCTTGTTTTTGTTCTGGAGAATAATTCCAGTGATTCTTTTTCCTTTTACATTGCTGTTGTTTTTAGGGTTCGGTTACCCCTCCTATGGGTATTCTGCTTATGGAGGCATGCCTTTCCACCCAGGCACCACAAAGTCTAGTGCTGGAATGAAACATGGTAAGAAACAGAATAGCATGGTTGCCACAGTAATCTTTAGTTTACCATCTTTGCTTCAATAATCAGCAATTACTGTTAATGACTACCAAAGTGATGGAGCTTGCTCGCTCTAAACTGGACTCAAACAGGATTAAAATATGTGTGTAAACAATCATGTGTGTTTACAGTGATCACTAGACGTCAGCATTAGCCAACAGAACCCCTCACTGCTGTCCCAAATAGCACAGTTTCCCCTATGATTAGAATAGACAATAATTAGATGGCAAATGCTGACATCTTAATGGTGAACTATATATGCTGTTGACTGGATTTGATGTTTATAAGCAGCAAAAACTATTTTCCCCAAGGACTTAAAAATTGGCCAGTGGACTGTGGCTTCTGTCATTATAGCCCACTGGAGGCTACTTTTTTAACCTGCGGAATATTCATTTTCCCTGAAAATGAAAAATTCCAGCCTTCAGAAAAACTGTATTATGTGATATCACATGACGTCCATATTAAATGAGTACAAATGCACAGTGAGACATATTTGTACATTGGCTAAGCACAATCAGTGGGATAGATGGTGTTAAAGTGACAGCACCCCAGAGAAAGCACTGAGAAGCATCCTGTTTCTGTGAAGCTAACTGCCTCAGAGGTGCCTTATTGCTCTGGGGGGAGAGTGGTCTGCAATAGCTCTTTAAAAGATACTGCATTGTCCTTGCTCTTCCCCTCCCCTTTCCAGTGAATTGTTCCCAGCTGGCCATTCCTCTCCCTATTGTCTGGCTGGGTTAAGGGAGAGCCACAGTGTGGCCCAACGTGTGATAAACATGCGTGGCCACTGAAAAATGAAGTTAACAGTAAGGACACACTCATTCTTTGTGCCCCAAACCAGGGAAAATCAATTCAAACCCAAAAGCCCCAGAGCTTCAGTGAAAAAGACAGATGGGGCCATTTATTTCCAACATCTGTGAGATAAATTGTACAGTCTGTTACACCAATGTCAATTTGGAATAATCCTGTTGGCTTGGTGGAGATACTGCAGACTTGTAACATTGCAACTGAGGTCAGAATTCATCCGTACATTTATTGTTAGATAATTGGTTTGTTTAATTTTATACTTTAATATGGGGCTTGGCAAAGTGAAAATCTTAAATAACTTCAGAACAAGTTACATTTCTCTCTGTGTAATGAGCTTGAGAGCAGTGACTCTGTAGCATGTATTGATATAGGTCCTGATCCAGTGCCGATTGAAGTAAATGGGCATCTTTCCATTGATTTCATTGGGGTGTGAATGAGACCCACAGAGCATTATCATTTGTACAAAAGAATCACAGTATCAAAGATTAATGCTTTTCATTTATGTTGTAAGGAATTTCAAATGATATGGCTGAACAGGATGGGGAAAGCTGCAACAAGCACGACGACAAACCAGATATGAAACATAACACGACAGTGGAAATCACAGAGAGGAGGGATTCCAGAGTTTGTAGTGGTGATAATAAGGAGGAGGATGTTACTTTGTCATGTACAGCTGGAGTAGCTGAAGCAGATTGTAGGTTACAGGGTAAGTGAACAAATCAGTCTATTTAGGGCCATTCATAGGGCCAATCTCATATATGGGAGAAGTCTGTGTTAAGGACTGGAAATGTCACAAGTTCGTGCTCACAGAGTTTCCATCTTTGCAAGGGTGGGAGGGTTAAAATTTGCTCCTGCTTGGAAATGGCAGGAGATCAGTCTCCTAAACCTGGGATCTCCCAAGATCCATGTATGCCAGTGCTATCTATGCAGAACCCCTTGTGTCTCTGCACTGCCTCCCAATGACTCTGTGATCCCATTGAAGTCCGTAGAATTACACAGGTTGTAAATCAGCAAAAGGTTTGGTCCTTGATATTTAACAAACTTCATTGTATGTGTGGAAAGGTGTTATTTCCAAGTATGTAACTGTTGCATCATTGTTCCATGCAAATCTATTTCTAAACTGCATGCAGAGCATTTTATTAAATGTTTAATTTAATATAAACTGCATCCATTGCCAAATAAAGAATAAATGAAACAATCAAATCAGCATTGCTTCACAGCAAAGTCTTTATACCAAAAAAACAGAAAAAAGAGAAGGACTGGTTGAAGGAAGTCTTTTTGAACTAGGATGTTAGCCCTCTGGAGATTACAAATTTATATCTTTGCCTTGTCAAGCTTCCTTTTGCTGACAGCCTGATCAGTCCATATTTTGAGGGTTAGCTAGCCAGATTTTCAGATGTCTTGAGTGCCCATAACTCCCATCAAAGTCAACATCTATGAAAACCAGGCCATATGTGTCTTGGATCATTTACTGGAGACATGCTGTTGGTTGGTTGTTATAATAGAAATGACAGATAAGGAACTTGCTTTCCCTGTCCCATGTATAATGTGTTATGTAGCTCTTTCATGCAGAATGCTCCTCCTTTCTGGAATGGAGAAAGGGACACATTATGTTGTGTGCTGGTTTCATTATGTGTCATTTACTATAACAATTAGACAGACGTTGGATTGGGAAAACAAGTTCACACAGTAATAGGGTTTCAGTATTGAAGCCTTCCGTAAGTGGTTTCTTGGAACTTGAGAGATCATGTGGTGCCCTAGAGAGAATTGCTGCTTGCTGGCTCAGAGAGTCAACTCCTGGGTTAGTTCAGGAAACAAAACTAGTAATTGATGGGTGTGCACTTGTGTGAGGGCGTGATGTCTGTCTGTTTCCAATGAAAGGAAGGGCTTGGATTGTTGAATCTAAAGGTTGAGTAATAGACAGCACATCAGGAAGCTGATGATTATTTCTTTATCAATTATACAACTACTAAAAAGGAGAGAAACAGGGAATCCGATTTGTGTGAAGAATATATGCAGAAGAATTGGGTCTGTGAAGTGCACCCATGTTGTGTGTTGATTGCGTTAGCATTAGACACTAAATTTGTTGTTTAGTGCTGAGAGGTAGTTATAATTATAAATTATAATTGTCAGACTAATGGTGTGTCTACAGGACCCATTGTCGTCAGCTAGTTGGAATGTCAGCCTGACTCGGGTATCATAGAATCATAGAATATCAGGGTTGGAAGGGACCTCAGGAGGTCATCTAGTCCAACCTCCTGCTCAAAGCAGGACCAATCCCCAGACAGATTTGATAATTATGTAACCCCTAGAGCATGGCCTACAAAAAGAACACAGGCATTAATACTGACCAGAGTTGAAGAGTCCCTTTTATCCCAAGCATTAGTGTTGTTTTTTACATAGCAAAAGGTCCTGAATTTCTTTCCTCAATGTGCACATGTGTGTTTTAGCTGGCAACTGCTGTTTTCCTTGCTTGCTCATACTAATTTATTACAAGGTCCCATGAAATCTCACTTCGGAATGGTTAGGAATATAGACTGTCTGGTACAATTGACAGTCCTCTCCAGAATGGTAAATATGGTTTGAAAGTTCATCTCGCCTCACCCTCTTCACCATACTCCCATTAAATTAGAGGTGTGGATTTTATTTGGTCAGCCGTTTGTGACTTGGTTCCACTGATGACATACGCAAATCTTTCTTTCCTTTTTTTCCCCTGTAGTATATTGGGTAATTGAAATTGCTGTGGTTATGTTGCTTTGACACTAATCTGAAGATGTTGTTTAATTTAAAAATTCTCTTTGATGTATTTATGAGAGGAGGAAAGATGGTATAATTTTGCGGTTAAGGTACAGGACTGGCCGTTGAGACATGAGCTCGATTCTTGGCTCTACCACAGATTTTCTGTGCGACCTTTGACATCAGTTAACCTTCCTTTGCCTCAGTTTCCTCATTTAAACTACAAAGGTGATGTGTCGTGAGGCTACATTTATTAATGTTTGTAGAGCAATTTGAGATGCTGAGAATGAACCATAGAAACATGAAGTATTTCAAAGTTCTGTGAGCAGGCTCTCTTCCCAAACTGCTCTCAAATATAATCCACTAGTATGCATAGTTCAAATTTACCCCCTTTACAGAGTGCGGCTCAAGTCTTCTCCCCAGATGTAGTTGCTCCTAGGATTCCTCTCCCCTGACTATTCATCCCATATACTAGTTCATCTTTCTAGAGAGCCACTACTTCCATCTTTACATCTGTATGTGGTAATTAGCTGTAGGAGCCTTTGTGAGTCAGCAGAATGTACTTAACAGTATGCACTTAACATTCCCCAGGCAGAATCAACACCTGCTGAATGTTGTGAAGTGCTTCAGAAAAACCCTACCAGCCTGTTACAACCCCCACACCTGTTGTGTTATATCTGGACATTGCACTGAGATAATTTGTAACTCTGATGAACGCAATGATTTGTGTTGCAGATGATCTGTTCCTGGAGAAGGCAATGCAGCTTGCTAAACGTCATGCCAATGCTCTTTTTGACTACGCTGTAACTGGTGATGTGAAGATGCTACTAGCTGTTCAGCGACATCTTACTGCCGTCCAGGA
The DNA here is from genome assembly GCF_016161935.1 of Mauremys reevesii. Classification (NCBI taxonomy): domain Eukaryota; kingdom Metazoa; phylum Chordata; order Testudines; family Geoemydidae; genus Mauremys; species Mauremys reevesii. Next base: position 34,067,227 of record NC_052627.1, on the reverse strand, counting down.
TGAAAATGGTGACAAGTAAGTCACTACTGGGTGAGGCCTGGATTTATTGAGTTGAACATTTCTGTCCCTTATTCCACAGGAGTGTAATCAGCTCATTCTTGTCATCAGCGGTTTGGGGCAGTCAATGGATCATTGTGGTAGGAGTTTACTAATCAGATAAATATTTTTCACCATCACATCCCTACCTGCCCATCGCCTCACCTTTTAGAGTCTTCCCTCATTACATCTGCAAGGATGTCATTCATTACAATAAATTCATGTAGCACAGTATTTATTATTACCAATCCAGTTAATTCATGTTTGTAAAGCACCTTGAGATTCTTGGCTTTAAATCACTAAGGCACTGAGGATATAATCCAGCTCAGTGCAGAGGGCCCACACAACACCCTGCACTCCATTTAATCCCATATACTAAAGTGGAGCCTAAGGTGCAGTTTGTTGTACAATGAAAAGTGACTTTGTAGAAATAGTATCAGAGGGGTAAGCCGTGTTAGTCTGGATCTGTAAAAGCAGCAAAGAGTCTTGTGGCACCTTATAGACTAACAGACGTTTTGGAGCATGAGCTTTCGTGGGTGAATACCCACTTCGTCGATGCATGGATCAATAATATCATGTGGTTCCATGCTGATTGTCTCTCAGTGAGACCACACACAATTTTCTCAGTTTATTCCCCTGATCACCAGTAGTACAAATTCTGTAGACCTAAATTTTGCCCTCTCTTATACCCGTACAATCCCATTGCCTTCAGTGGTTGCACAGATGTAAGTGGCAACAGAATCTGGCTCTGTAGTCAGAACTTATTTAGCAATCCTGTTTGATCATGTGTGAGCCAAAGTAGAATCCAACTCACTCCTCCTCAGTTGCAGTGACTCCACAGTGCTAAAAGGAATAAAATGTAGCAAGAAACCTACTTTTTCAAAACTAAATTCAGTAGATGCAACTCTGAATACAGGCCAAGAGCAAACCTACTGAATAAGAAATTACCATGTTTCCACTGCAACTTTTCAAAGGATGACTGTATTTTAAATGGCGTGGAGGTCTTGGACTGGTGATTTCCTCTAAATCGAAGCATAACATACTGTAGAAGCAGTTCAAAGCCGACAGTCTGTAGCTGCTACATGAGAAATTACACTTGACAAATACATACTATTGAGTGTTTTGATAACCTAGTGGGAGGCTGCTGCTTCTGTGAAAATGGATTTCAGATTACTGAAAAAGCAAGGAACATTAAGTGTTTCAAAAAGATAGCTAATTTATTATTAGAGACAGTGGTTATTTTAAATTACTTTGCTTGCCCAATTTTGGACAATCCAATGTCTGTTTTGAAGACCACAGGAATAAGAATGAGCAGGAAACAGCAATAAAATTGTTAGAACTTTTGGTGATGAATTTTCTGGATGAAATGAATTGTTAGTCTCAGTCCAGTTCCCAGTTAACTTACTGACAGTTTCAGCAAAGGCAAAGAACTGAATGATCCATTGAAAATAAACTACATAGAGGCAGTCCTTTTGGATCAAGGTTATGATCCATGGCGTGGGAGCTTACACTGCTGCCCCCATGCTGTAGCTGTCAATGTGGATAAATAGCAGATTTCAGTCTCCGGGATCTTGAGACCTAGTTCCTTTCCTGAGTGCTCAGTTCATATACACACTTCAGAAATACCAAATAAAATAGCAAACTCTTGATGATTGTGGCTGCCAGCTTTCTTGCAAGAGTTGTTTTACAGCACAGAACTACAGAATCTAGGATCAATGCCCATCGTTTTTCTACTAAAATCTGTTAACAAATCTGATTGCCTTTAATAAAAATATGTAACTGATGAAAGTATATTTAAATGACCCTAAATTTGTTTTAAATATTTTGAATTTGAATTCTGAGATAAAAATAAAAACTCATTTAATAAATTCAGTAACACACTTCAAGAAAGACAATTGTACTGGATACCCACAATTCCCTGGATATCTGGTGGCCTTGTGACCTTGTGCCTCGCACTGTAGTGCCAAAAGATACATTATTAAAGCTGCCCACCTTATTAGACCATTCAATGAATTAGTGGATGTTTCACGGAATATATATTCAACAATTCTTTACAGAGTTAATTACAGTTACAGGGTAGAATAATAATATTAGGAGAAGGAAAGAGAAATAAGGAATGAAGGACAAAGGAGAAGCAGTATATTTAAGATATGAATATAGGCAGACTGTCAGTGTTATAAGACGTCTGTTCCATTTGGCAAGAGCTGCAGAGGAGGCAGCTCTTCTATAGGAGTGGCGAGACTGTAAGAGGAGGCCAATGCTAGACAAGTGGAGAAAGAAAGGGAAGAAGTAGCACAGTATTGCCAACCCCAAACGTTCTAAAGTAATGAGCCAGTCCCCCCCTCCCCACCCAATCATGAGATTGGCTTTAAAACATCTGGGGAGGGGGGTGTTTATCTTCTGGTTTCTGAATTGTTTGACTGCACTACAGTCACTGTTTCAAGCTTCCCTCCGCAACTATGAGGACGAGAAACTTTGTTTTTAATTAAAGCTCAGATTTGCCCTTATTAGAATGACTTCAGGAGCTGGGGGCTTAAGAAATATTATATATTGCAAGAGACACAGTAAAACCTGAGAGTCAGCAACAGAAGAGAAGTTCAGAAATTAGACCAGAGTAAGTCCAGGCAGGGTTTCAAAACAAAGAGGGCAGTTTTGAACTGAATCTGGAAATGAACAGAGGGGCTATTTAGGTATTTTACAGTTTGGGTGATAGGATTGTACTACTTTGATTTTGTTACAATTTTGAGAGAGCTGGGACTTGGGAAGAAAGTAGAAAATGGAGTTATAATAGTCTGAGTGGTCTTGTCTTGTGTGGTCACTTACATATTAAAGGGTTTTCCCCTTGGGCAAGACATCTCCAGCTAACTTTGAGTCTGGGGGTCCTTAGTCACCTTCTTTATGAAAATGAAGACAAGAAAAAAATGACAAAGTTGGGGAAATCCCCATGGGAAAATCTACTTTAGTTACACAGAATCCTGTGGAAATTCTGTATGCAAGCTCTGAAAGTGTGAAACTTTTCATGTGCTTTGTGCTTCTAAAACAGTGGTGGGCAGCCTCCGGCCTGCGAGCCATAGGTTGCCCACCACTGTTCTAAAATAGTCCAGGCTTTTTAACACACTGTAAATCATCATCTCTATGATCCGAAGCTTGCTATAAATAATACCAGATTTGGAGTAGGAGTCACATTTACACTTATGCCATCACATCCCCCCCACTGGTTCTGTGCTAATTTTGAATTAAAATTAACAACTAGGTTATTGATTGAAAGGTTTAAAGAGGGAGGGAATAATCTTCTTTATACAATACACTGTCTTTTTAATACCACTCTATTTTGTGCACTAAGGCAGGTATTTACACCTTGGATTTCAGATGTGAAACCTCATTTCCACTGAAATCAATGGGAATTAGGTACCTAAATACCATTGAGGATCTGGACCTTAGAGCCCAATTGAGCTGTCAGGACAATAAATGGAAAAACACCTGTTGTTGTCAATGGGAATTGGATCAGAACCTTATTGAAAATTGTTTGATTTTTGCAATTAAAGTGAACTTGGTTTTGTTTGATTTCATTTCAGTGTCCTTCACTTAGCAATTATCCACCTTCATTCTGAGCTGGTGAGAAACCTCTTAGAAGTGGTGCTGGATTTTAATTTGGATGACATCATCAATATGAGAAATGACCTTTATCAGGTATGCCAGAATGCAGTGATAAGTGATGTTAATCATTCAACTGGTAACAGAAATTTTCTGCAATTTATTTTTTCCTGTAAAACTATAATGCAAACAGTTCAGAAATTCATAGACTGTGGGACACAATGACAGACTGAAAGGTGGTAACAGAGCGTGCATACTCTCATTGGTGCAGATGTGCAACTTCAATTATTGTTACAGAATGTGTTTATTGTAGAACAGAACCCATATTTTATACCATTTATCTTCATTTTCTGTTCAGTCTTTTTTTACCATGCTGCTCTGTTACTAAACCAGTGGTCTCAATCGTGGTGTACCAACCTTGTCAGCATGTTTTGAGCTTTCAAATGCCATGCTCCTTCAGGCTGGCAGATCAGGTGCTGGGTCACATATGGGCAGAAGGGGGCATGTGTAACAAATAATGCACTTTATAGTAGCCACTTCAAGTCAATATCCGCACCCAGAAATAGAGCTCAGAGATTCTCGTTTCCTTTCATTGTTCACATGTGCAAAAAAAAGAGATGCTTAACCCAATACTCTCTTCATTTAGAGAAGAATTGTTAGGTCCTGGAAGCATGAGCCTGAAACTTGCACATCCCCAGCCCAGACATGTTCAAAGAATTGTGGAAATCCTCCTATAAAGGGTCTGTTTCCACATCCCCTACTATAAACACAAAAGGTCTATATGCCTGCTAGGAAAAACACATAATACTCCCCTGGTAGAGGTGTACCAATGGTAGTAAGAAAGAAAAGCAGACAAGGCTCAGGCAATGTTACTGTTTTATCTAACTCCGCTCAGAGATGCACCAGTAAAGCATTTCAGGTCTGATTTTTCCCTATTTAGATAAGGCCAAAGGGCATGATTTTTCACAGTCTTGTGCCTTTTGTAGTTATTTTCTCTGGTGTAAAGTGAGTCTAACATTAGTGTAAATGAGTGGAGAATTCTGGCTTGATAGTGTTTTACACCCACTCCCTTTATACAGGTAGAATGGCTATACAAGGAACAAGGCAGTAGTAGGTTTCAGGTTCTCAGCATCTATTACAATCCCTATTTAAACCTTCAAAGTCTCCTTAGAGTGGGTATTTTGTAAACCAAAAGCTGGAGAGGGTGGAATACTTTAAATCTACAGTATGGGCTGGGACTTCATGAAAATACAAATACATTGGAAATGGATTTATACATGTGCTCCAGAAATAACTAACGACTCCAAACGGTGTTTCTGTACTGATGATTCTGGTGACATTCACAAACAACTGTAGCCTCACCCCTGTAGTTTACATTATCACTAGACTCTTGGGATGAAATTAATCATTTTTTATGCATAGTTGAGTATATTCCTTAATATAGTAATCAGAATATGAAGTTGGATTTGGGCTTGATTTTGCTTTTATATGGTGTGATATGATATATTTTTAAAGGCTAAGAATCTGATTTTCCTCACAGTAAGAAGGCTCGCTGTACAAATACAATAATATCTGTAAAAAAGATTCAGTATGATGCTGTTTACCCACCAGAATGTCACTGCTGCAGTATACAGTCCCTCCTGTTGAAGTATAAACACAAATCTTAGTTAAAGGCAGTAAAAGCCTTGAAGTCTAATGTTGGTGTTGCAGCTGATAGCATTGTCATACTAATGGAGAACATGCAGATTATATCACCTATCTAGACAGGCATTATATAAATACAACATTCTTCTGTGCTTTGTCATTTTTTAAAAAGAAAACAGCAGATTTACATTTAATATGCCTAGTCATTTTAAAGGATTTAGGGGACATAGTCATGGAGTTTTTCCTAGGAATGGAATCAGCAGAGTGGTTCAGCTACAGATGGGAAGGCTGGATTTGGGTTTATACTCCCTGTGTGACACAGAACTCAGGTCTTTTTGGGTCCAGGCAAGCACAGGGGTTGGTTTTAGGCCAGATAATCCACTTCCACGTGGATCCTTTCACTTCCTCAGTCCTCCACCCTGTGCAACTCCCTAAAAGCTTGACTACTTGGTCTGGACAATAGAGAGTCGATTTGCCTCTTAGAACCCAGTCCTTGCACACACGAAGCTCCCATTGACTTCACTGGGAGTTTTGAAAGCCTGAGGAATGGATGATCAGGCACTTAATCTGAATGCTGATACTGGGCTATGGGGATTTTATGGTCCTTTACGTACAAGTATGAATCGTGTTCACAGTTCAGTGGAAGGAAATATATACTAGTTTGCATCTAGCATTTCAATTATTGTAGTATCTTTTTGTGTAAGAATAAAACATTAAAATTATTAAAATCACTGTGAGTAATTTTTAAGAGGCTTCTATGAAAATGACATATTTGTTGCTCACTTTCTTGTGGTTACTTCTCCCTCCATTTTCTAGGCACCATTGCACTTGGCAGTTATCACAAAGCAGGCAGATGTGGTAGAGGACTTGCTGAGGGCTGGAGCTGATGTCAGCCTTCTGGATCGACATGGCAATTCTATCTTGCATCTAGCTGCCAAAGAAGGAGATGACAAGGTTTTAAATATACTCCTTAAGCATGAGAAGACATCTCCAATGATCAACTATTCAAATGGGGAAGGTATGGAAGGATCACGGTGATTTTTCATATTATCTCTTGGACAAGCGTATTAATTATGCTTCCAGTTCCACATGCAGGGCCAGTTAGACAGAATTGCAGGGTCCCAATGTTCGGGGAGATGATGGTGTTTGGAGGAGGGATTTAGGTTTAGTAGGAACTGGAGAACCTTTGGGGAAAGAAGGAGCCTATATAGGAAGGATGGGCTCCACCTAAACCAAAACAGAACCAGATTGCTGGCATGTAAAACTTAAAAAGTCATAGAGGAGTTTTTAAACTAAGGGCTGGGGGAAAGCCGACAGGTATGAAGGAGCACACGGTTGAGACAGACACATCCCTTAGGGAAGGATTTATTAAAGAGGATACTCTGTATCCTAGTAAAGAGGAGACGGTAGAAGTTGATAAAGTACAGGTAGGAACTGAAGAGAAACAGCCAAACAAAAAAAATTCCCATTCAATTACATCATATGAAGGCAGAAAATTAAATGTTGACAAATGTTATAAGTTGTTCTATACAAATTCAAGAAGTCTAAATAGTAAGAACTTGAATGCCTATTATTAAATGAGGATATTTATATAATAGGCATCACAGAAACTTGGTAGAATGATGATAATCAATGGGACATAGTAATACCAGGGTACAAAATATATAGGAATGACAGAGTAGGTTGCACTGGTAGGGGCCGGTGAAAGAAAGCATAGTCAAAAATAGTAAAAAAAACTTAAATAAATCAAACTGTACCATAGAATCTCTATGGATAAAAATTCCATGCTTGAATAATAAGAGTATAGCAGTAGGAATATACTACCAACCAACTGACCAGAATGGTGACTGTGATTGTAAAATGCTCAGGGAGAAGAGAGAGGTTACAAAAACAGAAAACCTAGTAATAATGGGGGATTTCAACTGTCCCCGTATTGACTTGGAACATTTAACCTGAGGATGGGATGTAAATATAAAATTTCATTGTACTCTTCAGTCGTGACAATGAACTGACATTAGAATAACTGTTGCTACACCTAAGAGTTTATGGGCAATCTGGATTAATGGAATACATGAAACTGAGCTATAGAAATTTAGGGGGCCCTAGTTGTCATGGCATAATGTATGATATCCGATACATTAAATATTACAGGAGACTAAGGTCCAGGCTTTATAAAGACAAGCCATTGTCCAGGCCTTTTAAGAACATAAGAACGGCCATACTGGGTCAAGACCAAAGGTCCATCCAGCCCAGTATCCTGTCTGCTGACAGTGGCCAATGCCAGGTGCCCCAGAGGGGGTGAACCTAACAGGTAACGATCAAGTGATCTCTCTCCTGCCATCCATCTCTACCCGCTGATAAACAGAGGCTAGGGACACCATTCCTTATCCATCCTGGCTAATAGCCATTAATGGACTTAATCTCCATGAATTTATCTAGTTCTCTTTTAAACCCTGTTATAGTCCTAGCCTTCACAACCTCTTCAGGCAAGGAGTTCCACAAGTTGACTGTACGCTGTGTGAAGAAGATCATTTTCTTATCAGTTCAAATTTCCATTCTATTTGATCTTTAGGATATTAGAATCTTATTGCTTTAACTAGTTTATTCCTTTTTTCGTTAGAAGGGATTAAAGAGAGTCACTGTTCTTTATAATACACAGAAAATGTATTTTTAACATATGCATTCCTATTAAAAGTTTTTAAAAGTGGCACCATTCTAGACACCATTAATGATTGCTTCTTGGAGCAGCTAGTTTTGGAACCCATAAGTGGGGAATGACAATTCTTGATTTAGTCCTAAATGGCGCACAGGATCTGGTCAAGAGATGACTATAGCTGAACCTCTCCGGAATGACAACTATACTGTAATTAAATGCAACATCCTTGTAGGGGGGTAATACCAAAGAAACCCACCACAGTAGCATTTAAGTTAAAAAAGGGCAACTACACAAAAATGAGGAGGCCAATTAAACAGAAATTTAAAGGAACAGTCACAAGAGTGAAATGCCTGCAAGCTGCATGGGAACTTTTAAAAAACATCATAATAGAGGCTCAAACTATAGGTATACCCCAAATTTAAAAAAAATCAGTAAGTGGACTAAAAAATGCCACCACAGCTAAACAGAGTAAAAGAGGCAGATGGAAAAAGAAAGGCATCTTTTGAACATTGGAAGTCAAATCCGATTGAGGAACATAAACTCTGGCTAGTTAAATGTAACATTGTAATTAGGCAAGCCAAAAAAGAATTTGAAGAGCAACTAACAGAAGACACACAAATTTATAGCACAAATTTTGTTTAAGTACATCAGAAACAGAAAGTCTGCCAAACAATCAGGAGGGCCACTGGACAATCAAGGTGTTAAAAGAGCACTCAAGGAAGACAAGGCCATTGCAGAGTAGCTAAATGAATTCTTTGCATCAGTCTTCACTGCAGAGGATATGATGGAGATTCCCACATCTGAGCCGTTTTGTTTTTAGGTGACAGATCTAAAGAACTGCCCCAGAGTGAGATGTCAGTACAGGAGGTTTTGGAACAAATTGATAAATTAAAGAGTTATAAATCACCAGGACCAGATGGTATTCACCCAAGAGTTCTGAAGGAACTCAAATATGCAATTACAGAACTACTAACTGTGGTATATAACCCATCACTTAAATCACCCTTTGTACCAGATGACTGGAGGATAGCTAATATAATGCTGATTTTTTTAAAAAGTCTCTAGAGGCAATCCTGGCAATTACAGACTGGTAAGCCTAACTTCAATACCAGGCAAATTATTTGAAACTATAGTAAAGAAAAGAATTATTAGACACATAGATGAACATGGTATGTGAAGAAGAGTGAACATGGCTTTTGTATATGGAAATCATGCAACGTCAATCTATTAGAATTCTTTAAGGGGGTCACTAAACATATGGAGAAGGGTGATTAAGTGTATAGGATACGTGGACTTTCAGAAAGCCTTTGACAAAGTCCCTTACCAAAGACTCTTGAGCAAAGTAGGCAGCCATGGGATAAGAGGAAAGGTCCTCTCATGGATCAGTAACTGGTTGAAAGATAGGAAACATCTGGTAGGAATAAACCACCAGTTTTCCTGGTGGAGAGAGGTCTGCCAAAGGTCTATACTGGAACCAGTACTGTTCAACATATTCATAAATGATCTGGACAGTGTGGTAAACAGTCAAGTGCCAAAGATTGTTGATGATACAAAATTACTCAAGATAGTTAAGTCCAAAGCAGACTGTGAAGAGATACAAAGGGATCTCACAAAGCTGGGTGACTGGACAACAAAATGGCAGATGAAATGCAGTGTTGATAAATGCAAAGTAATGTACATTGGAAAACGTAATCCCAAGTAAACATACAAAATTATGAAGTCTAAATGAGCTGTTAACGCTCAAGAAAGAGATCTTGGAGTCATTGTGGATAGTTCTCTGAAAACATCTGCTTAGCTAACAGAATGTTAGGAACCATTAGGAAAGGGATAAATAGTAAGACAGCAGATATCATAATGCCACATTATAAATCCATGATACGCCCACGCCTTTAATACTGCATGCAGTTCTAGTCACCCCATGTCTAAAAAGATATATTAGAATTGCAAAAAGTGCAGAAAGGGACAATAAAAATTATTAGGGGCATGGAACAGCTTCCATGTGAGGAGAGATTAATAAGACTGGAAAAGAGCTTGGAAAAGAGACAACTAAGACGGGATATGGTAGAGGTCTATAAAATCATGACAGGTGTGGAGAAAGTGAATAAGGAAGTGTTGTTTACTCCTTCACATAGTACAGGAACAAGGGGTCACCCAATGAAATTAATAGGCAGTAGGTTTAAAATGAACAAAAGGAAATACTTCACATAGCGCACAGTCAACAACAACCCTTGCCATGGGATGTTGTGAAGGCCAAAAGTATAACTGGGTTAAAAAAAGAATTAGATAAGTTCATAGAGGATAGTTCCATCAATGGCTATTAGCCAAGATGGTCTGGGACACAACCCCCTGCTATGGGTGTCCCTAAATCTCTGATTGCCAGAAGCGGGAGCTGGATGACGGGATGGATCCCTCGATAAATTGCCCTGTTATGTTCATTCCATCTGAAGAATCTGGCGGACAGGATACTGGGCAAGATGGACCATTGGTCTGACCCAGTATGGCCATTCTTATGTTCTTACATTCTAATTTTTAATACATATTACAAAGATGGATAAAATTTGTACTAGTGTTGTTCATAGCTATGTTCACTGCTCACAATTTTCCACTCCTGCTTTCTCTCTCTCACACACCCAGGAGAGAGAGAGAATAACAAAACATATGAAGTGTTATAAAAACTCATTACCACAATATTTCCATATTTGTCGTGTTCATGTGTATTTTGTTCTGTAGGTCTCAATGTGATTCACATGGCAGTGATGGCAAATAGCATGCCTTGTCTCAGACAGATGATTGCTGCTGGAGCTGACGTCAATGCTCAGGAACAAAAGTCCGGGCGAACAGCGTTGCATCTGGCTGTCGAACAAGAGAACATCTCTTTGGCAGGCTGCCTTCTCCTTGAGGTGAGCGCCGTGTGGGCATCATTGGTTTTTGTAGTTCATTTCTCTTTGCTATTTAAGAAAGCTTTATGATAAATTCCTAAGAGCTTCGTGATTTTGTTGCTTACCCTGGTTGGTAGAATGGCAAACAAACACTGTAATAATGAACAATGCTAGTAATAGTTTGTTTGTTTAGCACTGATAGTAAGCTTGTTGCAGTGCCTGAGGAATTTACAATCCAAGATCGGCCAGGGCCGCCCAGAGGTTTCAGGGGGCCTGGGGTCTTCGGCGGTGGGGGCCCCCGCCACCAAATTGCTGCCCAAGACCCACCCCGGGACCCGCCACCGAAGTGCCGGAAGGACACCCCCCCCCCCTGCCGTGGGTCTTCGGGGCACTTCGGCGGCGGGTCCCAGAGCGGAAGGACCCCCGCTGCTGAATTGTTGCTGAATACGACCCGGAGTGGAAGAAGCTCCAGGGGCCTGGGCCCCGCGAGAGTTTTCCAGGGCCCCCAGAGCAAATGAAGGACCTCGCTCCAGGGGCCCCGAAAAAGTCTCGTGGGGGCCCCACAGGGGTCTGGGGCAAATTGCCCCTCTTCCCCCCTCCCCCCCACTGGGCGGCCCTGAGATCGGCAAAGAGTTCTGTGGCACCTTATAGACTAACAAACATATTGGAGCATGAGCTTTCGTGGGTGAATACCCACTTCGTCGGATACATGTAGTGGAAATTTCCATACTTTCCAAGATCCTGATCCTGCAAAGACGTGCACATGCTTAACATGTACTGTGAATAATCCTATTGAATCTAAAGGAATTACTCACAAGTGTAAAGTTAAGCACATCATCTTTGTAGGGTTGGGGCATAAGCAGACAAACAAGAGAGAGAACATACTTTGTGTGTGCGCGTGTATACACATACACAGTCATATCCTGCTCCCATTCCAGAGCAAAATTCCAGTTGCTTTCAGAGGACACTGGTTTGGACCCATAATAGAAATATGACAGGTTTCAGAGTAGCAGCCATGTTAAGTCCGTATCCGCAAAAAGAACAGGAGTACTTGTGGCACCTTAGAGACTAACACATTTATTTGAGCATAAGCTTTCGTGGGCTACAGCCCACTTCATCCGATGCATAGAATGGAACATACAGTGAGGAGAGAGATATACATACAGAGAGCATGAAAAGGTGGGAGTTCCCCTAACCAACTCTAAGAGACTAATTAATTAAGATGAGCTATTGTCAGCAGGAGAAAAAAAAACTTTTGTAGTGATAATCAAGATAGCCCATATCAGACAGTTTGACAAGAAGGTGTGAGGATACTTAACATGGGGAAATAGATTCAATGTGTAATGGCTCAGCCATTTCTAGTCTCTCTTAATTTAAATTGATGGTATCTAGTTTGCATATTAATTCAAGTTCAGCAGTTTCTCGTTGGAGTCTGGTTTTGAAGCTTTTCTGTTGCAAAATTGCGTCCTTTAAGTCTGTTACTGAATCACGGAAGATTAGTGTTGGAAGAGACCTCAGGGATCATCTAGTCCCACCCCCTGCTGAAAGCAGGACCAACCCCACCTAAATCATGCCAGCCAGGGCTTTGTCAAGCCAGGCCTTAAAAACCTCTAAGGATAAGATTCCACCACCTCCCTAGGTAACCCATTCCAGTGCTTCATCACTAATATCACATTGGGTGCAAAGTTTAGGCTTTTTCATAACCTTTAATATCTATCTGATCCTTGTTGGATTATATACTGTGCCTAATATCTGAGCACCTAAATACCATCTTTTCATGAATACAGAGAAGTAATTTGTTCATTATATTTTTCCAACTCCTTTTGTTCAGGGCATGATTAAAGGTTTTATATGCATAAGAATAGAGGTGCTTATTTGCATGGTTACAGTATTTATGCAGACATGAGGCTCCAGCTGTATTCTCTACCCAGGTAGCGTTACTTTTTTATTTCCTCCCTTAATAAAATTTTAGGGTGATGCAGATGTTGACAGTACTACATATGATGGGACAACTCCACTTCACATAGCAGCTGGAAGGGGGTCTACAAAACTGACAGCTCTTCTCAAAGCAGCAGGTATGAGCGGTGAGCGGTTGGAAGTATTGTGGAGAGTATATTTCTACTTGAATGAAAATGTCACTTATTGCTAATTGAGAATTTAGATTTGAAGTTTGGAGCCTTCTCTGTTGGGCACAAGGGACCCATTAATGAGTGACCCACTCCCACCCTTTCAGCCAGTAGAAATCCCATGTGTTAGAGATATAAGGAACTAATTCTATGGGGTAGAAGGGGAGTTGTTGTTAACTGTGTGGCTCTTTACCTCTATCTACTGGCTAAATTATGATGCTGATAGTACTTGGGATGGGAAGTGGGCTGAATCTCATGAGCAAATAATCTCATATGAGGTTCTGAGCTGTGTTTTGTTTGTAGCTTCCTATATCTGAGGAGATTTTTCCCTGAATGGTTCAGTGTTACATTAGTTTGCTGCTGGAATGCCAAATATGGTATAAGCTGGCATCGTTGAGTATGATCCAATGTAGTGAAGTATTTGGAAAGCCTTTAGTTGTTATAACTGTGCTCTGTAATTTTCCAGGTGCAGATCCTCACATTGAGAACTTTGAGCCATTGTTTGACCTAGAAGACGTGAGAGACAAAGACAGTGAAGATGAAGGAATCGTACCTGGAACGACACCTTTGGATATGGCTTCCAGTTGGGAGGCAAGTGATCTGTGTGGTTTGAGTTATTTGGACAAACACAAAAAACCCACAAATCCTTTCTTCTAGTTTAATATGAAGAGGAAGATACATGATTGACAACCAGTGGCACTTTTCTGCAGTCATTCATTCATTGAAGACTTTGTTCACGATGAAAATCCAAAGAACTGCACTGTTTTCAAAAATCATAGTTCTTGGCACAACTCACTGAATGCATCCACCACTGCAATGTTTTTGGTTCTGTTTTTTGAAGAGCATTGCTTCATGAGGAGTCTTGGGTAACTTGTCACTGCTGAACTGATGCAGGCTGCTGTGCAGTCACTGTGGCTGGAGCGATCTCTGTTGTCTTGGAAGGGATTAGGAAAAGGACAAATTAGGTTAAGTGGGCTTCAGCCAGGAAGAATATTAGTAGACTGCAAACTCTTGAAAGGTCACGCTTGAGACTTCAGGATGAAAAACAGAATACACAATTCAAATACACAGAATACACATAGTTTGGCTGAAAGGATTGTGTATTCCAATTCATTATGAATCCTTTTCAGGGCAACAGTCCATCAGGATCCATCCCTAGTATCTGTATGGGGCACCTTTCATGGGTATTTTTGTCATGAGTTCTTCATGCTCACACTTTATAGTATCCCATTTAAAAACTTTAGATAACCCCCAGATTTTCAAACTTGGCTCCCTTAAATTAGGCCCCTAAATCTGTATTTTGGCAACTGCATGAATGGGCCTGATGTTTCAGATGTGATGAACACCTGTAGTTCTCTTTGGGTGTTCCTACAGCACAGTCACAGGGTGTGATTGTCTACAATGCAGTCACACCTCAGTGGGAGGTGTAGATACTCAGCACCTCTGATAATCTAGCCACCTTGTTCAGGTGCTTAAATATGGGTTTAGGAGCCTAACTTTAGGTAGCCACATTTGAAAATTTGATGCACAATTTTTGTTTTAAATTATTAGTTTTCTCGGGTGCAGGTTACTGTGCTCCTTGCTTGGAGGATTTTCCATCTCCCTTAAAGCATCTCTGGACCTTGGGAACAGTTGGTATTTGCCGGATGAGTTACTTAAAGGGCGACAGAAGGCAATCTCTCTCCATTTCCCACTTGGGCAGAGGCACCACTCCTCTGCAACACTTTTAGTTCTGCTGACCGTACGACAAGAAAGAAATATGGCTGCTGATCTATTAATACATAAAGTATGGAAAATATAGAGCAGTGTAAACATTAGGGTTGGATATGATGAGATGCAGGATAAAGACCAAGTTTCTTGCAAATATTGATATTAATGGCTAATTCTTTTCCCACACTACAGGTATTTGACATATTAAATGGCAAACCCTATGAATCAAAGTTGGCTTCTGATGACTTACTGATGCAAGGTAGAGTATTTTAAAAAGAAAAGCTCAAGTAATACCCATTTATTAATTGATGAGTACTGACAATATGCTCAGAACATAGTGGAGAAACAGCTTGCAATATAAATAATAGAACAGGAATAGCCATGTCATGCTATCTGGAGTGGCTGACGACCTTGAGTGCCAGCCTCAGGGCACACTGTCAAGAAGCAGGACAGAGACTCCAAACTGGTTGCATGTTCTAAAATTAGATTTCACCAACCTAGTAACAAATGTAAACTCCTGAAGCACTATAACAGTCTTGCCAGGCAAGCTGGACTTAGTGATAGTTGGTTGCTATACACTGAAGATCACAAAATATTCAGGTTGCTTCCAATTGCAAGAGACCTGTCACTTACCTGTCACTTTGACCCAGGTCAAATTGTACCTTAGATCTCTCACCAAAGACAATGCTTGTAGCCAATCCTGTGATAAATTAACTAAAGATTTATTAACTAGGAAAAAGAAATGAGATCATTATTACAAGGTTAAAAAAGGCAAATGTATATATGCAAATGAGTTACAGTCTATGGTTTTAAAAGATGATGGAGTTATAGTAATCTGTCAGCTCTGAATGTCTTTCAGGGCTAACCCAGGTTGACCCTGGGGATCTCTGCTTTTGTTTCATAGCTCCAGCTCTGTGAGAGTCCAAACAGCAAAAGAGAGATGAAACATTTTCTTGTCAGCTATTTTTATTTCCTTCTTCCAGAATTCAAGCTGATGGGATGAGTCCTTTTGTACGTAGCCTTTTCTTGGGTGAGAAGGGGCAATTAACAAAATCTTTGTATTGTGATGTCCCACAATGACCCATATAGTTTTGATAGGCCTTCTCAATGGTTAGAAGACAGTCCCTCCTGATTGGGTTCATAGTTCCAGAGCAAACATTTTTTACAGTCATAAAGCAAAAAGTTAAATATTACTTTGTAGCATGTGATAAGGATGTTATAAGTGAGATTAATGCATTCAGCAATTTACAGACAATTCATAAAATCTAAGCACATTGTTATAAGGGCAATACCTATCTTAACCATACTAGCCCAACGGTGAAGCAGACTGGTTTCCAGTGCTCAGCTGATGCCTAAACCGTCGGCAAAAGCTGGCACCTGGTCTGCCAGCGTCACAAGCCATACATCGGAAGTGCGACTGCTAGTAGAATAAATATGGTTCTTTTTATAGTCATATGTTATTTCTGACTTTGGAATTACGACAAGACATAGTCCACATGCTCACTGTTATGCTACAGTGCGAATAAATATATTGAGTAAATACTTTAATGTCTACCAATCACTTTTTAATTAAATGGTTTGCCTCTGCTTAGGGGCAAAAATGTGACTGTGATTTCATAAATAGGTGCATGGTTTATTCATATAATAAACTTGGTTTATTTCTCTGTTTCACCAGGAGATATGAAAAAATTGAATGAAGACTCCAAGCAGCAGCTTTACAAGTTACTGGAAGTACCAGATCCAAACAAAAACTGGTCTACACTGGCACAAAAATTGGGTCTGGGAATACTTAGTAATGCCTTCAGGTTGAGTCCTACCCCAGCCAAAACTCTGCTGGATAACTATGAGGTAACTCTTTTTTAAAAGATGTTCTAAAGGACCGAGGGAACACAAGGTCATATGTGACACATGCAACTGCCCTCAATAATGTTCTCCTCCTGCATGGATAGATGGTGCCACCCTTTATTTTGTAACAAATCTGCCACAGTGTTATGTATATTATTTTCCTTTCTGTTTTGTCGTAGGTTTCTGGTGGTACAGTGAAAGAGTTGGTCGATGCCTTGAGACTAATGGATTACACAGAAGCAATTGAAATCATTCAGAAAGTGCTCTCCATCCCATTAAACCAGTCTAGCAATGAGGATAATGCTGTGAAGGCTCCGCCATCGTCACCATGTGCCTTCGCCACCAAAGAAGAGACGGGTAAAATAGATAGGCATAGATAATGTGTTTTGAAAAGTGTTTTCCAGCAAGTTTCATGTGATTCTGATACATTTCAATCCAGCTGTCTTTGCACGGAACAGCCCTATTCAGTTGCCTGTCTGGGAAGTACTAAAATATGTAAGAGTTTCTCATTTTACACTTGCCAGGCCTAATAGTGAGGGGAGATGAATGGAAGTTGAGCACGTAGCAATGACTCAGGGCAAGAGTAGTTATAGTCTGTTTTCTAAAAATAGATATTTGCCATGTCAGAGGTATTAATTTATCCTTGCCAGCAGCAAGGGACTAGTCAATCTCATTTGCCCATGTTTGAACATCCACTCTGTCACGTCATTGTCCAGCCTCCTCTGGGTTTGTACAAAACCCCTCCATTATCTTTTACTAGTTTTTTCCTATGATCGTGATTGGACTTAAGTGTTTTGGCCTCATTAACTGCTCATCAAAGTAGTTAGGCTATACAGCTTGATATTACAATTTAAATAGTTGCCAATTCTACAGCACTTGTCATCTACAGATTTTAAATGCTGTATAGAGGTGGGTAATGCCATTTATCCCCATCTTATCAACAGGGAAACAGAGGCATGGAGGTAAAATGAATTTTCTATGGTCACATTGTGAGTCAGTTTCAGAACAAGGAATAAAACCCAAGTTTTCTGACACCCAGACTAGTGCCTTATTCATTGACTAACACTGCCTCCGTAGCCCATGTACAGTATATACTGAGACACAAGATAAACCGGTCAGGTTTCACTTCCATCACCTTTGCTAGTTTAAATTTTATAGTGCCATTCAGTTTAGACTGCATGCCTATGTATATGCTATGTAAGAACTATGTGGTATTCTCTCTGTTCCTGAAGATTCAATATCAAAGCTAAATTGGCAGCACCACCAGTGAAAGAGCTTTGCCACTTAGCCACAGTAATAAGCCTCTCCTTATTCATTGATTTGAAAATGTGTTTTAAAGAGTTAGTAATTTAAGATCTTAAAAATTCCAAAATGTGCTGAATGGTCTGTTTCAATCACATCAAGCACTTTGTTCCCAGCTTTATAATGATGACGGGTCTCTGTGCCATAAGCACCTTCAACTGAGGAGACACAGCTCACATAACAATCAATTATTCCTTTGTAGATCTTGCACGGATGCCAGCTGTCGCTGAACTTTTCAGATTTCATACTCACCTTAACTAGATGCAAATTATTTAAGTACTTTGACAATCCATCCTTTGTTCTTTCATGGAAAGATGTCTTAATAGCAAAGAGACCTCAACCTGGACACTATAGTTCAGCAACAGTTTATACTTCTAAGATCCAGAATGCCTTTATCCTGGTACTGAGCACACTCCTGTGGGCATTACCAGTGTGAGGATAGTAGTAACTTGTATGGATCAATATGACTGCTAGTTATTCTGCATGGGATCACGCTTAAATACCAGGTGTCTAACCCTATCCATCCTCCCACCATTGATACCCATTTTTGGCCACTAAACAATCCTGCAGACTCAATCAGCATAGTGTGATAGAAGGGCATCAAAGTAAGTAGGCTTTGGTCAGTTCCTGAGCAAAAAGAACCAACACCTTCCTACTGCAGTACTGAACCCAAAAATTGCAGTATTTTGATTGTGCTTTACAAGTGACTTTGTCTATTGGAGTGTATTTCTCATGGCTGTTGAGGATGTTAAACTAGCTTATAATGTTTTTAGTGCAGGATGAAAAACAAATGTGTATTCTTTTCTGTTTTCTTTCTCAGGTGAACTTTATAATGTAAAATTGCAAGACAATGAAAGCATGTGCGATAGCGGCGTGGAGACCTCCTTCCGCAGACTTAGCTTCACTTATTCTGAGTCCCTTAACAGCAAGTCATCGATAACACTTAGCAAAATGGCCCTGGGATATGGACAAGAAGACTCAGTTCAAAGCAAAATGTAACCAGTTAGTAACATGCAATTATATGAACCAAAATAACAGTTAAAAATATGCCTGTATAATTCTCTCCAGCAGAAGTGATTTTACAGCCAAAAGTGCACTGGAAAATACCTGTCTGAAGTGTTCAAGATTTGAAAACATGACTTATGAACATTGCTTCTTTCTTTGTTTAAGTACCTTTAGTTTTGTTCATTTACAAGCAGTATAGTGTTACCAGAACCAGTAACCAGTGCCGCATAGTGCATAGAACTGGATGATGTAACTGAATGAGTTTTTCTGGTGGCCAGAATTTTCTATATGGGATGGACGTTGCTACTTCTTGATAATGTTGAACACCAACTCACCGTTCATAAAAGATGTACTGCACATAGAGCAATCAAGGATGCATCTTCTAGCAACCCATTCCCCAGTTATACAGCACAGCTACATGGAAAGGGGAGCTCATACAACTGTTAAAAGAATTCCCCTGATGTTAAAGACAAATTGTGGTTTTCTCAAAGTAGTCGTTGCAATTTTTAAAAAACTACAAAAAAGCGATCATGTATATTTCAGTGAATGTATTTAAATTTAACTCTGGTGACTATAATCATTCAAAGCTTTAAAAAGTTTGTCACTTTACTATTGTAAATATTCTTTTTAGATCAATTCCTTTTACAGAGGAAATTTGTGCTTTTTAAATGCTTATTTTTATTTTACTTTTATAATAAAAACAAAATTAAATTAAATCTTTCATCTTCATTGACCATTTTGACTTCCCTTTGTAGAGTTTTAGAAAGATGTCTTTTTATTTTTTTCCTCTGTTCACCTTTTCAATTATAGGATCTGAGAGCAGATAATACAAGATTAATGTGATTTTTTTTTTGCATTAAAAATAGCCATGAGGCTGAAAACAATTCCTCTTCAAGCGTTGCCCATTTTTACTTGAGAAGTCAGGGGCCTGCGATATAGCTGAGCAGAGGTGCCGTGTGCAGGCTGTGGTTTGTAGTTTTGGAACTATGGCCTCTAATGCTAAGCCTCTTTACTCCCATTTGTGTGTCTGCCTGTTGATTAATAACAGTGAAGGAGAGTGCTCCACGGGAGGATGTGCACACACTGCAAAGTAGGGCTCGCATCTGCGCAGAGCCATGCCTTGTGCTTTGAATGAGGGGGATCCAGGGAGGTGCAAGCCTGCAATCACTCAGTTCCATCTGGGCTGCAAAGCCAGAGACTCCACAGCAGAAGAGAAGGAAATGGGGAGGTAGAGCCCCAATAGGGACAAAACATAGACTCATAGAATACCAGGGTTGGAAGATACCTCAGAAAGTCATCTAGTCCAACCCCCTGCTCAAAGCAGGACCAACCCCAGCTAAATCATCCCAGCCAGAGTCTTCTCAAGCTGGGCCTTAAAAACCGCTAAGAATGGAGATTCCACTACCTCCCAAGGTAACCCTCGGTGCTTCAGCACCCTCCTAGTGAAATAGTGTTTCCTAATATCCAACCTAAACCTCCCCCATTGCAACTTGAGACCATTGCTGCTTCTGCCACCACTGAGAACAGCCTGGCTCCATCCTTTTTGGAATCCCCCTTCAGGTAGTTGAAGGCTGCTATCAAATCCCCCCTCTTTCTTCTCTTCTGCAGATTAAATAAGACCAGTTCCCTCAGTCTCTCCTCGTAAGTCATATGCCCAAGCCCCCTAATCATTTTTGTTGCCCTCTGCTGGACTGTCTCCAATTTGTCCACATCCTTTCTATAGTCGGGGGCCCAAAACTGGACACTATACTTCAGAGGTGGCCTCACCAGTGCCAAATAGAGGGGAATAATCACTTCCCTCGATCTGCTGGCAATGCTTCTATTAATGCAGCCCAATACGCCGTTAGCCTTCTTGGTAACAAGGGCACACTATTGACTCGTATCCAGCTTCTCGTCCACTGTATCCCCAAGTCCTTTTCTGAACAACTGCCACTTAGCCAGTTGGTCCCCAGCCTGTAGCAGTGCATGGGATTTTTCCTTCCTAAGTGCAGGACTCTGCACTGGTCGTTGTTGAACCTCATCAGATTTTTTTTTTTGGCCCAATTCTCCAATTTCTCTAGGTCACTCTGAACCCTATCCCTACCCTCCAGTGTATCTACCTCTGCCCCCAGCTTAGTGCCATCTGCAAACTTGCTGAGGGTACAATTAATCCCATCATCCAGATCATTAATGAAGATGTTGAACAAAACCAGCCCCAGGATTGACCCTTGAGGCACTCCGCTTGACACTAGCTGCCAACTAGACATTGAGCCGTTGATCACTACCTGTTGAGCCCAATGATCTAGACAGCTTTCTATCTACCTTATAGTCCAATCCCTACTTTTTTTAACTTTCTGGAAAGAATACTATGGAAAACCGTATCAAAAGCTTTGCTAAAGTCAGGATATATCATGTCCACGGCTTTCCCCATATTCATAGAGCTAGTTATCTCATCACAGAGGGCAATCAAGTTGGTCAGGCATGACTTGCCATTGGTGAATCCATGTTGACTGTTCCTAGTCACCTTCCTCTCCTCCAAGTGCTTCAAAATGGATTCCTTGAAGATTTGCTCCATGATTTTTCCAGGGACTAACAAAGAGTTACAGGGATTTCACGGGGATACAACTCCCACCCCCAGATGACAGCACATTCCACCAGATTTTTTAATTTAAATTGGATTTTTATTTAAATTAAATGCATTTTTCTTTTTAAAAATAAACCTATTTAAAAGTACATTTGAACCTGTGATAACATATGTAAAATAATTTACATTTAATAAATTAATATTAAGCAGTACATGTTAACTGCTGAAGTCTCAAAGAAAATCAAACCAATGAAATCGTGCAAGTCACTGGCTAAACATCTGCAGCCAGAGTTTTTTGAACTGCTAACCCAGTTTTTGACAGCAGTAACCTCTTCTGCAGGTGCAAGGATTATATATATTTCATGTGAGTTTATTCAACTAGTTCAGTTCAATGACCAGTTCATTCAAAGTTAACAAATGAGTGGGAAGTTGAAAAAGCAGAAAAATTTGTTTTCCTCTTCCTATCTATGAATAAAAACTCAGTGTGAGAGGATGAAATTCTACGAGTCCTAAAATCTTGAAGGACATGGTGACTAGAAAGAATCGTTTCAATTCATTAACTGTAGGTCATACTTTTTTAGTTTAGTAAATCAGTTTTAAATGCAAATGTTTGGATAACTTTGTTTCTTGTGTACCCAGCTCACTGAAGTAATAAAAGAATTAAATGCTGTTTCTGCACATTTCTATTTTGAATTTCAGTTTCCATCCAAACAGCTTGACACAAATCACAAGTAAAACAAAATTAATCATCCAACAAATAAGAAACACACAATTCACCATTTCTAACATAAACATTTAAAAATTAAGAATCTGAACAAATGTATGTTAAGCTAAATGAATGAGTATAGCTTTAGTGTATCCTTCTGGTTAGCAAAAAGTAGTACCAAATTTAGTGTAAAGGCTCTATTTAGTTGCAGATCAATTTGTTTTAATTTTTACCAACCACTGGCTATCAGCTATTGTTTAGCAAAATAACAAAAAAGTACAAATGAAAACAAGATTAAAATTCATTATTTCAATCAAGGTTTACTGCTTGCTGATTTAAATCATAATTAAAATCCGTGATTTAAATCATCTTGCTTGAAATGGTATGGAAACACTGGTGCTGCTGGTCTTGGTAGCAAAAATTTTGGAAACAAAATACAAAGGGTCAAACTGAGTCCTCATACTCTCAGTCCTGTGAGCTCATTACAGCTCCCAGATTTGAGCCCAACATGCCAATGCACTACACTTCCTTGTGAATTAGAATTAATTCTTATTTTAAACACATCTGCAGCTAAAGCCATCTTCAGCCTATAAACTTGATTTTTCTTCCCCTTCCATCTTCTCAAATGGGTATCATGCATGTCACATTGTACAAAATTTTCTCTTGTTTATATTGCCATATGCCATATACTGATAGGGCACTGGTTGTTTTTTATATTGTTTTTTTAAAGGGTGGAAGTTGAAAAACTCTCTCCCTAAGTTACGTTAACAAGAAAAGTAATGCAAATGCATTAATAACCCACACTTTACCTTTGGATAAAATCAATTAAGGATTTGAACTGCCCTCCAGATATCTGGGTGGCCAGAGAGTGGCAGCTGATGACTGAGGGCCCAGCTCTGCAGGCAGCAGTGCGGAAGTAAGGGTGGCAATACCATACCATGGCATCCTTACTTCTGCGCAGATGATGGCGGTGGCTCTGCCTTCAGAGCTGGGCTCCCGGCCAGCAGCTGCTGCTCTCCAGCTGCCCAGCTCTGAAGGCAGTGCCGCCACTAGCAGCAGTGCAGAAGTGAGGTTAGCAGTACCACAGCACTCCCTACGATACCCTTGTGCCCCCCAAACTCCTTTTTGATCAGAACCCCTACAATTGCAACACCGTGAAATTTCAGATTGAAATAGTTGAAATCATGAAATTTACAATTTTTAAAATCCTATGATCATGAAATTGATAAAAATGGACCATGAATTTGGTAGGACCCTAGTCATATAAATGGTATAAATAGAAAGACAGTGGCCCATCACTGTGAGAATTATGAGTGCTTGGAAATTCTGGAAATCTGGCCACTAAGTTAAGAATCTAAATACTTAATTTAGGTGCCTAGCTTTAGGTAAATTTAGCAATACAGCTCACATGAAAAATGAGGCGAAATTATCCTTATTCTCTGGACAAGGGTTATTTCTCTGTCTCTGTGGTCAGTTTACATATTGCATAGTGAACAGAATGGAATTGTGAAAATAATTGAAGGAGGAGAATGGGCTTTAATAGACATCCAATGTCAGTGCACAGATGATTATTCTCTCTGGATATATAGGGCATGATTTATGTGTACGAAGTACATCTTGACATGTGTGGAACATTGTTTGGCAAACATTAATTCTTCCATTTTTTTTCAGTATTTGCAACATTCTCTTGTTTTAAATCCCTGAGTGATAAGGAATGGGGTGTGAGCAACACAGCGCTTCTCCAGAATCACCTGTCTGACTCCTTCCCATTAGTCAAAATTTTATTAATATGTTTTTACAATCTTTGCTTCTAGAGCTGTGTAAATAGGGCCTATCTGAACCTGGAAACATCTGAATATATTTAGGAATCATTTTTGTTTTGGACTAAGAAATCAAACCTCCGTCCATAGCTTTGAGGTGTGTGAAAGAGAGCAGAGCATGTAGGAAGGAGGTTATCCTGGAGATGGGTCTGCTTCCAAGTTATTCAGAATTAAACTAAATTAACCAATCCTTCAAGTAATTACAAGAGCTCTGGTGGAACCTCTCCCAGTATGCTCTGCAGCCACATTGTCTGCCTTCTTCTAGTTGCTTTTTAATCAAGGTTTCTCTGCCTCTTTCTGGAATCCACAATTTGATCAAGCGCAAGTACCAACCAAGCTGCAACCAGCAGCACATAACTTGAGTGCGATACACAGAGGGCTTCTACTGAAACAAAGATGTAATCTGAGATGACATTTATCAGATGAAAAGAGTAATGCTTTTGTTAGCATGGGTTTCCCATTCAAACTGAATAATGGCCTGTTACTGCAACATTTCATTAAATGTATGAAACTAGTTTTCTAATTGCTTCTTGCTTTGCATGTTCTCTTGTGATCTATACTGCAAAGTTTGTGTAAATGTACCAGGGTTGAAAGTAAAGTTAACTGAGTCAAAGTTTGTGTTTCCCTCCCTCCTAAACAGGTGGAGAGATCAAGAATATCGATCTGTACTTGCATAGATCACAGTGTACTGACACTACTGTAAGCTGACAATCTGCTCTGGGGGAGCACCACCACCTCCTTTTGCCTGTTGACATAATGCTACTATTCATGCTCAGAATATGGAGTTCTACATCTAGTCTCTAGTTTCAGATGTAACCCCCGCCCCATGTGACCTAATCTGCCCTTCCTGTATAGATTATACCCAGTCTGATGGGGTCCCATTGATCAGTATCATCACACCACAGTTCAGCAATGCATGTCTATGGAGTCATAGTCATAGAAATGTAGGGCTGGAAGGCACCTCAGCAGGTAACCTAGTCCAGCCCCTGAGCCACAATAGGAGGTTGGCAGGGTGGGGTGCAGGCCCTTTGCTCTTTCTGTTTAGAAGCTGTTGTCAGCCATGGGGCTGAGCATCTCCAGTGATCCTTTTCCCCACTTGGCCTCCCAAGAAGCAAGCCATAGTGGGGTTGAAAGCTGCTCGGCTCTGGCCCTTGTTTGCTGTGCAACAGCGGATGCTGGCTGAGAGCTGGGGAATTAGCTCCAGTGGTTGAACGTTCACCTTACATATAAGTGGCAGCAGGATGGAGGCTGGCATTCTCGCAGCAGGGGGATTGATGCCTGTGCCCTCCAGATAGTGGGGCAAGGCCTTTCCCCCACTCCCTCCAAGGTAGCCGGCTCATATCCTTCCCTTTTTTTTGTCTCCTCTTCCCTAGCAGTCAGACAAAAGAGCAAAAGCCACTCTCCCAAGTGACCACCAGGAGGAGTCAAACACAGGCACTATTAGCACCACACTCTACTCAGCACACAAGAAGGATGCATCCCATGAATATTTGGAAAGGAGCAACAGGATCCCAAGGGAACTTTGTGGCCTCCAGCATGACATGGGTGTGGTGGGGACAGTCTCCAGTTAGGGGTCTGAGTCCAAATGATAGAGCCATTGCCTTCCATGCAAAAAGTAGTGTGATGGATGCCTGCATGCTTCAGTCACCCTGTCTCACACTGCCTTTTTTTGCCCCCCTAGCTAGGCCAGTGAGGTAACAGAGCAAGTCCCTTGCAAAGCCTCAACTAAGGGAGCCTCCAGTGGAATCAAACCCATGTTCTCAGGCGCTGGAGTAGGCACTTGTGACTCGGTCGCCTCACTAGCCTGTTTCGGTTTACTAGGCATAGGTTACAATGGCAGATCAGGAGGCAATAGGCTATGCAGGAGTAAGGGCAGAAGAGTCTAGAGGCAAAGGGGGCCTAGAAGGGTGAGGCTGGCGTTAATTGTGTCATGCCGAGGACACAGGGAACCTGTCAGGGTCACACAGGGGTCAAGGAGAGCAAGTCTGGAGGAAACGGAGACAGACAGGGATCACTGATGAAAAGCTCGGTAGGAGTTGGGGGTTCAATCAGGGAATACTGAGGGGAGGTCACGGCAAAAAGGCTTGAGGTAGAGAGGGTCATGAATAGATCAATGAGGATAGATGTGCAGGCAGTGGGGTAAATGATGCCAGAGCAAGCAGGACTGGAGGTAGTGGGGGCCTTCAAGAGGTCACCCAGGGTCAACTCGGAGGCAAAGAGGGTCACAAAGAGCGAAAGCTGGAGCCAATGGGGGCTGGCACAGAACACACTATGGATCATTTTAGACTCAGTGGGGTCACATGACACAGAGAAAGGGATAGTATATAGTGGGGTTTATACAGAGGTCAATGAGGCTCAAATTGGATGCAAAGGGGACATACAAGGATACAGAGAACAAGGCTGGGGTCACAGAGCATTCACAGAGGCACAATTTGAAGACATACGGTTCACATGAGGGCAGAGACAGCAGAGCTGGAGGCACTGGGGAGGTTAAGGGGAGGTCAGTGGGGAGCCATTTGGACTCAGAGGGTCAAATGACACAGAGGCCAAGGCTGGGGTCATGGAGAAGGCAATGTGGTTTCATGTGAAGGAAGAGGGTTCACACGATGTCACAGTATCCCGGGTTCCATATACTATTGGGTCACACAGAGGTCAATGGGAATCAATTTGGACTCAGAGGGCTCAAATAAGGACACAGAGAACAAGGCTGGGGTCATGGAGAGGTCACAGAGGTTCAATTAGCAGGCAGAGGGTTCACATGAGATCACAGAAGAGCTGGAGGCACTGGGGGGTCATGGAGAGGTCATTGGGGATCAATTTGGATGCAGAGGGGGCAAATGACACAGAGAGGAAGTCTGGGATCATTGAGAGGTCACAAAGGTTTAATTTAAGACACAGGGTCACACAAAGCAGGGCTTGCGGTAGTGTGGGGTCATGGAGAGGTCAATGAAGATCACGTTAGATGCAGACAGGTCAGCTGAGGCTACAGAGAGGCAGACTGGGGTCATTGAGAGGTCACAGAGGTTCACTTGGAAGGCAGAGGGTTCATATGAGGTCACACACAGCAGGGGAGGAGGCACTGACCGGTCATGGAGAGGTCAATGGAAATCAATTTGGATGCAGAGGGGTCAAATGAGGACACAGAGAGCAAGGCTGGGGTCATTGAGAGTTCACAGAGGTTCAATTAGCAGGCAGTGGGTTCACCTGAGGTCAAACACAGCAGGGCTGGAGGGAGTGTGGGGTCATGGGAAGGTCACTGAGGATCAATTTAGATGTGGAAGGGTCAAATGAGGACACAGAGACCAAAGCTGCAGTCAATGAGATTTCACAGAGCTTCAGTTTGAAGGCAGAGGGTTCATATGAGGTCACAAACAGCAGGGCTGGAGGTAGTGTGGGGTCATTCAGAGGTCAGTGGGGAGCCAATTTAGATGCAGAGGGGGTCAAATGAGGACATGGAGACCAAGGCTGGGGTCATTGAGAGTTCATGCAGTTTTATTTGAAAGCAGAGGGTTCACATGAGGTCACACACAGCAGGGGAGGAGGCACTTAGGGGTCATGGAGAGGACAATGGGAATCAATTTGGATGCAGAGAGGTCAAATGAAGACACAGAGACCAAGGCTGGGGTCATTGAGAGTTCATGCAGTTTTATTTGAAAGCAGAGGGTTCACATGAGGTCACAAACAGCAGGGCTGGCAGTAGTGTGGGGTCATTGAGAGGTCAGTGGGGCTCAATTTAGATGTAGAGGGGTCAAATGAGGACACAGAAACCAAAGCTGGGGTCAATGAGATTTCACAGAGGTTCAGTTTGAAGGCAGAGGGTTCATATGAGGTCACAGCAGGGGGGAGGCACGTAGGGGTCATGGAGAGGTCAATAGGAATCAATTTGGATGCAGAGGGGTCAAATGAGGACACAGAGACCAATTCTGGGGTCATTGAGAGTTCATGCAGTTTTATTTGAAGGCAGAGGGTTCATATGAGGTCACACACAGCGGGGAGGAGGCAGTGAGGGGTCATGGAGAGGTCAATGGGAATCAATTTGGATGCAGAGGGGGTCAAATGAGGACACGGAGACCAAGGCTGGGGTCATTGAGAGTTCATGCAGTTTCATTTTGAAGGCAGAGGGTTCATATGAGGTCACAAACAGCAGGGCTGGAGGTAGTGTGGGATCATTCAGAGGTCAGTGGGGCTCCAATTTAGATGCAGACGGGTCAAATGAGGACACGGAGACCAATGCTGGGGTCATTGAGAGTTCATGTAGTTTCAATTTGAAGGCAGAGGGTTCATATGAGGTCACAGCAGGGGAGGCGGCACTTAAGGGTCATGGAGAGGTCAATGTGAATCAATTTGGATGCAGAGGGGTCAAATGCGGACACAGAGACCAAGGCTGGGGTCATAGAGAGTTCACAGAGACTCAGTTTGAAGGCAGAGGATTCATACGAGGTCACAGCAGGGGCAGGAGGCACTGAGGGATCATGGAGAGGTCAATGGGAATCAATTTTGATGCAGAGGGGTCAAATGAGGACACAGAGACCAAGGCTGGGGTCATTGAGAGTTCATGCAGTTTTATTTGAAAGCAGAGGGTTCACATGAGGTCACACACAGCAGGGGAGGAGGCAGTGAGGGGTCATGGAGAGGGCAATGGGAATCAATTTGGATGCAGCGGGGTCAAATGAGGACACAGAGACCAAGGCTGGGGTCGTTGAGCGTTCATGCAGTTTTAGTTGAAGGTAGAGGGTTCACATGAGGTCACACACATCGGGGAGGAGGCACTTAGGGGTCATGGAGAGGTCAATGGGAATCACTTTGGATGCATAGGGGGGTCAAATGAGGACACAGAGACCAATTCTGGGGTCATTGAGAGTTCACAGAGGTTCAATTAGCAGGCAGAGGGTTCACATGAGGTCAAACACAGCAGGGGAGGAGGCACTTAGGGGTCACCGAGAGGACAATGGGAATCAATTTTGATGCAGCTGGGTCAAATGAGGCCACAGAGACCAATGCTGGGGTCATTGAGAGTTCATGCAGTTTTAGTTGAAGGTAGAGGGTTCACATGAGGTCACACACATCAGGGGAGGAGGCACTGATGGGTCATGGAGAGGTCAATGGGAATCAATTTGGATGCAGAGGAGTCAAATGAGGACACAGAGACCAATGCTGGGGTCATTGAGAGTCCATGCAGTTTGAATTTGAAGGCAGATGGTTCATAAGAGGTCACAAACAGCAGGGCTGGAGGTAGTGTGGGGTCATTCAGAGGTCAGTGGGGATCCAATTTAGATGCAGAGGGGTCAAATGAGGACACGGAGACCAAGGTTGGGGTCATAGAGAGTTCACAGAGATTCAATTTGAAGGCAGAGGGTTCACATGAGGTCAAACACAGCAGGGGAGGAGGCACTTAGGGGTCATGGAGAGGACAATGGGAATCAATTTTGATGCAGCTGGGTCAAATGAGGACACAGAGACCAATTCTGGGGTCATTGAGCGTGCATGCAGTTTTATTTGAAAGCAGAGGGTTCACATGAGGTCACACACAGCAGGGGAGGAGGCAGTGAGGGGTCATGGAGAGGGCAATGGGAAATCAATTTGGCTGTAGAGGGATCAAATGAGGACACAGAGAGGCAGGCTGGGGTCATTGAGAGTTCATGAGGTTTTATTTGCAGGCAGAGGGTTCACCTGAGGTCACATAGAGAAGTGCTTGATTTAGTGTGGGGGTCATGGAGTGGTCAATGAGGATCAGTTTAGATGCAAGGGGGTCAAATAAGGTACAGAGTGCAAGGCTGGGGTCCTGTACCATTCACCAAGGTTCAGTTGGAAGGCAGAATTTTCACATGAGGTCAAAGCAGCATTAGAGGCAGAGGGGTTAAATGAGGACACAGAGAGGCAAGGCGGGGGTCATGGAGAGTTCACAGAGGGTTCACACAAGGTCACAAGATACTATGGGTCATGGAGAGCAAGGCTGGACATATTGGGCTCATGGAGCATCAATGAGGATAAATTTGGATGCTGTCAGGGTCACAACAGGGTCTTATCCCTCTCAATCTTAAATTAGTGGGGCTTTTAGTATCACTGTTAGAGACAGGATACCAGACCAATATGGAAGGGTAATGCTTATGTTGGTAAAGGTTCAAAATTTCACATTTGATGCTGGGCTGTATGGTTCTTTAATACGATGGTAAATCTTATCCTAATGTCAACATATGTGCTGCCTTTTTTTTTAAAGCAAACACATCGCAAAATAAACATCCATGTAAATTTTGACACAATCGTCAGGAACACAGAGCTGAGTTAAATCAAGCTCACGCGTGCTCCTTTCAAGCATCTTTTCTGAATAAAAAGTGTTTCCTGTAATATCACTTTTATTTTGCATTACAACCTTTTTCAAAATCTCAGAACCACCAAATCTTTCCTTTTCCACTGCTTGGTTCCCTCACTCCCACCACTACAGCCCAAGACTTTAACCCCCCTCCCTTCCTCCTGCCATGCTCTCTTCTTCCAGATAGAGCCTTGACTCATGGTGCCTGTTATTGTGCATCGATAGTCCATGCATCTGACAGACCTCTAAAGTAGTTTGTTTCTGCGTCCTTAATGGAAATGGGACCTTGATTGTTTTGGCACTCATATGCCTTGTAGTAATACATAATGACCCCTCTGAATCTATTCCCCCCAGTAGCACAGATTTATTGGCAGATCACAAATACAGTTTTGCTATGAAACAGCCCAGAAGCTCTTGTGAGCGGTTTCTGCTATTCCCAAGGCTTTTCCCTGAGGCAAAAATATTTTTATTAATATAAACAGTGGAGAAAGACAAGTAAGAACAACGTTACAATTAACCAACATGCTGGTTTGTAAAAACCTCTTCAGCCTTTGCTTTACTAACTATATCAGTAGTTCTGCATCATTTGTGCTGTGTGACCAGCAAAATACACAGAAAATCATCCTGCGACTCACTATATTCTGCAGTCCTTTGGTGATAGAAAAGCTCATGGGATGTGGGTCACCAAAAGAAACAATGGGAAGTTTTGGGGTACTGTAGGGTAGATGAGAGGTAGCTAGGTGCTGGAGCTGGGTAATGTAGAGGGTTTGTCACAGGCCCAAGGACTCCCTCCCTCAGGGGGTCCCATGGGGAGGAAAATTTGCATTGTATGTTGCTAACGCGATTGCAAGCATCGCAAGGCATTTCGGGGGAGGGTCAAAGGTGAGAGTGTGAACTGGAGGATTCCTTTGCGGGTTGCAAGATGCCAAAAGGGGGACAGAGGAAAAAAGCAAAGACCGGGTTAACTCAACACTTCAGCTAGCTCCGTCTGAAGATAAAACACTGGTCCTGGTCCAAGGTCATGGGCTCAAGAAAAAGTCTGCAGCTGCCCAGCCGTGAGAAGCGAACTAAGTGGAGCAGGGCTACAAAAATTGCAGTAAAAACAGCAAGAGCAAATAAAACAGCAAAGGCCAACGGGGAGTGGGGGGGGGGGGGCTGGGGAACAAAGTCTCTGAAGCCGGTGTGTTTTGGGAACGCTGAGTAGGCCACAGCAAGCCCGTTTGGACTGGTACAAAGAGCACAAGGAACAGAAGGCCCTAAAACAAAAACACCCCCAAAAGAAACCCAGGACTTAAAAACCCTCCTGAGAGCCAAAGCAAGTCGGAGATCACAGCAGACCCTGGACGACCCATGCACGGAACAAGAACTCCCATTCACCCCTCCCCCTCTTCTTCTTATGTTACACCCAGGCTTGGCCAGCCTTGGGTTGGGTGTGTGTGAGTATAAAAGTGGGTTAGGGCTGGGGTATTAACGCTTTCTTGCTTCCTTTGAGTGATGTGGGAGCAGTCCCAACACTCACGGCTGTTATTTTATTATTAATAAAGCTTTAAAACTTAGACACTTGGTGTGCTCCGTCATCTCCTCCCCTAAAGATCCTGCAGCCTCAGCCTGATCACCTGACGCCCAGGGCAGATTGGTAACAGAAATCTGTCCCAGTTTGGGAGGAATGCTAGGTTTGAGGCTGGTGCTGGATGTGTAGCTAACACCTCCAGTGCACCCACCACAGTTCAGCTTCAGGATAGTGTCAGGTTTTCCTTTAGCATTTGGTACCAAAACAGACTATAATTTCTGGATATAAGACAAGAGAGCAAAAGAAAAGATGCCATCTCTCTACTCCTATCCATGTAGGTGTGATCAGTTACAATTTCAAGGTGTTTCACAGTTCCCAAATGGTGGAGATTCTGGCTATTGTAACGTTCATCTACATACATGATTTGGATAGCGGGAGGTATAAAGAGGTAGGAGCAGAGTGAGAAGGATCAAACTGATTTAAGGTCACATGACAAGACACAGATCCACCTCTCTCACCATTTCACAGGCCTTGAGGCTACAGGATACATTTGAAAACATTCTTTACCCCCAAAGTTGCTTCCTTATTAACCTACAAATCTTTTCAGCTTTCATCAGGCCCATTTTTCACAGCTCTCCATGTCAGAATCACCCAAAGCCTTTCACAGCTCTCTTCATGTTATCATAATAAAAAAAAAGAGATCAGTGAGGAGATACTGGATATGAAGTGTTGAGATGTTAAGACCCACATATCTCCCATTGCTCTGTACCTTAAAAAAGGAGGACGTTGCCAATACTGAAATATAAAACAAAAGTTGTTACTTACAAATGCTGACATGCAGATAAAGATCAGCTAACATCTGATTTGTTTTTCAACAATCCTATCTTGCTTCTTGTCAAACATATTCCTAACCCAACCCTGTCAGCAATGTAATGCAATGAATGAATCCATGGTACACCCACACCTTGATTCCTCCATGCAGATCTGGACACCCCATCTCAAGAAAGATATATTAGACTTTGAAAAGGTGCAGAAAAGGGCAACAAAAACAATTAGGGGTATGGACAGGTTTCCATACAAGGAGAGATGAATAAGACTGGGACTGTTCAGGTTAGAAAAGAGACAGCTAAGCAAAGATATGATAGAGGTCTATAAAATCACGTATGGTGTGGAGAAAGTGAATAGAAAAATGTTATTTACCGCTTCACATAACACAAGAACTAGGGGTCACCCAATGAAATTAATAGGCAGCAAGTTAAAAAACAAACAAAAGGAAGTATTTCTTGACAGCACAGTCAACTGTGGAACTCATTGCCAGGAGATGTTGTGACAGCCAAAAGTATAACTGGGTTCAAAAAAAGAATTAGAGAAGTTCATGGAGATTTGGTCCAAAAATGTCTATTAGTCAAAATAGTCAGGAACACAAATGCATGCTCTGGGTGTCCCTAAGCCTCTTCTAACTAGAACCTGGGACTGGATGACAGGGATCACTTGAAATTGCCCTGTGCTGTTAGTTCCCTCTGAAGCATCTGATCCTGGACACTGTCTGAGACAGGATACTGGGCTAGATGGATCAGTGGTCTGATCCAGTATGAGCATTCTTATGAATGAACTGACTGCCAACAGTTGGGAGCGGTTGGATGGGGTGGAGATTCTGGGGGTGGTGGTCAGGGGATGGGGAACAGGGAAGGTTGTGAGTGGGAGTCCGTGGGGGGGCTTGTCAGGGGGCAGGAATGTGGATAGGGGTCGGGAGGGCAGTCAGGGGACAGGCAGCAGGGAGGTTGGATAGGGGGTGGGGGTCCCAGGAGGGGGAGGTCAGGGGACAAGGAGCAGGGGGCATTGGATGGGTCAGAAGTTCTGAGGGGGGCAGTCAGGAGGCGGGAAGTGGGAGGGGCAGGGGCCAGGCTGTTTGGGGAGGCACAGCCTTCTCTACCCAGCCCTCCATACAGTTGCGTAACCCCGATGTGGCCCTTGAGCCAAAAAGTTTGCCCACCGCTGCTCTTGAAGAACAACTATTCCCCAAACATTTGGGTGGGGTAAAAAATCTATTTGCAAGACTGTTCCTAAAACAGCAAATAAAGAGAGCACAAATGTGGTTGAACAGAGCAGCCATTTGGAGTTTGCACACTGTTTTCATGGTATTTACTAGCACAGATATTCAGATAGATATTTAATAAAATCATATAAGAGAAAATGGAAATGTTTTATGATGTCCAGTGTCTATGTGCATAATATATTTTACAAAATATGTGTCTGAATGAGCCAGCTTTTCAAGCTTAGTCACATGCAGTTACACATGTACATATCCATATTTATAGGCATAATTGCTTTTTTCTTCATGCAAACTTGGGTTTTTGCGTTCTACTCTGGCAGCAGCAGAATTACCATTCACTTTTGTATTCCATACTATACATCAATAAAATAGCCAGACTGACCACTAAACATTTCACAAGAAATGGAACAAGTTAACTAAGACTGAAATTTTCATCTACTTTTGTTTATCTCCATGCGCCATTAAAACTCCTTTCCCAGAGATGTCCAGTGAACGGCAGCATAGGGCCAAAGGATATCTAAAGGATGTGTTTGAATCATCATACAGTCCCCAGAGCCCATGTGGCAGGATGCCAAGGCAGCTGCCTGGTTAAAAAATGAATAAAGACATCATACAGAGGAAGTGTGCAGGTTATGAAACAAAAACCTGCCCTCAGTACCACAGTGTACATTTTGCCTGATGAAATCATTCTAAAGTCTATTATTTAGAGTCTGAAAATTGTTTATATATAAAAAATTAGCCTATCAAAAATACATTTTATCCTGCTCTTATTTATACAGCAAAAAGCATATTCTCTGTATAAAACACAGCCAAGACTTAGCCCTTGTTTCAGGGAGCTCTTACTTGAACTGATCTTGAGGTTGGCCTGCAGATAAGAAGGCTCCTTGTTAGGAGTCTTGCGAAGAATACACAAACACCTACTACATTCATTAAGTCTGCTCTAACATTGGGCCACTAATGAGCAAAGAAAATATGTGCCACTCTCACATGCCATAGTATCTATGCATCCAGTAATTTCAAAGGAATAGTCCACACCAGGGGTCAGCAACCTTTCAAAAGTGGTGTGCCAAGTCTTCACTCTGACTTAAGGTTTCGCACGCTAGTAATACATTTTAAGAAGGTCTCTTTCTATAAGTCTATAATATATAACTAAACTATTGTTGTATGTAAAGTAAATAAGGTTTTAAAAATGTTTAAGAAGCTTCATTTCAAATTAAATTAAAATGCAGAGCCCCCCGGATCGGTGGCCAGGACCCGGGCAGTGTGAGTGCCACTGAAACTCAGCTCACGTGCCGCCTTTGGCACACATGCCATAGGTTGCCTACCCCTGGTCCACACCATGGCCGGTCATCTCAACCAGCACCTCCTGAAAAGGTTTCTTGAAGTCCTGAGGGTTGATGCACTCAGTGGCTCCTAACTCTTTAGCCTTTGTTGATGTCGATCCCAATGATCTGGGAAACACCAGCTGCTTTACAGCCAATAACAATGGAGAGTCCCATTCCTCCCAAACTGAAGATGGCACAAGTTGAACCAGGTTTAACCTGCATAACAATAAAACAGGGGACTCTGTAAGAATCCATTCATAAATTGTAGTCCTGGAACACGGGGGGGAAGTTTTCTGGTACATACAATGTATTAATATGCTAAGAAGGCAATTGCGCCATTTGTTGCTGAAAAATGTGTGCGCAAGTGCATGTGCACACACACAAGTACTCGCCTTGGAGTATTAATGGCAGCCCCATAACCGGTGGAAAAATCTACAGCCAGACAGACAGATTTTATCCCAAGGAGCAGCAGCAACAATTCTTGCTAGGGCAGAATCAGGCACAACTGTGTATTCTGAGAAAGTGCTGATGATCCACAGGAAATGGTGAATCTGCTGGTCTTGGGTGGCATGAGGTTCTGTGAATCAGAGAGGCTGCCAAGAGACATCTGGACTTGCCAGTAATATAAGGCCTGGCTAAAATTGTCAGAATCACTGAGGATGAGATTCAGGTAATGGAGAAATTGAAACTCATTGTGTCTTCTGCCAACAGCTGGTGTCTGGATTCAAATCGGAGCAGCATTCCCCACAGTGGAGGAGACAAAGAGGCACAAGACTTTGCTTCTAGAAAAAAAACAAAACCAAAAACAGAACAGATCTTGTCAAAAGCATCTTCTGAACCACAGACCCTATATTAACCCCCCAGCGAACAAGTCTGCTGTCTATTGCAGCTTTCCAATCAAGTTTTCAACAGACAGCATCATACATAGAACAATCTGCTTCATCTATCAACTGGAGATTGAGAAGGAGAGGTTACTTACTTTAAAGTAACTTGAGCTCTTTGAGACATTTTGTCTCTATGGGTGTGCCACCATAGGATGTGCGTGCACCGTGTGCTCTCAACCAGAGACTGCAAAGTAGTATTTGCGGGTTTGCACCTGCACCAAATGGCACCTCGTGCTCTAAATGGGGACATATAAAGAGGTGAGAGCCTGCCATCTCTCAGTTCTCTCTTGACCATGAATAAATAATTGGAGATATGCCAATCTCCTAGAACTGGAAGGGACCTTGAAAGGTCATCAAGTCTAGTCCCCTGCCTTCACTAGCAGGACCAATTTTTGCCCCAGATCCCTAAGTGGCCCCCTCAAGGATTGAACTCACAACCCTGGGTTTAGCAGGCCAATGCTCAAACCACTGAGCTATCCCTCCTCCCCCTCTCACTCCACAGCAGAGGGGAAGGAGGACGGGAGATGGAGCATCCAGCAGGACAAAATATCTCAAAGAACTCAAGTTACTGTGAGGTAAGTAATCCCATGTCCCTATGCGTGCTCCACCGGAGGAGTCTCCCAAGCAGTTACTCAGTGAGGAGGTAAGTTTTAAAGATTGCATCATCAAAGGCTGTATTATTTCTGGAAGCAGGTAACATGGCATAATGCTTGGTAAAAGTCTAGAAAGAAGACCAGGTTGCACTCCTGCGGATTTCTGTTATGATGATATGGTATCAGTGGGTGGTAGCACTCATTTTATTGACATCCTATAGAACTGGTTGCCAAAATGGCCCCACAAGTCCTATCCCCCTCCATAGTGGGCTTACTACATGAAAGGTCCTCAAGGATAGCCATACTTTCTGGGCCTCTGATGTCTGGTAGGATACCAGGATCTTCTTCATTAGAGGGACTCAGAGGACTGCGGGGGTATGGTGTTGGGATGTACTATGATCTCGAGTCGGATGAATCCTCTCCTGAGCTAAAGCAGTAGGGTGAGAGCTCAGGTGTCATGGCTGGTACACCAAAGGCTAGAAACATAGACAAGTCTCAACTTATAACTGTCTGGACTATACCAATGAGGGTGCTCTGACAGATCTTTGTAACAGTGGAGACTCAGGCTCATCGGAAATTACAAGATCCTCTGAAGACAGAAATCTTTAATGAGGCATAGGACTCTAGTAGCCTATAGTCAAGACTTGGGTCAGTACCGGAAGTGGGACTATCAACCTGTGGGATGGAGACTGCTGTGGTATCAGGGAGGTTGCAAGTCCTCCCCCCTGGTAAAAGGCTGGTACTGGGGGCATACACGATAGCCCTGTGGTTATCAGTGCTGCAAGAGATTGGTCGGTACCACTGCAGTAGGTGCTGTGGCGGTAAAGGGCTTTTTCTTATGTGGTGCCAATGCCTCAGTCCTGGACTTAGCTGGAGCATCCACTGTACCCTTTGAGGGACATGAGGTCTCCCAAGCGTGGGTCTTATGGGATGATCTACCCCTTTTCTTTGTTTCCCTGGTTCTTTCAAGTCTTCACCTCCACGGTCACAGACAAAGCTGTAATAGTAATCGAAGCTGCCTGTGATATTGAGGATGATGTGCTGATGGGGGGGAAGGGACAGTGGACCCCTCTGAAGTTAGAGCATGTTCCATTACGGAGCTTTAGTCTAGCCTCCCTATCTTTTTTGGACCTGCCTTTGGCCAGAGACAGACAGACAGACAGACTGACTTTACCCTTTGAGGGGTATGGGGGGCCCCAAACACCTCAGGAAACTTGAGTGTCCATCACCATGGGGAAAAGATCCGTGACAGGTCTAGCAGGGTTTAAACCCTGGGGTTTTAGGCATAACATTGTGCTCCAGAACAAATGAAAGGTCCAAAACTAGGAGGAGGTATCCCCTCCCCACCCAAGAGCACAAATGTGCTAAACAAATAAATAAAATAAATTAAAGGTTAAAAAAGGCTTTTTCTACAGTGAGGAAAAAGCGGGGAGCTGAATATGGCACACAGCAGAAGACTATCTCAAACTGCAGGCAGTTGAGAAGGAACTGAGTGGTGGGAGGGATGTGCCTCTCTACATTCCTGTGTTCAAAGCATGAGGTGCTGCTCTGCACAGGCCTGAGAGCACTGCTTTGTAGTGTCTAAGCAAAACCATAATCCTTTGGTAGAGCACCCATAGTGCCATGTTTTCAAAGAAGAAGAGTTGGTTTCTCCAAGAAATAGCCAATTTTGTACCTCAGAGGGCTGATGAGATGGCTGTGCTTGGATTTTCATTCAGATCTAAAATTCTTGAATATCTCCAGTTCCCTAACAGAGTTTTTCCTCAGATTCTGTTCATTCTATTGAGATGATTGTCTGGCTTATGAATTACAGGTTTAAAGAGAATCTGGATTCCATAAAGAAAATCAGTGGGCAGGAATACACTGACCATGATAAACATTGCTTCATTTCTATAATTAGGACAGGATCATGGCAGCTACCTGCAATCAGCAGGATGCAGCATTGGTGGACTCGGTTCCATGGATGCAGTTTCTGCTGAGGTCAGAACCCTGAGCAAAATCTGCATCCTTATTTTTATCATATCTGAGTCTCTTTATTCAGAATGCAAAATGTAAGTCTTATCCAGTGAAGAGCTGTGATTTTATACCTAGATAAAACTCCTGACTCATTTCTATATAAACAGTATGTACAGTGGCACAACCCTCATTCTCTCTATTATTTTATATCTAAATCTAATGGCCTTTTATCTTAAGTGTTACGGCACTTGTGGCGCTGTCTGTATAGGTAAGTTATTAGTTCAATAAACTTACCTGTTATCAGTGTTCTCTTTCCACTCTAGCTGTGATAACCATTTTCTGAATAGTTGGTTAGAAGGGCTTTCCTGTTGCTGGAGTTAGTTCTGTCCTGAATTCTGCTGCTGTCTGAGTGAAATGCACCTTCCAGTCTCACAGGATTTTAAGCATAAATCAAAGTGTTGCCAGACTTCTTGTCAAGGTTTCTATATGTGGCAGGTCACCAGCAGCAAGTTTGTCATTTGTTAGCACACCTAGTCTGTTAAATCCGATACGCCTCTGCTTTAAAACCTGTAGAAGGCATCTAGCTCTGTATTTCCCTAAGCACTTTGTGACCATGAGCTGCATAAAAATATCCATCAGGACAATAACTCAGTGAACAGCAGATGACCTGTCCTAGGCCCCTGTATTCAGGGACCTGAATGTCAACCATTGTTCTTACCAGTTACTCTGTAGCACGACATGACTGAACCTGTTTCAGACTATTTAATAAAATACATTTCATTCCTCTTTGGCTTGGAAATGAAACATTTTCAGGATTCATACTTCTCTATCTCAATAGCCCAAAGTGAACCGATAAAGGTAAGTTACATAAAAATATAAGGATGGTCTTCCCCATCTCCCTTAACCCTTAGCATCCAGAGCAGTTTCCAGGCACACAACACCTGTGCCCTAAGGGGTGGATTAAAGTGGGTCCAGACCCCCCCAGATAAGGTAGGGGACATTAGGCAAAATGGCGTGGTGTAAAAGGTGATTGCTAATATATTGCCCTGTCTATTCTAGGATACTGCAGTGCTTTAGCTATCTCCTTGTACATCCTTTTTCCTAATGTAGACGTACCCTAAGCGTATGCCTGCACTTGGAGCTGGGGTCGGTGACTCCAGCTCAAAGAGGCATAACACAAGGCTAGCTCTGATCAAGCTACTGTGATAAAAACAGAGTGCAGCAGCACAGGCAGCTGGACACGTACCCAGATGAGACGACAGGCACATACTCGGGGTGACTAGCCCATCCCACTGGTTGTGCTGTGTGTGTCTGTCTCTGCCATCAGACTCCTGGCTCCAAGTGCAAGCATACCCGGAGAGGGAGCCCAGTCTCAGAGGCAGAGTAGCAAGTGGCAGAGTCGATTGCTGCCTCTTGGCAGGTGCTAGGTTGCCTCCCCTGGGAGGAAGGCAGCATATGGAGGGGACATGTGTCCATCCAGAGACAGTCTGAGCAGCATTGACAAGGATTCCCTTCCCTATAACGGTGTTGCAGGGCCGTCCTGTAGATGTATCTACACCCTTAACAAGTGGCATTATACAACTCTACCCAGATGGATAATTTATAGCATTATCCTAGCGACATGTGTGGCCCTTATCATGGTATCTGCCCACTACAACTGTTAGTGGATTTTCTCTTCAGAATACCCCCTGGACGGTAGGGAAGTATTAAAGGAGGCCTGAGACATAGAATACAGAAAGAAACTTGCCAATGGTCACACTCGAAGTCTATGGGTGTGGTAGGACCTGAACCTAGGGTCTGAGTGGAGCTGATGGAAATTCTGAAAAATTCCATTTAGAAAATTTCATTTTTAAATGAAAATTTCAAAAATATTTCAAATGAATTGTTTTTAATTTTTATTTTAATGGTTTTTCATGTTTATATTATTTTATTTTTCCATTATTTCATGACACCTCAGTAGCAGTAGTACATAAGATATGCCATGTCATAATGACAAATGAAAATCTATTTGATAAAAACATTAAGGGCAGCTGATATAGTACAGACTGAACCATCTTATTTTCTAGATCAAAGCACATCTCCTGTTTCTGCTGCAATGGAAGAGTTCAACACATTTTCAGGAAAACTGGTTTTCACAGGAATTTGCATTGAAATAGATACAATTTCATGAAAACTTTCAGTTTCATCGAAACAGCATTTTGTGACAGAAAACTGTTTCAGTGAAAATTTTCCAACCAGCTCTGCTCCTTAGACCCACTGAAGTGCTCTATCCACTAAGCTATCCTTCCAACCTGTTACTTGTGCAAGGCTGTTAGAGTGAAAAAAATCCATGCCCACACTGGTCAGGCAACCCTGCTGCAAACCTGTCATCAGCCATTGTTCAGCCATGCTAGAAGACAGACAGCAGGCAATGAATGTGGCCTAATTAAACCACAACATTATTCACTTGTAATATCTGGGAGGACCCAACAATAGTATAGTGCAGGTCATTATTGTCTCCTTAATCATTTCCACATGTCCCAACCTTGGTCCCAGCCATCCTGTTGCTGGGACCTCGCTGCCCTTCCCTCATCAGAGGATTAAGAGGGCTACAAAAGGAGGGGGTCAGCTCACCACTGTACGAGATGGAGGAGCCCTGAACCCTCATTCCTCAGCTCCCTTAGGAGATGATTGGACAGACAGACACAAGGACACAGCCAGGGGGGTGTGGGACAGACAGACACCAGGCCACAGCCAGGGGGTTGGGGACAGACAGACAGACACACAGGGGAGGTTGGGGGGGGACACAGGATGAGCCGTGGGGGGGGGGAGGAGCAGCAATGCACACCCGGGGGGTATAAAATCCCAGCCCAGCCCATTCCATTGGAGGAGGCTCCTAGTTGTGTGGCCAGGCCCATGGGAGCTGCACCTGAGGGGTGCCCACAGGTGAGCAAGCCCTGGTCATCATCACAGGCCCAGTATTCTCTGGATATTTAATTTCACTGAGGCAAAATGTGTGTGTTTTTTTGGTTTGAATGATTGAATGACATTTTGTCAAGTGTTTGTTGCACAACATGGTGGTGCCTACCCCTACCTTTGCTTTCAGGGGGATGGGGGGGGGGGCAGCCTGTTATAGCCTATTATGTTAGAACCTGGCTACACCACTGGGGAGGGCTTCTTAGACCTGCTGTGCTGGGGCTTAGGTGTGAATTTGTGATACTGTGCCCTCCCCAGCTACCCTGCAGTCCCCACTCCTGCACCATGCTGGGCAAAGGGGCAGCCCCCCCCAGTGAGGCTATGGTGGTGGGTGGATCAGGGTTGGAAGGGGCCTCAGGAGGTCATCTAATCCACCTCATCATCAAAAGCAGGACCCAATTCCCTAAATACCTCTAAGGAAGGATTTTCCACACCTCTCCCTAGGTAACCCATCCAGTGTTTTCACCACCTCCTAGTGAAAAAGTTCTTAATATCCATAAACCCTCCCCCCCAACTTGAGAAGAACCATTTACTCCTTGTTCTGTCCTCTGCACCACTGAGAACAGATCTAGATCCATCCTCTTTGTAACCCCTATCAGGTAGTTGAATCAAAAGTTCCTCAGCCCTCCTCAGAAATCATGTGTGCCCAGCCCCTAATCATTTTTGTTGCTCCTCCACTGATTTTTTTTTTCCGCCCCTACTTATACAGCCCAAATGCTGTTAGCCTTCTTGACAAAGGCCAGAGGGAGGAGTGTTTAGTGCCTTGGACTTCTGGGAAGGAAGGCATGGGGTGGAAGGGGCTGCTGGATCTGGAACCACCTTTCAAAGGGCAGCCAGAGGTCCCTGCACCCCAACTCCGCAGTCAGATGTGACTTCAGCCAGACTCTTGGGGGTGGGGAGCCAGAACCAAGTTCTGAGTCTCTCCCCCCATCCCCCAGCAGCTCCATGACACTCCCTCCTCTGACCTCTGTTGTCTTCTTCGGAGGAGGGGGGCCACCTCTCTCTCTTGTCCCCAACACCTTCAGTTG
Organism: Mauremys reevesii; assembly: GCF_016161935.1. Taxonomy (NCBI): domain Eukaryota; kingdom Metazoa; phylum Chordata; order Testudines; family Geoemydidae; genus Mauremys; species Mauremys reevesii. The sequence goes on along the minus strand of NC_052627.1, from coordinate 34,024,727 downwards.
GCATCTTGCAGGGAAAACTGGGCACCACACACAGTATTCAGAAAATTGAAGTAGGCAAGTGCTGCTTCTGACTTTCCACTTTTAATTGACCCTGTAATCTCTTGCGCTGCGCATGATTTCCTCTACATCTTTTTCCAATGCACGTTATCTAATAGCCATATCCCTTTCATCATGAGTATCCACACTGGACTTCTGGCACAAATTTTACTTCCTATGTGTTGACATTGTAACCTTGCACCCCATGCCTTACCCTGCTGGGTCTCAAACCTGCTGTGAGGAAGGTGGAAAAATCCCTGGAAAAAGGGGACTAACGTGATACCCACAGCGGATCATGAAGGAACCAGTCCTTTATTAGACGCTATGCGTGAGAGGGTGGGTGCTGTCAACCTGATCCAGGATCAAGGAGGCTTCTCTGGGACTGCATGGGATATGAACACCTCCCCTTTCAGTCAGCAAAAAGGGCAGTTTCCCCTTACACAGGTGGACCAGCCACTTGCAACTCCTCACCACTCTGTACAGGAAAGCATTACCTCTCCTTCCACCGCTGCTACCATTGCAGATGGAGCAACAACCCCTTTTCTTCCAGCCAGCTGAACAAGGACCCACTGCAGAAAGTTGAGGTGAGCACATCATGAGAGAATATGGTCTGGTCTGTAGTAGCAAATATTAAAAAGAGAACATCTCCCACCCCCCTTCCACCAAATACATTGTGTCTCTCCAGCCCAATTTCTCTTTGTCCCTCTTTTCAGCTCCCACTATACTCTGCACTCCCAGAAGCCATGCTCCATCACACTATGCCCTGCCCACCAGTATCCCTGAATCTATCCTCTGTTCTTAACCAATTCTGTTGCCCCCAAGCTACCAATTCTCTATCCCCTCCCTCCACAGGCTCCCAATCCCATTGCTGTTACCATCCTTTAGTTTCCTCTAGGACTCCAGCCGGTCATCACTTGCCCCATTGAGACCACCCACTGATCCTATGCTGTGCTCTGCACTCTCCTCCCTACAGCAAAACTGATCTGTGTCCTCCCCCTCTGCCCCTGTTTTATTTACTGGGGGGGGGGGGGAGGCGGGTCTTTACACCAATGAAGGGCTGATCTCAGAGTCAACTACCTCCTTCATTTCTATGGCTGGAAAGCCATGAACAATCCTGTAATTGGTGCTCCCCTGCTTCCCCATAGAGCCAAAACAGAGTAACAATCCTGCTACAGGCTCCCTATCACACTTCTTGCCTAGCAGAACAGCCAGGGCAGCTCTCCTCCTGCGGTGAGGCAGCAGTGATCAGGGGTGGCGGGGATCTGCTCAGCAGCTGCTGCAGTTGAGACAGAGCATAAGAGCTGAGCATTTCCTGGTATATGGGAAGGGGAGGACAGTAATTAAGCTGCAGGCCTGGGGGTAAGGTAGGGTTCTATTCCTACCTCTGCCATACCCAGGACCACACAGGAAGACTAAGTCAATTTGTGGCTTGTCCTATGCTAATATGCAGGAAAGAGAAACAAAGAGTCTCCCCGCCTCCGGAGAGCAGCTCCAATCAGAGTCCGTGTAAAAATTCCTGAGCACAAGGACAGCTCCATACTTGTGTTGCTGGTGCAGCTAGCTAGCTACCTTAAAGGAGGGGGAGCCCTGCCTGAAACCCAGTGTGAACATCCACATGAGAAAAACTGGAACCCATGAGCATTTTTTTATGCTACTCAGGTACTTAAGAACATTGAACACAAAGGGTTAAATTAGAAACCACTAGGGTCAGGGTAGCACCTCTTACCTGTGGAATCTGCAAGTTTTTCTGCTCTTCCAGTCTGTCAATTCATCATAGCAAAGCCAGAAGATTCAGCTAGTTATTTTAAACAGCTTAAAGATGTACCACATGCCACAGTAAGAAAAGATTCAGGAACTATAGGACTAAATGCTTTACTCAAGAGATCAGCATCATCATGTTCCTATTCAGTGATGAAGCTCCTCCCTCTCCTGTCTGTTTCTAGCAAGTCCTTCAATGGTTCCCCAGCTGTGCCCCAGGTATAAATGCATTAGAAGACTGAGGTTCTCAGATACTGTGGAATTGCAGGGATTGGGGGGCATAGAAGTACTTAAAATAGATTTAGGCTCTGATTATACAAGTAACTTAAGCATGTACACTTTATGTTAGGCATGTGTTTAAGTGCCTTACCGAATATGGGCCTTAATTCAGTGGTTTTCAAACTTCTTCTCTGGTGACCCAGTTGAAGAAAATTATTGATGCCCGCGACCCAACGGAGCTGGGGATGAGGGGTTTGGGGTGTGGGAGGGGCTTGGGGCAGAGGGTTGGGGTGCAGGGGTGAGGGCTGTGGGGTGGGATGGGGATGATGGGGTTCAGGTTTGGGGGGGCTCTGGGTTTGGGGGGGTTCAGGGCTGGGGTACAGGAAGGGGTCAGGGCTCTGGGCTGGGGGTGCAGACTCTGGGGTGGGGCTAGGGATGAGAAGTTTGGGGTGCAGGAGAGGGTTCCAGGTTTGAGGTGGGGCTCAGAGCTTGGGCAGGGGATTGAGGCATGGCCTTAGCTCGGGCAGCTCTCAGCCAGTGGCGCAGTGGGGGTGCTAAGGCAGGCTTCCTGCCTGCCCTGGTACCATGGATCTTGCTGCGTCCTGGAAGCAGCCAGCAGCAGGTCTGGCTTCTAAGTGGAGGCGTGCAAGGGCTCCGCACAGATCTCGCTGCAGGAACACCCCCCCCCCCCCGCCAATTGGCTGGGAGTGCGGAGCTGGTGCTCGGGGTAGAGGCAGCGCACGGAGCCCTGTGGCCCCCCTGCCTAGGAGCTGGACCTGCTGCTGGCTGCTTCCGGGGCGCAGCATGGTGTCAGAACAGGTAAGGACTAGCCTGTCTTAGCTGGGCAGCACCGTCGATGGGACTTTTAACAGCCCGGTCAGTGGTGCTGACCAGAGCCTTACACTCCACAACCCAGTACTGGGTCATGACCTGCAGTTTGAAAACCACTGCCTTAAGTCATAGTGGCTGAAAACGTCCTTTTGATCAGTGATTCTGTTACCATCTGGGCACTGTCTCCACTCTACTCCATACTGGGTTTGTAAGACAAAAATTTAGCAAGGCACTCTCAATTAAAAATGTAAGAAGTTTGGGCATTCTGGTGCATACACAGTATTTTACAGTCATATCAGAAACTATGGCTGAAGCCTCTGGCACCATGTGTATTATTTTATTAAAATATAGTAGGAGCTCTTTCTGGGCAAAGTGTTACATTTTAGATTGAACTGGAGTGTAATTAAACCCCGGCACTATAACTACTGCAACATGATGAACAGAAAATACTAACTTGGCCAAGGTGGTTGGTGTTCTGGCAACAGGCAACGGTAGCATGTTATTTTAGCATTTCTAAACATGAATGCTGCTGCAGACAATGTGGGGGTGTTTTTTCTTGTACGTAAAACAATTTTAGGGATGGAAAAATAGTTGAAAATCACCTGACAATTTCAAACAGATTTAAGGTGCTACTGTCATGATTTTTTTTTTTAATAGTGCTGATGTCACTGTTCCCATCTATAGCTGCTGAAAATCTCTGCTTTTCATGGAACAATGATTCCTCAGACTAGTTTGTTAAAGGCTGCTTTTTTCCCCGGATTATTTTCCAGAGTTGATCAATAACCAAATATGTAACATAAGATAGGCAATAGGTAAAAAAAGTGACATTTAAATAAAGACTGTAGTGAGCCGTAAGCTTAATGCATCCTTAACCAAATGGCATTTACTTTTAAATGAATTACAGGTCCAGACTGAAAACAATATTCATTAGAAGGATTATTTTAAACTTTTAAAAACACTAAAATATGCTCTTCAGATCATTTCAATTTGCAATATTGCTTGTTTCCCCTGCTTTTGTAAAATACACACACATAAAACAAAAGCACTCCAGATTCACAGAGCGCCGCAAAGATCCTCTCTCCATTCCAACTCTTCACAAAAGGCTCCTTTGATTTAAAAGACTTCTCAGAAAGTTTAAGTGCCCTTGTTAACTCAGCACTCTGCAGCAAAGTGCATTGCTCACTAGTGTGACGTTCTGGAGTCAGGCGGGGGTGTTCGTTGAAGTCTATGATAAACACCAGAGGGTGCTGCAGTGCTGCATTCTGAACTTGTGGGGCGTGTTTGAGTGGGGCAGGGTAAAGGTACAAAATTGTGTATGAAGAACAGAATAGTGAAAAACCTTAGGAACGTCACATAAAACCATATTTATTTAGATTCCTTGGGGAGATGAAGGGCTGCTTTGCTATGGCCAAGGGTACTAGAATTAGCTGAATTTTTTCAAATGACAAATTCTGTCATAAAAATAAAAAAATGTTCTGTTCAATTGCTGTCACAGCCTCATCTCCTCCTCATTTTATATTTTTTGTGGCTTTGTCAACACTCTCCTCTTCTCCCTCACTCCCATGCTGCAGGTCACAGCACGGAGAGGAAAGAAGCCTCCCTGGGATCAGGCACAGGTGTATCAGTAGAGACACACTGTCTGGCACAGGTGTATCAATAGGGGGCAGGTAGCGGTCTGCACTAAGAAAAGGGATCGCAAAGGCAACTTCTCCATTAGATCAAAGGAGAACCAGGGACTAACTGGGACTCTTGAGTCACTGTCTGGTCCCTGGTCTGCTCCCAGAGCAGCAGGGTTGTGCTGGTTCTTATTTGGGGCTTGTGACGAACCTACGAGACATTAATTTGAAATGTATCGCCCCGTCCTGAGAGCCAGAGGTGAAAAATTAAGGCTAGAGAGATATTCCGGGCTCTAAAACTATCACAGATCTTACTTGCTTCACTTCCTGGTTACCATGCTGCACCAGAACCCCTTGGTATATATATTTTCAGTTACCTGAGAAAGTAGCCTCACCCTCGACATATGATATATATTGTATGTGAATTTTGCTGTTGACATCTTTTCATCAAGCCAAGAGCTAGGAATGTACAAATGACAGCATGAGCTACACATTCTGTGGTCAGTTTATCTGCTATATCTCTTAATCTTTAGTTATACTTAAGGCTAAGATTTGGTCACGGGTATTTTTAATAAAAGTCATGGACAGGTCATGGGCAATAAACAAAAATTCACGGCTGCCACCTGTCCATGACTTTTACTATACCCCTAAATCTTGGGGCAGGGGGAGCATGTCACTGTGCGGGAGGCGCCCGCAGGAGGCCGCTGCAGGCCCAAGAGGCTGGGTAAGGTACCGCTCCAGCAGTGGCCAGTCTGGTTGTCCCTGGGGTCACCTGAGCAGCTGACCCTGGAGCCAGCTGCTTGGGCAGCCCTGGGGTCAGCCACACTGGCCACCACAGAAGTCATGGAGGTCACGGAAAGTCATCGAATCCGTGACCTCCGCAACCTCTGTGACAAACACGGAGCCCTAGTTATACTCCTTTGAAGTTTTCCAGTTTCTACTCTGCTACCACTACAGGAAGCATTTCCTACAGAGGACATGAGATTTCCTCAGTAAATGTCCATCAGTGAAGTCAAGCTGAGTGATTTTTCGAGTTCCTCGATGCTGACGGGCTCCCATGGATAAAACACCACAACTTTTCTCTTTTCAGTCATGAGAAAGCCGTTGTCATTAAACCTCCCTTGTATATTCCCTACATCCAGCCAAACAAAAGGAGTGACTGCTGTGGTCTGCAGAACAAAAGCATACAGGTCACCTTGCTGAGAAATAGTGGCCTGAAAGAGGAAGAAAAATAAAATTAGTATTATTACAGAAGTTTGTTTAGTAAAAACAAATGCACCAATCACTGTAAAAGTTGTAGGCCAGTATAACGGAAGGTATTTTGAAAATACATTTGTTAAAATTATTTTTCTCCTCTACACCTCCTTTACGGAATGTTCTATATAATTTAATAGGGATAAAGCCGATAAGATTCTATACAAAGCATCCCAGAAACCTACAGAACTTAACAGAGATGTATGGCCTTGCTACAGAATACTATAGACTAGTTTAAAAATTCTATGTAATGTTATCACTATTTACTTTCCATAAAGACAGTTCCTCTAAAAATAATGGGATAAATTCTAGACTGACTTACACCCAGTGCAATCCCATCATAGTCACAAGGTGCTAGACAGATTTGTCCCAGTGGCAACACATTTCTCTCATAACCCATACATTCAAATATTAAGGTTGTTGTCTCTTCTTGCTATATCAGTAATAAAAATCCGGGGAAGTAAAAGATGAGTAAATCAGGACAATGTAGGAGGTCACCTACTGCTAGTGTAAGAAAGGAGGGTCTTTAAACTATATTTAGAGCTGATACCTAAGGCATGCTGAGAGATCTCAGAAATATGTTTAGCGTTTTACTGTAAAGTTTTCAGTAATAGCACTCTGCACAATCTAAAAACACAACTAGAATATGTTTTCACTCAACATTTTTCTTTTACAGACATTTCTCTTCTGAACACTAATGGTATATTAAAAATCAGCAAATTACATATTAAGTATGTACTATATAAATGTTATGACCAAAAAACTGCTTTTCTTTTTTTTTTAAGTTTGTAAGGGAAACCACGTTGTGGATTTTTTTGTTTTCAAAGTTAGATTTGCAGTATATTTTAAATAAGCTTTTGCAGTGAAACCTGTGCCAGAACAAAGATACAAAAAGTAGCATTTGTGTTAACAAAGATATTTAAAAACGAGATTATGATCAGAAAAAAGGCCACCCTTTTACTCAACAGATCTTCTATGTACATATACTCTGAATCATATTTGCTCACTTTACTGACAAAATTAATGTTGTTATGTTTCTCTCCTGCTCGCACTGCAGAGCCAACACAGCTATGGGAGAATGAGCAGAATTTGCATAATCAAGAGAATCACACACTAAATTCTAACTGCAGAGCTTTTCTTATTGGCGATGCCCGCTAGAAAGAATCTCTCTTTTCAGATTCCAGATTGAGTCTGTAGTCCTGTGTGGAAAAAACCCCAAGAAAATAGGCCAATTCTTCTCCTATGTACGTTGGTGTAATGGAGTTACGCTGGCGTAAGAGTGATGTAACAGGAGAATCAGACCCACTTCATTTATTTATTAACGGAACAAATCTGATCTGGAATCACAGAGACAACCCAGTGTAAACCCATCCTGCCATTTTTAGAGTGCCTTGTCAGTGGCTACTGCGGAAGAGTTTTCAAGTAAGGAGGCCTGGAGAGCAGCAGCACCAGCAGTCAGGGAACAGGGTAGGAAGGGAGTCTGAGACTCTAAGGCAGCAGGCAGTTCTGGGGGCAAGAGCCAACAAAGTAAATAATTGTACTGATCACTTATGCTGCTTTTCATGCAGTCATGAGGACTGAAATGTTGTACAGATATTGGGCAGTAACTGTAAAGCCATTATGCAAATCAGAACTCCTCAGCTGGAGTGCAGAATTTTGCATAACACGGAAATAACCATACAAAAGTTGCATGTCAGTCATGCCCCAGCATCCCTGGGAGAGCAGAGGCAATTCCATCGTAACACCATTACCAATAACTGGTATTTTGTGCGGCATTTACCGTAGTACCAGCAGTTAACACTGGAAACGGATACTAATCACAAGCTGGAATGTCTGTCACAGTGCCACAAAAAAGAGATGAAGGAGGAGACACTGCATCAAGCAAGCGGGTTGTACTCTGATCGACTGAAATGCAGCCTTCATGTAAAAGGGGGGAGGGGGGACAGTGATCTTTAGGCATTTTTTCAGAAACAACCAGTGAAGAAGAAAAAGAAAAACTCACTTTGAACTCCTTTGCAGAGCTTCAGAAAAGCTACTGCCAAATGACTGAACAGCAAAAGACATCACATTATAGACACCACCCCCAGCCCCCACAACTCCACAGCAGACAAGCTTGGCAGGACTAAAGAAAGTAACTCGGGATGGCTGGTGCTTACACTGAGCTGTGCTTTCTCCAATCCCACCGCATCCTTCAGCGAAGATAGGAAGTGATAGTTGCCAGGACTATGGAGCTCGCCTTTTCCCATAAGGTAAAAGGTGACAACACAGCTTTGCCTGGTACAGTTCCCACATCTTTTCAACAGGTCATTTATGGGCTCCTTGTAAATTGGGGCAGCACTCCCTGCCTTAAGGGTCACACCCTCTTTAGCAAGGGTGCACACTGGCTCCATAGAACTCCACCGGTGCAAAGTGACCTGTGAGAGACATTAACAGAGAACAGAGAAAACAATACCTCTACAAAAATATCCCACATCCCAGATTTTCCAGCTACTCATCAAATGAGACATTTTCCTGGAAGTTCATGGCACATAGCTTCAAGGTGATTTCTACACCAGGCAAGAAGAGACAACACAAAGATTAAACTAATAACGAATATAAATATTACCCATTTTATTATTTAAACTAGGCAACAATTCTGTCTCAAATAGCCTGAACATGTTGATCTCTTTGACATGCTGCAAAGCTCTTCTCTAGCTGATGCCAGGTGTTTAGGGACTGGAATTGTTGGGGTAAGGGTTTATTTCCTCCTCTCCCTTTTCTGGTTCAGGAAATTGCTGGTTGTGCTTATATAAAGTTGACCTGTATTACCTGAGACATGCTGAGGTGCCAAGAGCTTTCGTACAGAGAATTTTAATATATTTGATCAACAAAAATGCCACGCAATGATTTTAAGGGGAATCCCTGAAATTGTGTTAACGCAATGAAATACAAATGAGATCCTCTGGGAAAGTGTATCAATAGGAATGGCCTCCTATACAAAAACTGTGATCCAGCTGGTTTACTTTAGCAAGAGGTAACTGCAAAAGAGCAGATGTGAAAAAATCATAACACCATACAATGGATGAAGGGGCACTCATGCCCCTAAGAGGTGCCCAGGGCCGCCCAGAGGGGGGACAAGTGGGGCAATTTGCCCCAGGCCCTGCAGGGGCCCCCCATGAGGATATAGTATTCTACAGTATTGCAATTTTTTTTTATGGAAGGGGCCCCCGAAATTGCTTTGCCCCAGGCCCCCTGAATCCTCTGGGCAGCCCTGGAGGTGCCAGCAGCCGGAAATAGATCCTAAAGCTCCTCCTAATTGCTCTTTTTCATGAGTTTAAAATTTTCTTGAACTGCTAATCAAAAATCTACATTAGAAGTGAATACTAGACACACGCCTCTCTAACTTCACCAGAACTTTGGAATTACAGACACAGGCTTAAACTCAGCCCAGAGATAAGCAACTCCACTAGGTGCAGCTCTGTACTGAAAAGCGGCTTTGCAAAAATGGCACTGTGTTTTTCATGTTGATTTTTTTTTTGCAGCTTACAAGAGTTTTTTGTTGTCATTTGTTTATTTTTAAACAGCCACTCTTGTAAACTGAAAGAGTCGGCAAGGTCTTGTGGACAGGGCAGTGGACTGAGAATCAGGAGACTCAAATTCTATTCCCAGCTCTGCCACTGACCTGCTGTTTGACCTGGGACAAGTCACTTCTCCATTCTGTGCCTGCTTACTTTCCCACCCTTTGTCTGTCTTGTCTATTTATGCTGTAGATGTTTCAACTCAGGAACTGTCTTTTGCAATGTATTTTTGTACAGTACTCAATACAATGGGGCCCTGATCTCATTTGGGGCCTGTAGGATCTGCAATCTTAGGGCCGCAGAGAGGAATTATTTATTATCATACAAATAATAAATAATAATAAACAAACCAACCATGGAATCTGAAAGTCAAACAGGGTTCTTTCTGGCCCATGCATAATATTGCCCTTATATACATGTGCATAATCCTACAACTATCTGTGGGATCATTCAGATGTAGCTTGGGGCATAATTTTAAGATAATAGGGTTGCACAGGAGGCCTGCAATTGAAACTTGGTTACCAGTTCTGTTGATGCTTCACAAGCCACAAAATAATCCAGTGTATTTTCTCAGAGCTGTAGTGGTTCAGGAAGGCTAACAGTAATAATAAATAATCATACAAAATAAAATAACAAACAAACAATGACCTTTTTCACTAGGGTCTGCAGATCTAACTCTGAATGCATCCAGGGCTTGAATCTGTTGAGTTACAAGATGAAATTTTTAAATTTGTTTTGCATTTAAACTTAATCGCCTTTTACATCTGGATCATGTTTTTAGTGGAGCTATTATTATTTCTTTACCATTTAAAATGTAAGACTCAAGGTTCCTTCCAGCCCTGTGTTTCTATAATTCTATGATCCTATGTACACTGCGGTAGCACCTACAGGTTAGAGCCCAACTGCGCTAAGCACTGTACAGAGATCTAGTTAGTGGTAATCTCTGCCCCCAAAGAACTCTCAGTCTAAAAAACAAGACAAAAGAGGAGGATTAATTGCACTCATTTACACCAGGACTCAGTTTGGCCCACAACGACATTCCAAATAGGCTCTCATAGAAGCTGGAGCACTGGTGCAGGGGAGGGCTGATAGGGCTGGGCATGGACTTACTGGATCGTTGTTCCATAACCAACTGCTTATTTATATTTTTCTATTCTTTTCCCTAGCAGGAGGTGATCTTTTGACAGACAAAAGGCGGCACTTACTTGAAGCGTCAGCTCACAGTCTGAATGAAGATCCGACACACCGTAGATGTACAGCACGCCGTCATCTTCATATCCCACAGGCAACAGTGGGGCAAAGAAATGCTGGGCAAAGTAATGGAGCATTTTCCACTTGCCCCCATACTCTGAGTATTAAAGAAAGCATGATTCAGACACAGTCTGAGATTGGCTGTGAACATGCAGGGCATGATCCCGCCTCAGAGCATAGGTGATAACACTGCACTTCCTCTCCTCGTTTCTGGTGGGCTTGGCCCACACCAGGGTCTGGGGGAGAGGAAAGTAGGAGCTACGGTCCTGGCTTCTCCACACCTTTTCTTGCTCCCTTTGGGGGAGGATCTGCAATCTTAGGGCCGCAGAGAGGAAGCAGCTCCTGCAGTCTCTCAAGCACAGTAATTGTGACTGTCCCTGGATCTTGTGTAGGACAAACACAGAAAGACGGGAGGCACTTTATGCCCACTCTCTCCCCTTTCTATATACTCACACAAGGACCCAGGACAATCTGGCCTATCGTATGGTGACCAAGAATTCAATTGTTTTACATAGGTCGATAGTAGTAATAACTGGAACTGACATGCTGCTCAAACCCTCCCCACCAAATTTACCAGAATAGCAAAGTAACCCAGAAAAAAAATCAATCAATAATAAACTGGGCCATCTTGTGGTGTTCTGGGTTTACAAATCTCTCTGACTCATTTTGAAGTTCACAATACCAGTCTGAGTTCTACAAACCTTTGGTTCCTGTAATTAACATTCCTCTCAGGGTAATTCAATTAAAAAAAAAAAAAGGCATGCATGCTGTATATAGGGATAAAAAAATCACCACTACAAAGGACTGGCACAAGTGTGTACCATGTATATAGCATGTACAGCTAGAAAAAAATCTGCAGTCAGTTATGCTGTTGAAAATCCAGAGTAACCCAATGGCTTTAGTAGGGTTACTACAGATTTACACCACTGTTAATGAGAGATTAATCTGGCCTATGCTACAGTATCTTCTCACTTAACGTTGTAGTTATGTTCCTGAAAAATGCAACTTTAAGTGAAACGATGTTAAGTGAATCCAATTTTCCCATAAGATTTAATGGGAATGTGGGGGGTTAGGTTCCAAGGAAATTTTTGGGGGGCAGACAAAAGGCATTATCTACTGTACAGCACTGTACTGTGGTGGGGAGGTGCCCCTGGCTTACCCCTGGGGCTCAGGGCTGGAGGTGCAGGGTCTGGGAGGGAGTTAGGGTGTGGGAGGGCGCTCAGGATGGGGGTGCAGGAGGAGGCTCGGGGCTGGGGCAGGCAGGAGGTGCAGAGCACTTACCTGGGGCAGCTCCTATTTCGTGCAAGGGGTATGCAGGTGGCTCTGCGCAGCGCGGCACCTTCCCCATGGCCACGATTCTGGGAGCTCCCTCCCTCCGCCCCCCGGTAGGTAGGGCCACCCAGAATGCAGGGGTTTTAGAGGCTGCAGGACCCTGGGCTAAGGGGGCCCCGGGGCCCTGGCCTGCAGCTGTAAAACCCCTTTCGGAATGCAGCCCTGCGGCCAGAGGACTCAGGAGGAGCAGGGGCAGCCGCGTAGCCAGCGGCCGGAGAGAAGTGGCGCTTTCCCCTTCAAAGCCAGCTGGAGAGAAGGGGCACTTTGAAGGGGAAAGCACCGCTTCTCTCTGGCCGCTGGCTGCGCAGCTGCCCCTGCTCCTCCCGAGTCCTCTGGCCCGTGCGCGCAGGGCTGCATTCCGAAAAGGGCTTTAGAGCTGCAGGCCACGGTCCCAGGGCCCTGCAGCCCTTAAAGCCCCTGTGTTCCGGGTGGCCCTACCTGCCAGGGCCGGGGGGGCCGCTTCCCTGCTCACTCTCTCCCTCCCAGAAAGTCCTAAGCACCGCCAAACAGGGCGAAGCGCTGGGAGGAAGGGAGGGGGAGGAGGCAGAGAAGAGGAACTTGTGCAATGCTCCCTTGTAAAATCAGCCAAACAACGTTATAAGGGAGCGCTGCACAACTTTAAACGAGTATGTTCCCTAATGGAGCAGCGATGTAACTTCGAAACAACGTTAAGCGAGAGGACGTTAAGTGAGGAGTTACTGTATTTCATTTTTCATCAGAATCTCCCTCTTCCCATTCTCTTGGTCAGTTTTTGCAACTCCTCCTAAACGAAACATAAACCTGTAAGCCTGAGTCAGACTTTCAAACTCATGAATCCAAGCAGACTCAAAATTAGGTCCATCTGTAGAAGTTACCTCTATTGTTTGGGGTTTTTAAAATAAAATACTTGCACATACTGTATGTGCATGTTCCAGTTTACTATACCAGTTTAGGGGGAGCTGTACTTTATTACAAAAATTCAGCCATTCACAGATTAGAAAAACCATCAAATGTCGTCTCCTCACAAATACCACCAAAACCCTAGTATAAAGCTCAGCATGGTGGGTGAGCCAGCCACAGTGGAGTTTTTCAGATGTGATACTTCCAGAAAAGTAATCTTGTAAGAATGCTCATTATGTAGCATTCTGAAAATGTGGATCTTTGTGTCGATGTCCATCTTCTCCCTACTCCTTTCCCATCTAGGTCAATATTTTAATGTTAACATTTTAACTCCGTCCTTGCTCAGCCATATATCCTAGCCATTGGCATATCACTAAAAAGAGGCACCAACTTGTCTGCATAACCTTATGATGAAAGAAAATTATATTCTGTCCAATTTTGGTTTGTGGCTTTTCATCTTATATAATACGAACATAGCTCATGATGTTGGAAGATATTTGCAATAACCAAAAACTTCTGCTTTGCTTTGGTGCTTGTTTAGAAGTACAACTTTGTACATTTCAGTATCCTGGGCACTATCCCTTGGACAGCCTTGGTTTCTAAGTTATGACACCAAAGCATGGTCAATGCAGGCTGACAGCACAGGGAAGAACTCCAGTTTTACCATAGTGCTGTTGAGTTGCATGAAGGGGTGACATCTGAAAAGAGTTTCTGGAGGGTTGCTGAGCCTAGTTGCTATTCAGTACCAGACATTTCATAGAGTTTCTTCAAACATACAAGTCCGGTAATTTTATTATAAGTTGTTTAGCTCAGACAGTGTGTTGGTGCTGTATAGTACACAAAGATAATCCCGGCTTCAAACAGTTTACAGTCTAAAATGGCAGACACACAGCAGGTCTTGGCAAAATTCAGAGATGGGGATAACTCTGTGGTTGGTTTGATTTAAATCACACATGCTTCTTGTGGGCCTTCAGAAAACCTGAATGAACAAGAGAAAGTGGAGTCTTGGACTGGGAGTAGCTTGCCCAAAACAAAGCAAAATGTGTGGCAGCTTCTTGTCTCTAAAATGGAAGTCTAGATTTACAGACAGCAAAGAAAAATATATTGGCATTGTCTGGAAAAGGGGCATCCCTGCCTAGCCTCAGGCTTTTGAGTGGAAGAAGGCAGTGGAGTTCTCAAAACTGCCACGAGAATCTCAGGGATTTTGGCAGTCTCTGCAACAGGTGCCTTTAGTCATAGGTTTCGAGCAGAGTCTGCTGCAGGCTCAGACTAATTTCTGTGGCAAGGCCCATGATTTCCGTGGCACGCTAATTTAACAGATTGGAAATTCTGTAGCAGCTTCATTTACATTCTGAAAATGTCGTCTTTTCTTGGATTAAAATATGAAAATTAAGCATATCGAAGAGCATCCCCCGATATTAAATTTCATTTATTTTATGCTAAACACATGTTTTCACTTTTCAACATGCCACAGATTTGTGAATTGATAACACAACTGCATCACAGAAATCATCTGGGGGAAAGCTGATGGTTTTGACATCCGGGTGGTGTGTATACAGTGCTGTGGGAAGTGCAAGATGGCTCACAACTGGGGGGGATAAAACTCATTAACTGGATGTTTCTGCAAAACTGATCAGAAATGAACTTGCTAACAATGCTAACATATAAACTCATCATTGGCTTTCACATCTCATTGACATTAATGGGAGAAGTTCACACCTCCCCAGCTACTGTTTCAGGCTCTCTGCAGACCCAAGCAGATACCAATACATCAGTTACACCTTCTCCGTGATTTAAAGTGTTGTTTTTCCCTGTAACCAAAGGCCAAATAAATGTTTTTTAAATAATACAAGACAGCCGTTTACATTTTGGAGCACAGTTCCGGACCAAAGGATAGATTGTACAGTTAATTCTGCAGCCGAAAATCACAGAATATTTGGAGCCATTACTATGGCTGCTGCAACTGTGAAAGTGACTTTTGGTAGAATTGAGAGATGAGCCCTCTTCATGCTGGCTGCAAAGCAGACAGCTCAAGTGTTTAAGCCTGACTGTCTAGATCTACTTAACCAGGAGACAGATTTCTTGATGTAAAAATGGCAGTGAGAAATCTTGGGAGGGAGCAGCCAGTGTGAAAATTTCTGGCTTTAACTATTCCTGTTGTAGGCACGGATGACATGGAGCAAAAGCTATTTAAAACAAACCTGGGACTAGCTTTCTGAATTTAAATGAACTGTTGATTAAATCTGAGTTCCCAAATCTCTTCCAAATTATGACATACACAACAGGGACTGTACTTTATATCAAAACATCAACGTTCAGAACAAGAGGTGATGACTCACTCTGGAATAAGACATCGCTGCCCAGATCTTTCACTGTTCCCTGAAGCCTTTTCATCTAACAGCTAGAATAAGAGCAAATAGCTTTCTTCACTGTAATGGATTCTAAATTAATTGCTCAACGCCATTAAACACAACCTGAGAAACATGCTGCTAAGTTCTTTCCTCACATCCAATCTCACAAATTTAAATCTATTTTTTTTAAAGCTTGTGGTTTCAGCTCACTAGACACTAAGTATTGGACCCACACTTCTAACCAATAAAACTCAGCAATCTGTGAAACTCCTGATAGCTGAATCAGATACCTCAAGGTGACATCTGTGCAGGAAGGTGGTGAAATTCCAGCTACAGCTTCGCATTCTTCACTGAAAACACACCACACAGATGCTAAAGCAATCAATGCGGCACAAGTGGCTCCAAAACCATAATCAAACATTCAAAATCCAGTCACTGAAGAAATACATTGACTTCTGAAGGGAGGAAGAGACTCACATGCAGAAAAGAGGGCTTCACTGTGTTTTCTTACTTTCCAGGTAAATGTTTTTAATATATAAACAAATATTTAATTCTCAATTCTCTCCCCATTTCAAAAAAGAACACACTTCCACTTCATATGGGAAATTATGTAAACCCCTCCAGGGCACTCCATTTATGAAAGAACAAATCTAAATAAAGGAAGTATTCATCAATGATGCCACTGTGCAACCTAAAGAGATGCATAAATGTGCTTTTGAAGTGCAAAGAAAACTAATTTATTTGAGGTTTTGCATAATTCCAACATTTGCATTTCAAAACTCCCTCTACCGCATCGCCTAATTAAATGAAAATTAAATTTTTCCTCAATCCACTGACAGAAGAAAATGAAACAAAGGGACAGCTGTATCTCTGCTGAGCTTCCTTTCTGAAAATTGACATTAACAAGACTATGACTAATTAAACTATTTCTGACATTTGCTGTGATGACGTTAGTTGTTCTGTACTTAAAAAAAAAATCATGCTTATGTTCATCACATCAGATCATCTGTCAATGCATCTAGCTGTACATTGAGATATTTTACTAAGTTTTTTTCCTCCTCCTTTTTAAGGTACTTATTTTGTAAGAATTTATTAATTATAGTGAAATCCAGATAAACAAACATTAGAACATTATGTTTCTATAGCATAAGTTCCTGAAGTCCAGGAACCTCAGTGTTAAGGCTGGACATGAGGCCAAGGTAAGGTAGCATGATGTTTAAAGACAGTTTCACTACAGTTTGTTTCCTCTGGTTTTTCAGGTGGAAGTCGTCCACACAGGAAAAGGGAAGAGAAAAACTTTAGGAAGTAAGAAGATGTCACTGTAAAACCACAAAAATTGGTAGGTGGACCCAGGGGCAGGTGTAGAAAAAAAACTATGTTTACCTCCTTTTCATAAACTGACCATATTCCAACGTTTAACTATGAACTTCTTCTCTGCAGCATGTATCAGTAAACTAAACAATAACAATAATAAAGAAATAATTGAGGTTGAAATCATAGACAGGGCACTGGACTGGGATTCGGCAGACCTGGGTTCAATTCCCAGCTCTACCACTAGCCTTCTGGATGACCTTGGGCAAGTCACTTTATCTCTAGTTTTCCCATCTGTAAAATGGGGATAATGATACTGCCCTCGTTTGTAAAATGCTTTGAAATTTAAAGATGATAAGCATCATATAACAACTAGGTACATGTATTATATATTTCCACAGAAGAATGCTTCCACCTTAAAAAACCTCTAAATCTCAAAATATGCTCACCTAGATATGAGCAGTTATGGAATGCAGCCACTTCACTCAGACCATGCAGTTCTCCTTCACTTACTATTTATTACCCAAGCAAGTTACACATCTGGCTTATCCTGTAAACCAGTTTGCTGAGATGTATTAGTACGGGGTCGGCAACCTTTCAGAAATGGTGTGCCGAGTCTTCATTTATTCACTCTAATTTAAGGTTTTGCGTGCCAGTAATAGATTTTAATGTTTTTCTATAAGTCTATAATATATAACTAAACTATTCTTGTATGTAAAGTAAATAAGGTTTTTAAAATGTTTAAGAAGCTTCATTTCAAATTAAATTAAAATGCAGAGCCCCCCAGACTGGTGGCCAGGACCCGGGCAGTGTGAGTGCCACTGAAAATCAGCTCGCGTGCCGCCTTTGGCACACATGCCATAGGTTGCCTCCCCCTGTATTTGTAGATGGTTAGAAATATGTTTGGTTCTTGTAAAGTTATCCAGGCAATAATGGTGAGCCTTATTTCTTGAACTGGTATTTCTGATGAAAAAGGTTATAGATAATAAAAATAAATTTAAAAAGCACAATTAGCAGTTTCACTGATGGCAACTGGAAGACTTACCTAGAGAAGCCCATGAAGGAGCCTGCCAGATATCATTGAGCTGCCAGTAGAGTGATCCCATTGTATGTCCCTCTCCATTGATTATCTCACTTCGACTACGCCGATAGAACTCTGTTTCTGCCTTTATACACTGGGCTTGCATAACCTTGTTCAGCAAATATATTAAAAAGAGTATTATTTTTAATTTGGTTAACTACTCTTAAAACCTCGTGTGTGTGTTTGCATGTGTCAGCGAGAGAAAGACAGACAGACAAGGCTTTACATGCTCTCTCTGAGCTAGATTGTACCTGAAAGGCACAACTCTGACCCAGACACAGTACAGGAGTAGTGCTGTTCCAAGGGGATCTCAGCAAGGTGTTGTGTGTCAAGGAGGTACAATCTTTCCCTAGCCTGCTGCAATCAGTGAGTCCAACCTGCTCGGTGGGTCAGTGTCAAGGCCCAACTTCTTCCTGCCTCTCCCATTTTCTCTGGAGTGATTTGTGCTGCATGAAAGAAGTATCCCCTGAGATGATCACTAGTCCTGGTGTGGGAGAAGAGAAACAAAGAGGGGAAACTGCAGAGGCTTTTCGTGCCCAGTTTTCTCCTCTGCAAAGGGCCAGGGACACACAAAATTTACCCATATTAAATTATATTGTAAATTCTTCAGGGCAAGGACTATCTCATTATTACATGTCCCTTCAGTGCCTAACATACTGACCCAGACTAGGCTCTCTAGCTGCTAATAACAACGATGGCTGTACTAGATAGAAGTATCTGCCACCAGATTGTGACACACGGTTACCTGAGTGAGGTAAATTGTATCTTTGAACAGTTTTAGGGGATCTGCGTTCTGGGGCAGCTTGAAGTGAAGTCCAGCCTGATGAAGCATTTGGTTGTTACCAGCTGCATGGTGCTGTCGATGGAGGGAGAAATTGCTTTTGTAAGACCAGTCCTCTGTAGAGGAGACCTTTTGAAAACACAGAAAAGGTTGAAAACAGATCATAAAGAAATGGCAAAACATGCATGCTCCTGATCTTTGGGACCAGGTACTTAGTGATTGCTGAATGGCAAGAAGGTAAATAATATCCATTTCAGCCTCTTGCCATCACCTAGAGTATTTAAAATAATACTTTACGTTTCTATAGTGCCTTTCATCTGAGGACCTTTAAGTCCTGAAGCTCACAACACCCGGTGGAGTAGGTATTATATTCTTTTACAGATGAACAGACCAAGGAACAGAGGGCCAAATTCAGAGGGCTCAGCACACAAGCACGAGTAGCTCTGTTGGTTTTGTGGAACTTCACTTATTTGTCCTACAGTTGAATTTGGCCCACAAAGCTTTCACGGAGTCAGTGGCCAAGGAGAGGGGAAAGGAAGGGAGGAGGGAAACAGCTGCAGGGAGAGGGCTCCGCGGGGGTGGGGGGGGAGAGAGAGAGAGAGAGAGAGAGTGTGTGTGTGTGTGTGTGTCATTGTTACTGGACGAGCCTGAGGGCTTAAATTCATAACTTTGTTAAAAATCATAGACTGACTAGGGACAACAGATTTAGGACTTATTACAACAATCTATAACCCACTAACAACCCCCTGCTCTGCAACTGCCTCTCCCCATTCCTCTCCCTCCTATGGCTGGAGGGATGTTAACAGGCCACTTCACCGTGAATGGTCCCTTGAAATGTGTGTTAACTACTTATGCTAAACAACCTGTTCCACCTTGTATTTAGCTGTGACATTCCCAGACCTGAAGAAGAGCTCTGTGTAAGCTTGAAAGCTTGTCTCTCTCACCAACAGAAACTGGTCCAATAAAATATATTACCTCACCAACCTTGTCTCTCTAATATCCTGGGACTGACACAGCTACAACAACAGTGCACACATTATAAAAGACAGGCTCACCCATCGCCCACTAGCCAGCTTGCTTTTACTACAGCAAGCAACAATGCACAACATATTTTTGATTCTGATCCAATGGAGGTCGAAGCTGTGTGTAACAGTTGGTTAATCAAGAGTTAAGTTTGTGATGTGAGGAGACAGGATTCAACAATCTATGTCTTAACACATCAATCAATACAAGCGCCTGTATTTAGAGAGTTCAAGAATGTGTCACCAATTGTTTAAAACTGGAAAAGAAATTTTAAAAACATTGATAGATTATAATACATTATAGAAATGCTGTGGACTCTGACACAGCAAGAATGGCCTATGGTAATAAATTAGGACTGTAGGTATTTATCTTTCCTACAGTGAGAGGAACCAAGTTTAATGTATTAAAAAGGGAAAGATGTAGATCCCACTCTGTCTCTACTCCTCATATTACACCTTACATTTCCGTTTAATAAGGAATGTGTGTCATTTCAAATATAGTCACGCACCCAGAGTTTCTTGGCCAGTGATTCACTGTCAAGACCAAAAGGGAACAGGGAGGGGGAAAGCTATGAAAATGGAAGCTTTACCTTACCTTTTCCAATGTACTGAAGGAGGGCCAGGACTGAAATCCATACTCCGAGGCAAACCGAGTTTTAGGATACACTGTCCAGTTCCAGCAGTCACTGAGATAGTCATAAAAGTGAGTGTCACCATAATGGGTGTCATAAGGATTTTGGGAGAGCCATCTTTCTTTAACAGACTCCTTGCCATTTGTGGGACTGGATGTAATATAAGGACGACTCTTATCCTCCTGGGTAAATAAAACAAAACACACCACAATAAAGTGATTGGTTCTAATATTTCAATATCCAGACCTTACTTTGGGAAGTGAAACCAAAATGCCTTTGCCAAATTGCTGAGTCACTGCCTAGGAAATATTTTGCTTTTGTGCCCTGACATTCATCTCCTCCCTCACATTTAATCATTTTTAATTCCTGGAATCAGAGGCCTAACAGGATATACTACTGCTTTCTATTTCTATGATTCCTCCTCCCCTTCATGGCCATGTACGCGCTACACGAATCAGGCCCTCAGATACCACAAGTACCAGCCAGATGCTCCCACTGAAGAAGTGGGCAGGGAGAAAACTATGCCAGGGCTCCACTGCCCCCTCCTACCAAAATCAGCAAAACTGGCTGGACACATTTATGAGGGAGGAATATACTGCACCCCGTTCAAGTGGTGTCATAAATTACCTCCTCTCCTCATAGTGCAATAGGGATACCACTAGAGGAACTATATTCCTTTGAGGCACAATGCCTCCCATTGTCCCCCGGGGCACTCAGGCTATGCACTGCCACTTACTGTGAGCAGTGTGAAAAGCTGCACAATCTGGCCCTTAATTCATAACTAGTACTTTAGTAAGCCCAGGACAGAAAGTGGAGACTATCCTCAATGTACCCAACTCTAGGTGTGAATTAATAAGTTACAAAGCAGGAGGATCCAGCTCCTTCTTGCTCATGGAAGCTTGTTAGTCTCATCTGCTAGTACAATGTAGGCTTCATTCTGAGTGGAGAGGAATTTCAAACAAAAAGTGCAGTTTTGAAAATCTTGGCGAAAGGGATTCTCTTGCCTCAGAACAAGGGATTTGCTAACTTTAAATGCTTCTACATTATTAGTAACAGCTATTTAAAGCACTTCTAGTGGAAAATAAACAAAATCATCATTAACATTAGTGTGGTGAGACAGTTCCTTTAAGTAAAATGATTACTTTTGCAATGGCATTTTTTGCAACGGCAATGCTAAGATTTTTCCCTTTCCCCCCCTTGTTACAGACAATCAACAAGCCTTAGTCTTAATACATTCAAGGTATGCTGTCATTACAGTCTGGTTTTATTTGGCCTGGCTGTGCATTTTAGGCCAGATGCAACTTTATGAAGGGCAAGATTTAGAGTCGTTTCAAATTACATATATTTAACCACTACTGCACACTACATCTTATCTGTGCCAAATACTGAAGGGTTTCTCTGCAATTATAAAACATTTAGGGACAGATTTTCAGTAAGGGAAGCCCCTGGTTCTACATTCACAGTTACCATTATTAGCTTAAATACAGCAAAGCAGTTAGCCACAGGCTTCAGTTTAAGCACAAGTAATTCCATTCACTTGTTTTTACTGTGTGAACAGTTAATCACTAGAACTGTTTATCTTAGGCTTCTCCATTACTGAAGCCTTGATATGAAGGCTGGATGTTTTTCCAAGTGATACATCTGGCTAAGCTAGAATCTAATTGGCTTGATGGAGAAATTGCTTGACGGTTTCTTCTGGCCTTAAAAATCTATCTATCTATATGCTTAAAGTGAAGCAGATGCTTCAGTGCTTTACTGGATTGGAGACACTGTGTATTCAAATCACAGGTGACATAAAATGCCTACCAGAAGCATTTCACTAAGCCATCTGCATGCACAGTAACCCAATTTGTGTATGTGACCATAGAAATGATAGAAACCTAGAAAAAAAACAGTTACTTACCTTCTCGTAACTGTTGTTCTTCAAGATGTGTTGTTCCTGTCCATTCCAACCAGGTGTGGGCACAGCAGCCAGAAGGTTTTTCCCATAGCAGCATCCGTCGTGTCAGCCTGGGTGCCCCATGGAGTCGCGCCTCCATGGCACTCAATATGGAGCCCTGACAACCCACCATCCCCTCAGATCCTTCTTGCCAGCTATTCCGACAGAGGGGCAGGAGGGTGGGTATTGGAATGGACATGAACAACACATCATGAAGAACAACAGTTACGAGAAGGTAAGGACCTATTTTTTCTTCTTCGAGTGCTTGTTCATGTCAATTCCACCCAGGTGACTCAAGCCTAAATTTGGGAGGCGGGGTCGGGACTGTCCACTGACTGGAGCACAGCTCTACCAATGGCCGCATCGTCTTTGGTAATCGCATAATGCGCAGTGGAAGTGTGTATGGAGGACCACACCACCACTCTGCATATTTCCTGAGTGGGAACCCGCGCCAGGAATGCGTCTGAAAAAGCCTGCGCCCTGGTGGAGTGCACTGTGAGTGGAGGGGCAGGTACCCCTTCGTTGTAGCACTCACGGATGCAGGATGTGATCCACGATGAAAGGAGACTGGAAGTCCTTTCATCCTGTCTGCCATGGCCACAAACAGTTGAATGGACTTTCGGAACAGTTTCGTTCTCTCGATGTAGAAGGTTAGCGCTCTGCGGACATCCGATGAGTGAAGCCTCTGCTCCCTACTGCTTGAGTGCGGCTTAGGACAGAACACTGGGAGGAAGATGTCCTGGTTCATGTGAAACTGGGAGACAACCTTTCGGGAGGAAAGCTGGATGTGGCCTGAGCTGAAGCCTTGATATAAACACAGTGTAAGGAGGCACTGATGTTAGGGCCTTGAGCTCAGACACCTTCCTGGCTGAGGTTATCGCTACCAGAAACACCACCTTGTATGAGCAGGGAGCATATTGCCAGTGGTTCAAAGGGCAGCCCCGTCAGTCTGGAAAGGACCAGATTGAGGTCTCAAGCCAGGACAGGCTGTCGGACACGTGGGTATAGCCTGTTGAGACCTTTGAGGCCCCTGTAAAGGGCGGCTGTTCCCTCCCATCAGCATCCAAGGGGTTCCATGAGTTCTGGGGATCCTGGGATGGTGTCGACCCAGACGGTGCTGTGCCCTTAGGTGCCAGGACAGAAGACACCCATGCTGGGGCTGTCGGCAGCACTGTCGGTGCTGGCAACGGTGCCGCAGCCAACGGCGTTGACGTAAGTGGTGGTGCATCAGAGAGCACCAGAGCTTCAGATCCATGAAGGGAAGAAGGTGGTACGAAAGTAGCCAAAGCTACTGATGTTGCTGCTGAGCGCAATTCCTGGCTTCGTCTCTGGCTTTGATGGAAGGCCCAGGGTGCCCAAAAAGGCCACTGCATCAGGCTTTGCCACTGCGGAGGCCACGGTGCCGGGTAGACTCGTCTCTCCTGCCATGACCTGGATCTCCTGCTCCTACTTCTGTTGGAGCAATAGGAGGGAGTCGGTCTCTGAAAATGAAGACCATGGAGGAGCTGTGCTGTGAGGCGGAGAGTGTCAGGAGCTAGGGGACCGACTGGGCTCTCATTCCAGAGTTACTGGCACCAGGAGGCACTGTGGAGAAGGCAAGCCAGCATGGCCAGCTTCCCTCTTGACTATACTGTGGGGCAAGCCAGTGCTGTCAGTGCCAGTGGTTCATCCCTCCTTGGAGGTGAGAACAGAGCCTTGAGGCACAATAAGTCCTGAGCCGCCTCTGGCTTCTTTTTCTTCTGACACACCGGCAATTGAGACTGGTGCCTACCTGCTGAATGGACGCAGGAGGAGCCATGACGGTGCCGAGCATCTCGCGAAGAGTCCTTCCTTGGCAACGGTTCCTGCGATGACGGTGCCAGAAGGAGGTGCTGGGTGCGGGATCCCACACTCCAGGTCTGAATTGGGGCGAATAGCTGCCTCTATAAGCAGAACTTTGAGCCACTGTTCCCTCTCTTTCAAAGTTCTGGGGCATAACTCCTGGGTCACTTTTTGGCATGCACTTGGCACAGACCCCACACTTTTTGAACCTCAGGGATCACGGCATACCACAGCTCTGGGGAGTCAGGAGAGGGGAATCCCCAACAAACTCTAAACTAACTCTAAACAACTATTAACTACAGAAGAACTATAAACAAATGACACAGATAGAGGCGTTTGATAAAGCAAGAGCTATAGGACATTCCAGCTAACTGTCACTGACGGTAAGAAGGAACTGAGGGGGTGGCGGGTCGGCAGGGCTCTATATTGAGTGCCATGAGGGCACGACTGCAGGGGGCACCCAGGCCAACCCGACAGATGCTGCTATGAGAAAAATCTTCTGGCTGCTGATTGGAATTGATGTGAACAAGCACTCAAAGAAGAACTTACAAATACAGGTACACAATGGTGTATTTACTGGAGAATTATGCCCAAAACGATAACTAAAATACATACCTTTGTATTCCT
Source organism: Mauremys reevesii (assembly GCF_016161935.1). Lineage (NCBI taxonomy): Eukaryota > Metazoa > Chordata > Testudines > Geoemydidae > Mauremys > Mauremys reevesii. The sequence continues at coordinate 34,000,429 of NC_052627.1, read as the reverse complement.
GTTAAATGTGTTGATACTAAAATAATAATAGCATTTATAACAGATAGAGATTTTAATTACAAGACAAATCACATGTATTAGAGTTAGATTATATACGTTCTCCAGGGCAGTGACCTCATCTATCACATATTTTGTAAAGTGTCTCAGTACTCTATGTTGTTGTTATTAACAAATAATAAACAAATAAATGTTGAGCAGAGAATTATTTTTGGCCAAGACACTAATCAGGACTATGCTATTCTTGAGTCCATTTTACAATTTAGATTAACCTTGACAGTAATTGTAAAACACAGATGGGTTAATATATTAGCAATGTAGTCAATACAAACTTGTTAGATTTAAGCTTTAATGCAGAAATTTGTTGAGTATAACACATCAGCCATTTTGGTTTATCAGTAGCTCGACCCTTATTGAGCAGTTTCTCTCAAAGCTTCCCCTTTTACCTGTCTCCCCCTTAGGGTTTTCCTGTACCCTTAAATTTCCAGGACTAGAATGGCCATACAAGCTCCTTAAAGTCAGTAGCATGCAATCACTAACAACAACATCTATATTGTTTTTAGATTACACTTTGAAAATCTTGGGTTGATGCATGTAAATTCATGGTGGTATGCATCCACTGTAATTTCAGCATAGCCAGTAAAACCAGTTTAGTCCAACATCAGCGTTCTCTAAAGTAGCCTGTGAACCATGAAGCAACAGGGATAAGGGGGTTGCTACTGCAGGGTAGAAAATTCATATTTCTTGGTAGAAGAAAAATGTTTTAACTGGAAGAATGTCAGTTTCACTTTGCATATCTCTGTACTGCATACTGTATATTTTAACTAACTAGAGAAATCAAAGCATTCATCTGTGGTTCAGGCATTACTCTCTGCATAGCTATTCAGGAATGAAATGCCATGTAGAGCAACTTATTCTTTATTGGTGTCAGAGGCAACTTTCAGTCTTTTCAGTCTACTCTCTCTCTAAAGTCAAAAAACAGTGTAGTTTCATTGCAAGAAGAGAGAGAGCTCTTCACCACAAGTGGTGGTAGGTTCCCTCCGACCCCTGCAATTGTAGGGGGCACTGCCAGATGTTGAGGAAGGCCAGGCCTTCATTCCAAGAAGGGAATAGGTAAACCAGCTTGACTTCATCTCCTACTGAGAGTTGCTGCAGCAAGACTGGGAGAGAGGAATTCTTACTCATCCTTATCCCTCTAACAGGTTCTTTTTCATCAGTCTTCTCCCTCATCCTCTGATCAGTCAAAACAAAGGTAAAGTAGGATTTAATCACCTCTTTGGAATGCAGCATTTAATCTGGAATTACTGCAGTGGAACCTGATTAAAGTGGAGTGAGTTCCATTACTGTTGCATCCATACTGAGAATTTTAGGCAAATCTTGCATCACATGTAACTCTGTTGGTGCCAGAAAGACTGTACATGGGCTGCAGGCCTTTTTACCAGCATGTCCTATAAACCTGCTTTATGTTCCTACCATAGTCAGTGGAGCTGCATCAGCGGGCACTGGTGGCAAATGACAAGTCACATTTTTGCATTCTGTGTCTATACATAACCCACAAGAAGTGAAAGTCCAGCAATTTGGGATTTTCAATCCACTCCGTTCTAAGCGGAATTTCTCTGTAAATAACTTCATTATGAGCAGGTACCAATGTATGACATCAAGCGAAGCTCTAAAACTTCCAGAACAAGGAGAAAAGCTGCAAAAACTGCAATGAGAATCTGTAAAACACAATCATAGCATCCTTCACCCTGGCTTTTATGTATTGCTATCAGCATGTCCATACAGATTCTGTAAATCTGTTCACCTAAACAACTCAAGGAAATTTTGCCCAAATTGCAGAGTTTAAAACCTTTTGCAAGACAATTTGGCGGTGGGGGCTATGGCCCTGAAAATTTCACTTACAGCAATAACAATTTCTTGGATGTTCTTCACATAAAGTTTCACATAATCTAGGATATAAACTTTCATCTTATCTTGTGGTATAGCGAACCAGTTGCCTGCAATTGCTGCCTCATTTTCATTGTTTCCACTCCATAAAATGATGCATGGGTGAGATTTTAATCTCTTCACCTGAAACAGAAATCACAGTTTCAAAATTAAAATTCAATTACTTCCCTTTAACAGGATATCTTGTAATGTTTATGCAAGTTGCAGAGAGTTTAAACAATACTGGCTGGTTTCTCCACCTGCTGAAGTGATCTCAATGACAAGAAATATGAAGATTCCAAAGGATACAGTACTATTGCAGCCATGGGAATAAGGAACCAATGCTGCAAATAGATATGTCAGTAACTTTACTCCATGAGTAATCATACAGACTTCAATGGGAATACTCACATGAATAAAGTTACTCATGAGTTTGTAAAACGAAGTCCTAAATTTGCACATCTTTGAAACTACTGGAAATTCACATTTTTGGTAGACTACAAAAACAAAGTATCTTGTGTTTTCATCTTTTCTTTTCCACAAGGCATATAAGATAACACTTTTTTCAACCCACAAAAAACCAACTTCCCTGCCTGGCCAGAAAAATATATTTAAAAAATTAATAATGAAATGATACATGGCCCAGGCCAGCAAAATATATAATCTTCTCTTCTCCTAAAACACGTACAAGTAGAGGTGAGATGTGGAGTAGGAAGACAGGACAGGGGGACTCCCTGTTACCCCAAGGATGACCTCGACATTCCTCTGCCCACCATGTTCTGCCTTGCTTCTCTACAGGCCTCACTCCATTTTCTTGCTTGTGTGTGTGTTTATTACTTGAGTGCACAATAGACTGCAGTCTTTAAAGAAACTCATGTCAGACAATGAGTAACAGAAACTAAACAGAACTACACAGTTAGTCAATACAAGTATATGGAAATACGAGTCCTTGACGCTATTGAACCACATACCTGATGAGTAACTTCTGCTCTTACTGATTCTAAGTAGTTCTGGTCAGTTGGGTAAAGGGCACATGCAAACATAAAATCCTGCCAAATCTATAGAGCAAGAAAAAGGAAATACAAAACCTGTCAGCAAATATTTTCTACACTTAAACAATGATTTTCAGCTCTCATGCACTTTGGTTCAGATGGAATTATTTGTTTTAAACAGCAGACAAGGTGGAAATTTTTAACTTACTCATTGTACATGAATACCGGAGGTGTCACCAAAACAGCTACGTCCCAGATCAGCTCAACTTTCATGTGCACATACACCCCCAGAGTTAATTTCCTCAATTTTAGTGTTTTAAGCCATTTCTTCATCATGATGAGCCAAATTCTTCCACCTTACTCATGGTTTGCAAGTAGCTCCATTGCTTTCAATAAGAATACATGGAAGTCATATACTACTCAATGTGAGTAAAGGTGGAAGACCCTGTCCATTAGTGAACAGAGTTCTTATGGCTTTTACGGTGTGTTTTGCATACACCCATGAGTAGAGCAACAAAACCCCATTGCTTATTAGCAGAAGAAAGTCGTTACACTGATGTGTTTATTTAATTTTTTTATGATTTAAAGTACAGCTACTGTAATACTCCAGGCATGAGTAAAAGGTCCAACAATCTCCATGTGGAAGAAAAAAAAGCAAAGGTAAACCACATTTGAGGGGAGAAAAGGTGAACGCTTTTAGCTATAAATATTTTAAATCATGTGTTTGAGTAGCCCACTGTTTCATGGATGTTACAAGTCATTCTTTGTGCCCAATCCACAGAGAATTCTATTTGATATAGGTTCTTTTACGGCACTTATCACTGTAGTATCTGAGTGTCTTCCAGCAGTGCATTAATCAACATGACTAACGTCTGTCACGTGAGGTTCTTTCTATCTCTCATCTTCTCTTCTGGAGAAAGAATTGCGCGAGCTGTACAGCGCTTTGTTTTAGTTAGGTGTTGTGCTGTTGTTATACACCTTTTCGGTGCATAACAACAGCAGTTACATTCTGCCCATGGCCTAAGACAGGATAGCTTTTAGAAAGGTGCTGTACCTATAAGCAGACACTTACTGCCCATGGCCTCTGACCGTCCCCTCATTTTTTTCCTCTCCACTATTTTCTTTAAACAAACAAACATGAGAAACTAAAGAACAACATGCAGGATACATTTAATGTTAAGGTCGAGACATTAGAGTGCACCTGTGCACACATGCACATGCAAAAGGAAATTCAAATGTTAGGCTAAGTTTTTAACTTTTGGGTACCCAACCTGCGAGACCTTAAAAGGACCCTGATTTTCAGAGCACCTGTCCTATGAAAATGAGGCCCCTATATTGTTTCAAGTTGGGTATCCAGAAATCACTAGTTCCTTTGGAAAATGTAGCCCAGATTCCTGTACCAGTATTAACTCAGCTGCCTCGTTCATACACCAGTATTTTCTATTTGTTATTTTCTTGTCAATTTGGAATACAGGAGCTGAGTTGATTTGTTTATTTTTTTTACCATTATTCCTAGTTCATCGCAGATATCATAGAATTCATCTTGCTCATATACTCCTCCTCCCCATACACGAAGCGCATTCATGTTAGCATCAACTGTGGACTGCAAGATGCGCTTTAACCTGTTCAATACAAAAAGAGAATTAAATCAGGAGAGCTAACAGTTGCATGAAATTACACACACACCCAAACTAGATAGCCAGGAGAAACCTACACAGGCTTGTATCCTTTTTCTTTAAAAAAAAATATGTATGTCCAATTTATGTATATCATTAGCAGACAGGCCAAGACTAGTAACTTTGACAGAAACACCATTCTGACACCCTAGAAATCTGTATAAATGTTCACTGCACTCCCAAAGCTAAATTCTTGCAAATAAAAGGGCTCAATCCTGGTAACACTTACCAAACAGACTACTTGTGGTAGTAAGTACTACACTCAGTAACAAGTGTTTGCAGGATTGGATCTTAAGGTTCTATCCCAGAAAGAGTCAAACACCCTTCAAAAAATGTTTTATTTAAAAAAAATTTAAACACTATATTTATCCAAGTAGCTCCTTTGATTTGTTATAGTCTTTTCCCTTTGGATTTTACCCTGTTATTACCTTGAATTTTAATCATTTCCAACCATTTCTGAAACATATCTCTCATACATTCCACAAAGCATGTTGCGAAAAGGTCAAAAAACAACGGATGCATTACGGCCTCCTGAATGACATTTTTAAATCATATTGGGCCCAATTCTGCCAACCTCAGGTCATTTTGAGTAGACACCTTACCCTAGAAGTAGTCCCACTGCTAACGACCTGAGGGTGGCAGAATCAGGCTCTCTTCCCCTTTATTGACCTGATTTTTACTCCCCTTGCTCACACTGAATAGCACTTTACACTGAAGATAGTTCCGCTGTTGATGTCAGTGGGACTCCTCATAGAGTGAGTGCTAGTCCTCTTGAATAAAGAGGGGCAGAATCTGTCCCTTTGTATTCAATATCTAAAGAATATTGATTATGACTTACATATCAGAGGAAACTCTGTCCTGGAAAGAATCTGCTGGAATCCAGTTGGATCCCTTAATGAAGATGGGGAGTCCGTTGATCCTGAAGTAGAAACTCAGGCCTGGTGAACCAGGTATAGGCTCCTCAACCAGTTCCACTGTTCGAAAATAAGCCTGTGGAGAATTGAAATGTGTGCATTTTTAGAGCAATCAGAGACATGAAAAATATAAAGAAAGCAATCTAAAAACCTAACCTTCACCTTCAGGAGTTGTTAGTTACATCTTTCATTTGTTAGTACACTATTGAGCTATTTCTAAAATAGGTAAAGTATAAGAGTATAGGTCTTTCAAATGAAACCATTGTGCACATTTTGCTAAACCATCTATGCACAATATCAACTTACTTTCATTTTAAGAGGAGCTTGAAACAGAAAATTGCCAGAAGTTTCTGGCTTATTAATAGAAAGAGAGCATGTGCATATGTGCGCAGACTGCTCATGCTGCAGCAGACTTGCATATGGCCTGTTTGAGACCAGTGAGAGAAATCCAGAAGCTGCATTAGATTAAACATTAATTGTATTTTACCCACACCTTCTCTTCTTATGGAAGGAGATTGCAGGACCCCAGCTGTGGAATTCTTTGCCAGACAAGATGATACTAAGCCCAAGCCTGACTACTCAGATCAAAATATGAGACCCATCTTTTTACTAAAGCCAGTTCCCCTAGTAATGACATCTTTCCCATGGCAACTATCCAAAGGAGAGGAGAGCGCCTTTGGACAGCTTAGTTATATTTGAATAGGTGCAGTTCAGCACTAAGATACCATGGTGACCAGCTCAGACATACAACAGCTAGATTAGATAAGGCTACAAGCAAGGCTGTTCCTGACTGCAGTCATGTAGTTACTCATCAAGCAGAGGCCTGCACATCCGTTACAGCTGCCCTTTCATCCTGACATCTGCTAGATCTGTGCTTGTGGACAAAGCATTACAAACCATGCAAGCTTTCTCAATCTTTTTCCTGCATGTGGAAGAACAGGACTGGAGAGTGCTGGACTGTTTTGGGGACTCTTTATTTGGGCTAAGTAAATGCACTGTGCTGAAGAATATTTTGTTTGCACTGACAACTGTACCGTAAAGACTTCCGGGGCAATATGGAAGTGAGCAGTTATATAGTTATGTTGCCAGAAGCTGAGAATGAGCGACAGGGGATGGATCACTTGATGATTACCTGTTCTGTTCATTCCCTCTGGGGCACCTGGCATTGGCCACTGTCGGAAGACATGATCCTGGGCTAGACAGGCCCAGAATGGCCGTTCTTATATTCTTAGCCATGTGACTGAATGAAGAGGTCAAAGGTGTCTCCCTAACCACAGTAGGAGAAGTTGGGAGACAGTTGCCATTTTAGGTTCCTGTTCAGCTGCAGAATGTTACTGAATGAGACTCTCTCTCTTTCAGGAATACTTTATTCTAGTTATTTCTTTGGTGTTTTCCTTACTCTGATACAAGTCATCTAGATTAAAAAGAATATATCCAGTTTGCTCTTTGTGCATGTAACACAAATATCAGTACATGTGTTTCCTACTATTGCTCAGTATAGAAGACAGAGAATTGTGAAATTAATTCAAATGAAGTGAGGGAAAAGTAACTGAGGAACTGCAGCCAACAAAACCAAAACAGTGAGTCTATGTTAGAACTTGGGGATTTCCTAGCTCTCAGGCCTAACCTTAAATTACTAAACTGCACCTCCCTCAAGATTAAATTACTATTTGCTGTAACATTTTCAAGATATCAGGCTCTAGAATTGAATTGGACATATGTCAGGGGTGAGTATGTATACTAGGAATGTAGCAGTAGGGGTCAACTTAACACAAATAAATAAAATTGATACATTTACCAACTGAGGTAAACATTTTAATTCCACAAATCAAACATAGGCTGGAATTCAAAAGGCCACTGACAATGCCCATAGTTTATTTTGTGAAATATTTTAATCTTATCAATCATACAAATACTGAGGAGGGGGAACAACAGTATTTCATATGGCAAGAAAAGAAACAACACACACTTTGCGCTACTTGGTTCCTATTTGGTGCTCGAGTCAAGTTGTGCAACGATTAGTTTTATCCTCATGCAGGCAATGTGTATGACAAACCAAACTTGTGATCACAGATCATCTGTCACAGATTGATCCCTCCTATGTCAAATTAACGATCAAAAAGGTACACAAGGAAAAACAGAAGCAGCAGCCTGACCCAAATATTACAGTATGGGGCAGAAACCTGAACGACTGTTTCATATGCATACAAATAGTAAGCTCTTGGGGCAGGAACAGTTTTTGTTCTGTATTTGTACAGCACCTAGCATACTCCTGGTCCATGATGGGCTCCTGTGTGCTACAGCAATACAAATAATAGACAGCAGTAATTATAATACTGTACAGAAGCAGCCGCGGACTAAGGCTAAATGGTGCTCAGATCCAGTATGATCAAAGAGTCCCCAATCATACAAAGGTCACTTCACACCAAACCAACGTGCTCATGGCACTCTTGGCTCCCTACTGCCACTGCTCCTAACACACTCTGGTGGCAGGCTCCCACCTTATGGATCCTTGAATCCAAACTTTAGGAGTCCATGGGTTCCCTAAAAGCCCAGAGTCCAGAGCCAGTTTCTGCTTTAATCCACCTCTGTACAGAAGGCCAAGTTCACCACGGGTGACACCACATGTTAGCCCCATATCTGCATGTTCTTGGGGGAAGGTCATCTGTCTCTGTGATCCAGGAACCCCGCAATGCCAACTGGCCAAGAAGGTTAAAGAATAACCTGATATGTATATTTTGGTTCACCTATGAATGTCATGTAAGATCTTAAGCCAGGATGACACGAGTCATTAATATCATTGTGAAATGTATGAACAGATACTATGTAAAGAGTTAGGTATGTATACTGAAAATGTGTTGTAACGTCTGTATCAAGGCAGAGTTGACAAACAGGTTTTCTGTCAGACAAGAGATGTTTTTTCACCTGTCTCTCTGTTGGTATTTAAATTAAGCATTGTAAGTCAACACAGTGGCTGCACATCTACATACCAAATCAACAGAGGGATGTGAAATCAACAAGGATGAAGCAGAGACACAGGAAAAAACAAGCAACAAGAGCAGGCAGGGGAGCGTTACTGTCCATGAGGACAGACAATTAACTTGGATAGAAGTAGAAGGCAAGGAGACACCCCTTTATCCTGCACCTAGGAAGTAAACAGGCAGTGTCATTTACGTTCATGAAAATGGGATCTTAATCAGCCTTGGTTGAAACACTGCAGAAGACATTTTGGGGTGATATAAACTTATTTAGAATGGAGATTAGCTGGTTAAAGTTTAGTCTGTTGTAATTTTGTTTCATAGGTCACCCTTCTGTTTCCATTATCCTTACTCACTCTCTCTCAAATCTTGAATCTTTAATAATAAATGTATGATTGTCACCACTATACATACATCTCAGTGCTGTGGTATTAAACAAGGTGCTGATCCTAAACTGAATCATACAAGCTAGTGTGTACACTGTTCCCTTGGGGACAGCAGACCTGGTATTTCTGTGAGTGCTCAATGGAAAAGGGGCTGGACTCTACAGGAGAACACTTCAAAGGAGCTCAAGGACTGGAAAACACCTGTTGTTAACTTTCGAGGTAAAGGAAGGGCTGGCATTGCCCAGAGGAGATTGTTTGGGTGGCTAAGACAGGTGGTGTCAAGGAGCTGACACCCAGTTAAGCACAAGCAAGTCCGCTTCTCAATGGAGGCAAGAGGGTAACAAGATGACTCACAGTCTGGCCCCTTGAGAACTATCACAGTCTCTCTCTCTGGCTCTCCTTTTGTGAGGAACTTAGGGTTAGGACTGACGCATTCTACCCATTCCTGGCATTTGTTGTTTCCCACATCTATGCTTCTTGAATATAAAATGATAAACGGAAGTTTCTCTCACACAACTCTGCAGCTTGCATCACCATCAAAATCAATCAATAACCAGATTATGGGACAAGCTAAAGAATTCCAAGTCTTTGTCAAGCAAATCCGATCAACTGGAGGAACCAAAAGAGTCAGGACATGTTGATTTTTTTGTGTGTGTGTGTGGAATAGATTTGGATTTGGGCGTTTAGCAATGGGAAAGATACAATGGGAGAGGAAGAGGCCCAGAGCTGAAAATCAGGAGAGAGAGCTAGGATACCTAAATAAATGAACTCAGGATACTAAAATACTGTGATGATGCTTGTGGTGTAAATGCCAAGATGGATTAGACAGAGTCAGACAGGAAAGATCTGTTGGAGTGATGCTAAAAATCTAGTGGGGGAGAAATACAGGTGGTTAAAAAATACAGGTGGTTAAAGAAAACCCAAAGTATTAAAAACAGCAGCAGCAGGATGGAGATAGAAAGCTCCGATAATGAGGCAGAAATGAGTGCAAGGAGGGAAAGAGAAAGATCTCAGAAAACAAACAAACAGGAGGGAGGAAAAGAGGTTTCAATAAGACTAAAGAGAGAATTAAAGTGGCAAGAAGTTGTTTGATGGAGCCACGGAAGGGGAGAAAGAGGCTATGGATAATCAACAGAGCTGGACAAAGGCACTCCCACATTCCAGAAAACACTTACTCTTTATGCTGGCTTTTGCTAGGATTTTATTCTGCAATCTTCTGAGAAACAAATTCCAACCCGAACAATTTAAATTATAGAAAAGGAAAAATAAGACTCTGAGCCTGGTTCTTGGCCATGTTCTGAGTTGTTTATGCCATACTCACAGCTTAAAGAGGCTGGAAAGCAGACAGATCCCATCATCCAAGAATTCCTCTGCCTCAGAGGGGTTCTCTCCTCAGAGTAGGATTGGTGTGATGATCCTATGCTGCCCTCAGTGTAGAGGCAGGACAGAGGCAGGAGAGGTGTATCGAAGGAGGCTGTAGGAAGCCACCGAACAGCCTTGGAGCCTGCACTAACTTACTCTGGGATTTGCACCAGCCCTAATACTGGGCAGCTGCAAAGGTGGTGTAATGCTACTCAGAATGCGTGTATGTCTCTCTCCCTGCCCAAGTTAGGTGGATGTGCAATAGGTACAGAAAAGTCATTTTTAAATACTTTCTCTTTATATAGCTTAATTTCACATACAAGGGCAGTGTGAATGAAACTAGAAACTTCACAACGAGTTTTAGAAATATATCTGTCCCTGTTGGAATCTCCAGAACCACTCCCAGTTCCTGAGTCTCCGGATGAACGTTACTACTATTCTACTCCTTCCCAGCAGAAATTCCAGCCTGCTGGCATAAGAGCAAATCCTCCTGGGATGTGCTAGAATGGGAAGAGATTATATGGAGCCTTTCCCCCTTGTGCAGCTGCAGGGCAGGATTTTACAGAGTGCCAGGGAGGAAGACCAGCTACCATGTGAGCCAGTACAATATGGTCCTATGTGGGGGTGGCCTGCTGGCTAGGGGCCATAGCCTATAGGCCATACCTCAGCAGGTATTCTGAGGTGCATTTTGCTTCTTAAAAAGGAGCAACAACGTCCTGTGTACTGCTGTCATTCTCAGTGACCATTCTGCCACGCATCAACGTGGGGGCTCCTGGAGCACCTGCCCAATAGGAATCACTTTGCTTCCCCAATACTATGTGGCTTGCTCACAAGATTATATAGATGTTATTTCCTACACCACTGTTTTCTAAACCTAAAATCACTTTCCAAAACTCCATGCTGAATTTATCTTGTTGCACATAAAAAAACCAAACCTATATTTTGAACTATACTGAAAATATTGATCATAAATTATCTCCATCACTTTGAACACAAACTTTGGGCCCAATCCTGTTAACACTTGGCAGGACTGATCATGATGGAAGGTAACTACAATGAGAAGTAACTTCAACAGGGCTTCTCACAGTTGTAAGTACTACAATGAACACATTTGCAGAAGCATAGCTCCTGGACTAATTTTCAGTGGTGCAAAACACATACATATCATCTAGCAAATGTACAGATTTATTTAATAGTTTCCTTATGCTCATAGCATGTAGGACCCAGTCTAATTTTATCTGAATTTTTGAATAGGTTGAAGATTTGTGAGTGGTTCTTTAAATGTCCCAAATTTTCTGAACATCCTAGTAAGTAATGAAAAAGCTTTCTTCTATAAACAGGTACTTTACAGAATCTATTACATTGGGTAAAATAAAGTACTTAATTGCTACTTAGGCGTTCAGATTTGTGATACTGCTTTCCTCTGACAGCTGGGACGCATACTGTTGTGTGTTTTTAATACGTCCGGCATGCTCTAGTAATTGAAGTTACTTCAGATTTGTACCTCACAGCACATCCCAAAAGTTTTATACACTGAAATTCCAAATAAACGTCTCTTTTTAAAAACAAAAAAATATAATTATACACAAGTTTTTTTCAATGTGTGTTACCAAACCATCAATGGTAAATTTCATGTTTCATAATATCATTTATCACATCTGAAGATGACAAGCAAAATACCACGATGATTAAACAAAGAGCTTTTTGTCTGGTTGGTTGGTTCCCCCCCCCCCCGCCTCCCTCAGTTTGAGAATTTTAAAAACAAACAAAACACCTTTTCTTTTTTCAATTTCAAATTAGTTTGCAAGTTGTCCCCTAGTAAGACTGGAAGTGCAGGTTTTGGCACAAGTGAAAGCTGCCAGCGTGTTAGTTACCTTATATCTAAGGTTCCAGAAAATCCTGTTTCTAAATAATGGTCTTGTGTAAAAATTCCAACCCAGCAGAACATTTTCTAATACTGCATGAGAGCTACTGGGTTATTCAGTGACGCTTCCTGACACTAACTTCCTACGTACCATATTAACTGAGAGGATTTATATACCTTTGAAAATTTCTGAATCTTGTATCCTGCCCCCATGTTGAAAGTTGTTGTCATGTCATATCCAGTTTGGTTTCCATGGCCACTAGGCCACCAAGTCTGCACTGTAGCACTCTTAAGGAGGGAGGAAACAAAAACAAAAAACAATTAGAAGCTAAGGTCAGAACAACTTGTGTGAAGTTAGGCATGTGTCTCACAATAACAACTGTGCATCCAGTAGGAGATTTTCAAACACATAAATGGCAGTTGAGCCCCAAGGTGGAAGGGGATAAAATGGGATCCAGCCAGGGCCACCCCTCCCCACAGCACCAGAACTGTCAGGGGAGACTCACCCCATTACAGGGGCACTACAATCCCAGAAGTTTCTCCCCTTCCTTCCTTCCGACCCCCCCACCAACACATGGCCTTGGGGGGAAAGTGCAGAGGAGCCAGTCGGAGACTCCAGCTGGTCAGAGCAGAAGCAGTCAGAGCAGCGACTTCTGGAGATTCAAAGCATTTTGTAGTTTGGACTGGACTTTCTCTGCTCTGTGCTGATTGGCTGTTTGCTTCAACCCTCACCTTCTTCCTCCCTCAGTCTCACATCACACCTGCTTGTGTGTTCTACCCCATCCCTCACCCTGTATCTGTCTGGTCTATTTCAACTGTAAGCTCTTCAGTGCAGGGACTGTCTCCTACTCTGTGTTTGTACAGCACCTAGCACAATGGGCCCCAGTCTTGGCTGGCCCTCAGGCACTATTGTAATAAACATTATTAACAAATAAAACAACAATATAACAATAAATAATGAGAATACCCATTGAATGGAAAGGGGAGATAGGCACCTAATTGCCGTTTGTACCTTTGAAAACCTTCCCCCTCACCCATTGTGTGTGAAACTAAATATTTACCTATAGCCACCTCTTCAAGCATAATCTGGGTCAAATGTTGGTTGCACTCACCGGTTCAGTTAAATTGAGCTTTTAAATAAAAGAAAAGGATCCATCCCCTTCTCAGGCTTCAGGCCTTTGACTTTTTCCTCCATATTATTAGTTTTGATTGATTTAATTTCTTGAAACAGAAAAAAGTAACTTTCCCACTGTGATTTAGTATCATCTTGTTTTCCCAAAAGAGACGGAGCAAGGTTAACAACATCCATTTCATATAGTTATCTCTTCGTGCCAACAGCATACTATAGCTGCCCAGTTCTATAACATACTGTGAGCTGCATTCACCAGTTCAGTACACAAATTGGGGAAAGAAAGCAGTAATATGTGCACCAAACAAAGGAAGGATCCACAAAGAATATGTTAATGCAAGAAGTGCCAGGATCTTTTTGCATAAAACCAGGCCAAAGAACACCTCAGTAATATGATTTGCTGTAGCCATACCCAGACATAATCAGCTATAGCCACTTATTTCAGCTTCCATGATCTGGAATTATCTTAAGCAATAGTATCTGAGTACTAATCTGGAAATTCAAGGGATAAAAACTGAAGCATAAAAATCAGATCATGCCTCATCAAATATGGAGTGGCTTTAGAAAGCTAGACACAAATGGAGCTTTCTTATTGGTTGGTAATGATGTCATACCCATAACCACCTATTAGCAGATAAGCAAGCAATTTCAGAACAGCAAGAAAACACTATGCAGTGAATTTCAGGGTGATTATTGTACATCTCAGGTTGTTACAATCCACTTGAGCAGTCTCGGACCTAGATCATCATCTGAAGTGAGCTCTCATTGACCAGAAATTCATTTCTTGCCAGGTCTTGCTGTTTGTCACACCATGCAAATCTGTATGGGCTCAGTCTGGCTCATAGATATGTAACAGCACACTGCTGCGTCTCTTGTAAAATCAGCTGCTGTGAATTCATGCAGCAAAAGCCCTTTATGTACAAAGAATAACAATACACCGTTGTCTCTGCTCTGAGGGCACCATTTCCTCACAAACTACTCTCAGGCTCATGGTTGTATTTTATTAACCAATTTCTTCCCCGGGGCAGAGGAGGGGCAAATGCACCAAAGCACGAAATCATGTTCAGTTTCATTTCACACTGTATGTAGTACTGCAGACTAAAAAGGTTCACTAATGGCTAATATTTGTTTTTAAACAAAACCCTCTAGCCTTGATATTTGTACTTCTTCATCTAGCCATCTGCCAGTGGTCAATAATAGTCCCTTTTAAAATAACGAAACCATCTGAATCAACCTTGGCCACACACACCACTCTCCACTCCCAGATTCACCTTAATAGGTGTTTCTTCTCCACACACACAGCACATAGGAGTCCTTGGGAATATAAACCAAATACCTTTTAATGGGGGGGGGGGATCTACACATTTAAACTACATAGCAAAATTAAATTAACAAAGCCAGAAAAACGTGTGAAGGGTATGGCAGATCCCCATAGTCTCAGAGGTTATTAATTGGGTTTGTCAGGATACCAAGATTCTTGTTCTCACCCACAAATCCAATTAGACTTAGTGGTGGCCAAATGGGAGGAGGCTCCCCTCAGCTTGGTTGCCCCACTCCAAAGAAGTCAGCATTACCAGCTCTTGCTCTGGTCAGCTAGTGCCAGACCCTGGTTCAGGTCCACTGCTGTCAAGTTCAGTTCTGTAGAGGCACCTCCACTAGGTCCAGTTCTCAAGGCAGGAAAGAACCACTACTCCATTTTACTCATCCCGGGCTCATTGCCCAATACAAGCCCGTTACTTCTCAGCACAGGCTGACCCTTTTCTCCAGAATCTCCCTAATAATTTCATAACTACATTTACAGGGCAAATTTAACAGAATTCCTAAAAACATAAGCACAACACACTATGGGGCTACATGGAAGTGAAATTAGAATTTATGTAAATTAACCTTGCCCGTAGCCAGCCTTTCACCACTGCAAGGTCGGGGATGGGAGATGGGTCTGACAGAGAGAGCTTCTGTTCATTCTAACTCTAGGGCGTATACCTATTAATCTATTTTCAGTTGCGTTTCCTCTCCCATGGAGTGCTTCATTTCTCTGACACTCCACATGTCTTTAAAGATCCCTTAACTCAAGGGAGTAAATTCAGAACTAGTGAAAGAGGTGCAACTTCACTAATTTTGCACCCTCCTCCCGGCTAGCCAAACTCTATATATGACTCGTTTGCCCTTAGGTATCCAAAGGTATCATTACTGATTGTATGAGGAATGCTTTTCCTTCCTCCTCTAAGGGCCAAACATATTCCATCCTGACTACGACAGTAACTATCTGCCCAGAAAACAATGGTCTGGGACAGGAAATAGTGCTATCATATAGGATCACAGAACTGCCATTCTGGAGTAGACCTGAGATCCATGTAGTCCAGTATCCTGTCTGACAGTGGTCAGTACCAGATGCTTCATAGGAAGGTGAAAGAAACCCACAGTAGGTAGATGTGGGATAATCTGCGCAATATGTACCAACAACAAGAAGGGATTCGAGAATTAACACCAGCACAATGATTTCCCGGCCAACAAAAGCAAGAGATGATGTGACCTCTCTCTGTCTCTCACTTATTAGGAGTGAAATGCCACATATCCCATCCACACTGCTCTTTGGTGTCCTAATGGAGGAGTCAGTTGTGAGAAGGTAAGAGAGCTGTTCCCCGGCCCTAAAAGGCGCCAGGCACAGTCAACACGACAGAGAAGAGGAAAGTGAACAGGAAAATTAAAACTGTGCTGGAAACATCTTGCATTTTCTTTCAAGCAACCAGAAGGAAACATTTTGTTACTTGGGACTGTTCAGGATTCACCCCCTCACCTTATTGATGTTTACAAGCAGCACAATTCTGCCTTCTCCAGGAGGAAGTTCTGTAGTATATGTTTGCTGTGTTTGCAACTTAGGAATGTTCACTGTCACGAGACCAACAACTGGCTTAGAGCTGACTACATCAAAAACAGACTCTACTTCAAGACTCCACTGCTGAGCACTCTTCACTAAGCAAAGAAAAAAATTGTATTTATTTATATTTCTATACATACTAATTCATATGTCCCTAGTCTTATTAAAGATACAATTACACACACACACAAAAGAAATGCAACAAGTTTTTTTTAAGTTGGCTTTCGAACAGGACCTACGCTTCACTGTTTAGTGCATTTGATACCTATGTTTACGTTTGCTCATTCAGACAAGGACCAGGCACAGTGTAATGGAAATTTGTAACTCATTTTTTCCCCCATTCCTAAACAACATACAACCTTTGAAAGTTCTGTACAACACAGAGCATGAACTTCTCATTCTTTATCATTAAGAAGGAACTTTTCCCACTTAACTTCCACAGTCATTATGTTTGCTTTGTCAGTATTCATATGAGCACAGGCCTCTTCGGGAAAGGTTGCAAACACAAGGCAACACAATCACTTTTGTCTATTGAACAAAAACAGTATTAATAATAAATGAGCCAAATTCATCCACCATTAATGTTGCCAACTTTCTAATTATTGAAAACCGGACACTACAGCAGGAGTGTCGGAAGCTCACGCCGCCCCCTGCTCCGCCTTTTCATCCCCAAGGCCAGGCCCCTACTCTGCCTCTTCCCTCGAGCCAATGAAATCTCTTTCCTTCTTGCTTGATCCTCTCCGCCTCCCTCCCGCCCTCAGCTGTGCTCCCTCTGCTCTGGGGCTGCAGCCCTTGATGTGGAGTTTGCCTGCCCGTGAGACGCAGGTAGATGGTGGCCCTGACTGAGCAGGGGCTGGTGCAGGTTGATGACCCGGCACCTGACCCCCGCAAGCAGCACCGAGACTTTTGGTGTCTGGTACATATGATTGGACACTGTACAGGTCCCCCTTCAACCAGACTTTCTGGTAGACAACCAGATACCTGGCAACCCTACCCCCCATGTCACTAGATAAAATGAACTGAGTTATGCTGGGGATGAACTGGGCCCACTGTGTCTAAACCTGAGGGGTCCGTGTGCTTGTTTCTCTTTTGTCACTGAAGCGTGCTAGATGAAACATGCTAATGACTACTTGTCTGCATCTCTCTGCACTTATGCCAAAGTGTTCTCTTGCTTAAAGAATGATTCATTAACAAGGTAATCTGGTAAAAGGGGTATCTCCAACTAACGTTTGCTGAAACTTCCTGTTACTGTGTTAACTTTGGGTAATTAAGTTATGTATACCCAAAGGCTGTCTACCCCTTTACTTTGCATAAACCAGCTGAATATGGTTCCTGGGGGTGGGGGTCTCAAGTTTAACCGATGAACGTCTATGCAGCTCTTTGGACTCCTGTGAAGGAAGGAAGGAAGGAAGGAAGGAAGGAAGGGGTGTGTGTGTGTGTGTGTGTGTGTGTGTGTGTGTGTGTGTGTGTGTGT
Source organism: Mauremys reevesii (assembly GCF_016161935.1). NCBI lineage: Eukaryota > Metazoa > Chordata > Testudines > Geoemydidae > Mauremys > Mauremys reevesii. The sequence continues at coordinate 33,982,853 of NC_052627.1, read as the reverse complement.
GTGTGTGTGTGTGTGTGTGTGTGTGTGTGTGTGTGTGTGTGTGTGTGTGTGTGTGTGTGTGTGTGTGTGTGCACTTCCTCACAGGGGTCATCCCTCTTGGAGCGGGTGTGGGGCAGCAGAGCCTAGTGATGGCAAATGGAGGTACCTGGTAGTGTTCCTGTAGTAGTCTCAGCTGTGGCCGTGTATTCCTTACCCTTCTTCTTGTAACAACGATATTGGAAAAACACAGCTGAATACTGTGCATGCACAAAGGCAAACCAAAACAGGGGAGACTTAGTATTTTTTTTATTATTATTACTACAAGAAAATTTGCACTGGTCTAATAATTTTTCCTGCTTGTGTTTCTTCCACTGGTCATTCTGCCTGTACAGTAATATAACAATGCAAGAACCACTGAGAAAAAGGACTATAAAACCCTTTTGTTTAATCTCCATTGTTAACTGCCAATTTCCTCTCTGTGTGTATCATATTTACTTCCTTCTGATAGTTAAGTTGTAGTATCTCCATTTTGATCTGGGATAAAAGAGAAAGCAGCTTCTCTCAAAACAAAATTTATCCCTGGTGTAACTTCACTGGCTTAAGAGAATTCATTGGGATGAATTTGGCCCAAAGCTGACATCATGCCTGCACAGAGGGCATGATTTTCTGAAGTGCTGAGCACCCAAAATTCACATTGAAGTCAATGAGAGCAGTGTGTGGGGAAAATTAAGGTTAGAAACACTACATAAAGGTCAAAAACATCAACTTGTCCCCCTCCCTTCCCCGGGCATGAGAGGCCAAGTCATTCCTGAACTCTAGGCACTAGATGGCAAAAAAAGGGAACAAGGGCTCCTTTAGAGATCCAGTGCTCAGGAGGCTATGACTCAACAATCTGGCAAGCAACACAAGTGACTGCGCTGTTTCAACACAGCACAAGTTGCTGATTCACTGTTTATTCTTTCAAATTTAATTTTAATGAGCTCAGTCTCCAGGTTGGACTCCGAAAGCTTTGTCTGCCGAATGAGAGGGCCCTGCTGCCTTATCCAACAAGCCATCTGTTGGCTGCCAGCAGGTGGAGTTGTGGGGATGTGGGAGGAACCAGGCAGCACTTACATATCTGAACTTCCCAGAAGCTGTACTGAATCTATGCTGAGGCTTTCCATTGAAATTTCAACTACGTTCATTCTGGCTGAGAGCTGCAGCTATTTTTGGAAGCTATAAAAGCATCCAGGGAAGTGACGTCTTCCCCTTCCATTTAGACACATCTTTCTTCGTAAAGCATGAAATTCAGCCCAGTGAAGAGGGCGCGCACACTACCCACCCGCTCTATGTTCAGTGGGTCTTGCGTGGAGCGGAGGGTAGTGTGGGTGGTCTCTACTGGTATGCATTACACTTGCAGACTGTTGAAACAGAACAACTAATTTTGTTCAGCTTCCACAATCTTCAATACAAATGAAAGACAAACAAATGGCAGAGCCAGGCAAGGAAACCGGTTAAGTGGCAAACATGCAATGGGAAGTCCTCTCAAATTGCAGCTTGAGAAAAACAATCCTTGCACATCATAGTTGCTTTTCTGTTCCAGTCTCTTCCACGAACCCTGAAATTTCAGCACCGTTGAAACTGTGCTGACATGCACTTGTCCACTCAAGACAGAACTACTGCTCAAACAGCAGCACTATCTGTTTGGGTTTTTTTAAATGGAAGTGTAAGAGTCAGGGGAGAAAAGAGAGCAATTTATATGGGAAGTCTGGGGATTGGTCCTGCTTTGAGCAGCAAGTTGGACTAGATGACCTCATGAAGTCCCTTCCAACCCCGATATTCTATGATTCTAGGACAGAGATAAATCACTATTAAAAACCTAACACACATTTTTTTTTGATGCAATGCTGGTCTCTTTATGCAATACAGAGTTTGCATTCTGGACTTTTAATAATTTTACCATTATTATTTATACTTCTGTAATGAGATCTGGACTCCATTGTACTCAGCACTGTCCATACAAACAACAAAAAACAATGTTCTTATGTTCCTATTCCAATTTACTAAGTAACTGAACTTAGAATAAGACGGCTGTATTTCTCAAGTGAAACAAGAATAAAGGGCAATATCATCATGACTTACCATAGCTGGGGGTCAAAGTGAAGTAGATCAGGTGACAAAGGTTATAGGCTTCAATTCTAACATCTTTCCAAATTCCTTGAGTGGGAAAAGAGGGACCCCAGTCCCAACTGAATGAACATTGTTCCTGGAATACAGAAAGATGTATCACAAGTATGTATTTTTCACATAGGGACTATTATTGTTCAAGACAATAAACAGACTCTTTATAAAAATTAGCTACTGTATCTAAATAAAATATTCCTATAAACCAAATAAAAGGTTCTCCAATTTCCAATAACTCAGGAAGAACATACAGTATCTTTTCCTTACTCTTTGGCTAAAATCTGCTGAGAGTTAAAACCATACAAAATCAGTGGAAGAGCAAAATCACACCTACCCCCTCCCTTAAAACAAACAAACAAAACAAACAAAAAACAGCAAAAAATTCAATAGCACCAAACCAGCAGTTACTCTCAAAACAGTTCTGACTTATCCACAGTCTTAAGGTCAACCTTTAATTTTAAATGTAAGAGACAAAGAAAGGAATAGCACATTGATGTATAAAGGTGTTTACAATAATTTAAAGGGACACTATCAACCAAATATCACAGGAGCATAAAAATGTTATGTCTACTATTGTTACCAGTAACACAGACTAGTGTAACTGAAAGAGATCAGAGATTCAGTGTGTTTGTTTGGTGCGTTTTGTGTATAATCAGGTTCACTCTTTCTCCCTTTTGTTTGCACGGTTCTTTCATACAGCAATAGGTAGACAAAAAACCAAACAAAAAAACACATTTAAAAAATAGGAAAATGTCATTGTGATTACACAAATTGGCAGAATTAAATACTCACGGCCAAGCATAGAACCTGAAACGACCTTCAGTTTATTTTTAAAAACTGACTAGATTTTTAGTCAACAGCATCACTTTAAGACATCTATTGAGCTGACCTCCAAGCTCCACAACGTCCTCCCCCTCGTGCAAATACAATAGCTCTTGTTAAAGTCTTGTACAGTGACCTACCACTCTAAATTTAGAGACCAATAATTTACAGCTGAAGCATACTAATTTTGGCAAGCAACAGTGTGTTAGTCAAGCCTATTCCCTGCATCACTGGAGTCAGCTTGCGTGTCTATCAAGTTGCAAAAGCTTCTTCTAGGAAGAAAGCAATGAACCAATTTCAAATTTAACAGCAGGGACAACCAGTTCTTAGAAAACAGTCCTGACTGGAAAAGGCTTTTTCTTTTTAAAAACTGTATCACTGATAAACTGTCAAGGTTCATTAATATAATCCCTTATATTTTCACCAGCTATTGTAAAAAGCCACCAGAGCAATATGCTCATCTCGAAGTATTAAAAGGTACATTTTCAGTGTGGGCTTGGGGTGATTAGGCCACAAGACTCCCATGAAGATTTAGATGAGTTTAACATTCTTAATACTGAACCTCATACACATATACATAGTGTTCCATTACTTTACAATGGTAAGACTCAAACAAACTTTAAAAATGTTGTGTTTGTTTATTTTCAAATGTGGCAGCTCTGCTGTTATACCCATATGTTTGAAATGAAAGCCATTTTAGGAAACTTTCCAAGCAATCTGCAAGTAGAGTAATGCAATTCCTTTGAGGATAAAATCATTAAAGGTACTTTCCACAAGTCTTACGAGTTTAAATATATAGCCCGACAAAGTATAAAAATAATTCCTAGCAATTTCACCTCTATAAATAGGACTACAGCTGTTCAAGCTCCTTCCCCTCTGGACTGATTTCTAACAAACATAGTGGAAACAACATATGGACTCTGCAGGATTAAACAACTCTCCAAGTTTTAATTAACCTTCATGATAAAAGTGAACCCCCTATACTTCTCCCCACTTAGGTATCAAATTCAACCATAGCAAGGATAATCAGGGTTGGCCCAGAGATTAATACTTAGTTCTGCTATAGTTCTAATTGCAATCCGTAGGGATTGCAATGGTTGTGAAGGCAATGTCTTCCTCGGCTCCAAGAAGAGAAGGGAACTGAGTGCTTTGGGGAACAAGGCACCAAGCCCTCTGTTTACAGGTTCCAGATGAATTACATTCAGTTATAGGTCAGAAGGATTCTGGGCATGTTGTCTGAGGTAATTGAAAATGGAGGATCTGTAGGTCTCTGTTGAGA